>NC_138245.1:16341409-16941409 GCF_964197995.2 Scardinius erythrophthalmus | reverse complement strand
ATTGAATAATAATTGGCTGATATTAAAGATTTTGTTTATTCTTCTGTTTTTTTATTTACAGATTTTTTAAATATAACATATAATAATGGATATTTTATCATGCATGCTCATTTCCCCTATTTTTACATTTATATGACTTTTAATGCTTACTTAACATTAATCTTTTAAAACAATAATTGAATAAGTCACAGTAAATGTAATCTTTAGCAAATCTCAAAATTAAAATAAATTGTTCACATCGTACATTGTTTTGGTGCCTAAATTCACTAACATTTAAAACCATTGATTGTACTTTTTAGTAAGTATAGTATAGTATAGTATAGTATAGTATAGTATAGCAGTTCAATAGTAATTTATACTATTACTATTAACTTCTATTTACTTAGTATAGAATTTTAATACCGACGATTTATCAGTTACCAGCTATAACAGTACATGCGAGGAAATTACAGTGTGCTTTGCTTGATCTCTCTGCCTTTCCAGTCTTTTTCAAACTCCTGCTTCAGGGTCAGAGTGAGCAATGTAAAACTAAGAGTGCTAGGCCAGCGATGGACATGATTGCCGTTGCTGAGCTGTCATCAGTCCTCACATTTGAGCAGGAGGCATCCATTTGTTCCAGCGTGTATGTCTAGTTTTGACCTCCCATTAAAACATCAACCCAAACATGCTGACAGTATTACACTCAAAACACCCATGACAGCTCACTCTGGACCTATTACTGCTGTGCTCTCCATAAACTCGATAATATCTCAGTGTTCACAGGAAAACCTGAAACCACAAAAGGCCTCCACAAATCCCTCAGGACTCTTTTTAACCTCTGTTAACTGCTTTAAATGTCTTATTGTCTATTTGACTATTTCAGAATTTATTTGTATACGGCTTTCTAATGCTGTTTTCTGAATAAGATTCTCATACTCGGTCAGTTAGAGTGAATCATTGCTCCCCATGGTGTTTTTTTAAGACATTGATGTCTAATACAGCAGCAATTTGATCCTTGTCATTATTGCGGAATGTGGATTTCCATGAAGGTGGGAATGGCTTGTCATGAGGAATAGGTTCTTTATGGCTCTGTCTTACACTGAAAGCTTTAAAATCCAGGCTAAAGTTCATTGATCCAATACTGGCCCAGCAAACCTTTAGATAAATGTTTTTATCTTGGTTTTTGACAGTTCAGAAAACGAGCTGACACACAAAATGAAAAATTGTGGACCTCTACAATATTCACAAACAAACAGCCATTAAAATGTGCTGTGATAAAACGACAACACATTTACTTGGAGGTAATTGAATGGTTTAGCTTCTTCTCAACCAGAAGCATTTGTGACCAGAGGGAGACAGTATAACAAGCCTTAAACACAGCAAATTGCTTAAACTGTCGCCCTGTTTGCCATGCGTCAAAGCGCTTAAAGTAGGATATGTTCCTGAAACAACATTTCCACTAACCAATGAGTGTCCTCTAATTTTAGGTATAAAGCAGTGAAAGAACAGCCAGAACCCCAAGTCCTGAACAAAAACCATTTTTTAAAAACCATTTGTGCTGACCTGGCCTGAGAAGCTCTTCTTTAACCCTTAAATGCATGAATGTTTCGCCAATCATTATTACATATTCGGGTCTTTAGCGACCAGGATCTATATCTAACACGGATGGATCTCTACCTGTCGTGATAATGTAAAACTCTCCTGATATTAGAGTAACAATTACAGAAGAATAAAATAAAGCATATTTTGTTACCTTTTGGAGCTTGGAAGGGTTCAGTCTGAGCAGATGTTTCATTGCATCATCACTGTTCTTGTCAGGGCTCACTTTCCTAGTACATTCAGCCAGGGCCGGCTCTAGCCCTTTGGTTGCCCTAGGCAAGATTGAGTCCCCCCCCCCCCCCCGCTCTTTATAAGAAAATAAGAAATAAGAAAATTGATAAGTGTCAAGTCTTTATTTGTTATAATTTCGATGATTATGGCTTACAGCTTATGAAAACCCCAAATTCAAAATCACAGAAAATTAGAATTGATATGAATTGATATGTCATAAGCTGTAAGCCATAACAAAGTCTTGAAATATCTCACTTTGCATGTAATGAGTCTATATAATATATTAGTTTCACCTTATAAGTTGAATAATTGAAATAAATGAACTTTTGTACGATATTCAAATTTTTCGAGTTTCACCTGTAGTCACTCCAACACTTCAACAAGCAAATTCTACAGAGAATGTTCAAGGATATTTACCAAATTGGATTAATTTAAGCAAATTATTACCATTAAACTAGTTTAATTATACCTTCTACAAACAAATGTGCTATTATGGATAATGTATGTACCACTACAAAATTAAAATATTTAAGTTCTTTTAGTTCTATCTCAAATAATAAAATATTAACAGTTGTTTCTGCCATTTCTATTCACCTTCAAAGTAACTATAGCTAGCAAACTATAGCTTAGTGACAGCAATGAAACGTCCAATATTAGGTGATGTAGGCTACAATACTAAGTAGCCTAAATTTATTTCATTGGACACCTTAATAGCTAAGATGAGAAGACTTACTCTATACTGAGCTTTATTTTTTATCTTCTTCCTTTCTCCGTTTTCGTCCCTGTGCACCAGAGGTTTAGACCGCTTCATTTTTGATCAACGCGCCAGCAGCTGAGCACTTCCCTAACGTAACGTAACGCAACCCTCCCGCCCCCCGCCAATCCAGGAATGGTCGACAAAAATCATAAATTCAATCTAATAATCAGGTTGACAAGTAATTAAACGTGTGGTTGAGGGGGCGCCCTTTGCCCTTTGATCATGTTTAATAAACATGTTTTATTTCGCGTTTCGGTCTAATTTTATGATTAATATCGGAAGTAGATACGGCGACACTAGAGTGCGTCCGCGCCCCCAACACATTTGTCGCCCTAGGCAACCGCCTAGTTCGCCTATAGCAATCGCCGGCCCTGCATTCAGCATCTGGCTTATATTTGCGATCCCAAACATTTTCTCAAAACTATCATTTTCAACATCTTCAAAATCAATATTTTGATCGCTGATGGCTTCTTCACCAGATCCACCATAAAGTGACAGTAACACTAACAACTGATTGCGTTGAGAACTTGCTCTGCAGTAAATCAGTGAGCCATTTCAAGTTTTGCTGTTGACACTTCCTATTCTTTTGTTTTCTCCATGCGCTAACTATGAGTGAAACGTCACTTCATCATTGTGTATCAGACATTGCCACCTTGTGGAATAAAGGTGAACTGCACTTATTCAGTCATCAACGATTCAAATATTGTTGTGCAGAACAAATATATATATAAAAAAAAATGAATGGGAAAACAGGCATTCTTTTCTAAAAAAAAAAACACTCTTGTGATATGTTATATAATGAATTGTTTGAGCAATACTAAGACAGTTGATGTCTAACTTTAAAAAGTGAATGAGAAGGAGGGTAGTGAATTATGTCCCGGGTCACTAAAGACCAGAGGTATGCGTTTAAAGGGATAGTTCACCCAAAAATGAAAATTCTGAGATCATTTACTCTCCCTCAAGTTGTTCCAAACCTGTATGACTTTCTTTCTTCTGCTATACACAAAAGAAGATATTTTAAAGAAGGTTGGTAATTAAAGTTGCTGGTCCCCATTTACTTCCATAGTATTTTTTTTTTCCTACTATGGAAGTCAATGGGGTCCATCAGACATTTGGTTACCGACTTTCTTCAAAATATCTTCTTTTGTGTATAGCAGAAGAAAGAAAGTCATACAGGTTTGAAACAACTTGAGGGAGAGTAAATGATCACAGAATTTTCATTTTTGGGTGAACTATCCCTTTAAGAGTTAACATAGAAGGTATGTCATGACACTGGCATAAGTGCCACCACAAAAAAACATAAAATAATTATAATTATATAACAGAGTGGGTATATATAACAGACTAATAAAAACAACCGAAAACGCAAGGGACAGAACTGAGTATGATACAACAATTTCAGGACAAGACTCGACAAACAACACGGAAAACAATGGAGTTTAAACACACAAGGGGTAATAGGCAAATAAGACACAACTGGGAACAATCAGAGAACAAATCAACAAGAAAACTACAAAATGACTTGCAAAAAGGAGACCAGACAGTAAGTAACTTCAAAGTCCACACACAAGACAGGTAACATACCACAGTCTTACAGAAAAGGCATAATTAAGGGAAATAAAATAAAAGCAATACAAAATAAAACCTATGACAAAATAGATATTATTTCAGTGGTTTACAGAAAAGGCATAATGACACTTTCGAAGAGAAAGAAGTTTAGAAATCTAGTATATAAAAAAATCTGCATAAAACAAAGAATTAGCTAAAAATACAGCAGTACGAACACTTTCTAAATGAAAGAATCTAAAAATATAATACAAAAAAATTAGATAAGAACACGAAAAATAAAGACATTAAAAACAGTCCAAAGCAGTACAACCATTACACTTGATATATTGGAAGTCATTGATTATACTTCTAGCTTGTGAATTACATCACTGTATATGCCCATAATCATGATTTTTGGTAACTGGCTCTAAATCGCATGAAATGTGTTTAACTGATTTGTGCGACTTTAGAATTGATCGTCCCGATGTTGACTAAAGCGTTTGGCATATGTTACCACATTTTAATACCTTGATCAAAATGATTGGCCCTCAAAACTCTCCTTGCCCATAATTGCTTCTGTTATTAATCTTGCACAAGCTCAGAGATAAATCAGATTGCAGAGAACATTTACAGAACACTTTTATCCAGTAACAATAAAAAGCCTTTCAGTATATCTGTTTTATGTGCATGTCGCTGGCTCAAATTGCAAACGATGTGACACAGAAGGTCTATTTCCTTGCGCGGTATCTCATTGAGTTTGACTGTAATGACTTGAGGTGAGTCTAATGGAAGCTAATAATAGGTTTACCTACCGCAAGGAGTCTTTCATTTGGGATTTAATGCTTTTTACATCTCGTGGCAGCAGAAGTATGTGTGTGCGGGTGTGTTTGCTACTTTAATCTGTATGTGTGTGACGGTGAGAGATCAAGAGAGGCCAGAGAGGCAGCTTTTTGTACAGCCATCAGACAGGTGGACATTAAACCTTCCTGCACTGGCACCATCTGTGCTCAGAATGAGTGTGGGGTAATGACACCTCCGGACTGTGAGCTAGCGCAATGCTGAATTTCACAGAAGACAAATGGTCATTCCAGCCCTGCTGCTGAGGCTAAACTCATTCACACCATGTTTCTGTTAGCTACAGGTAATCACCACTCCATTAACTGTGCGAATGTGTGTGTAGGTGTGAGAGTGTACGGGGAGAAGATCTCTTTGCTTTATGACCGAGTGCTTGGGAGTTAAAGGAATAGTTCACCCCAAAAAATACAATATTAAAAAAAATCGCTCAATAATTTTTGTCTATACTATGAAAAGCTTTAAGCCTGGAACACACCAAGCCGACGGTCGGCCGTCGGGCAGTTTCCGTGCGTCGGCCGACTAAATCTTCTCGGTGTGTTTCCCTCCGTCGGCTGAAATTGGTCCTCGTCGGCTTTATAACGGCCGATTCGACATGTTGAATCGGCGTCGGGCCGTCGGTGAAAGAGGGAACTCTGATTGGCTGTTCAGCTTAGTGAAGGAGGCAGTGCACGAGAATAATAGCAAAACAGAGAGCAAAAAAAGTCAAAACGGTACAGATAGAAGGCTGTTCTAATGTTACGTCATCTTACCTGAGTGTTCCCTGGCGAATAGTTCAATATTAACACGAGCGGAGTGGAATAAAGAAAGTGTTTAGCAGGTGTGATATTCAAAACGGTAAGCGCGCACTGCTTTGTTTACGTTTGTGTATTTGCAGCCGGCAGCGTCCGTTTCCCTTTTTGAATAACGAATATAGACGAATATATCTGCAAAAATAGACAGTTGTCTCATTTACACGCAGGCGCAGAACCCGCTTTCTAGCTGACAGTCGGCAGGAGTTCTCTCGGTGTGTTCAAGTGCACTTTTTACCCCGACGCGAGGCGACTACACAGTCGGCTTTCATCAGCGCTAGTTCGTCGGCGTCGGCTTGGTGTGTTCCATGCTTTAGACTTCATTGACTTTCATTGCATGGATAAAAAAACAAAAAAAACCAAACACTGATATTTCAAATAATCTTTGTGTTCCGCAGAAGAAATATAGTAATGATTTTGATGAATAGATTAATGGTTTTGTTCTACATGAGGGTGAATAAATTATGACAGAACTTTCATTTTTGGATGAACTATCACTTCAACCAAAGTGATGAATGTTACATCAACAAGTAAGTGATGTTAGAAGCTTGATACTAGTAAAATTGCTCATTTATTGACATCAGTAAATGCATTAGCTAACATGAACTAACAATGATCAATATACTTTTAAAGCATTTATTAATTATTGCTAATGTCAGTTCATGAGGAAGGAAAAGTTGGCACACCACAGCTCAAAAAAAAAGTAGAGAAATATTTATGTTCTCAACACAGGTGATAATTCGAGCCAAGTGGCTCTATGAACTCATACACTAATAAGCCCTTATATACACCACATAACTACATCACATAATCAACCACATGAAACATGAAAAACACCCCACAAAAAACATCAATATAAACTCAGCACAAGGGAAACGAACAAATCATATAGCTAGAATGAAAGTGAATACATCAATAACTAAAACAATAAACATATCAATCAAAGAATACCTGACAGCTACCAGAATAAGTTTTCATGCTTGAATGTTCAATAAACACATTATTTTTTCACATTTAAACTGTTGCAGCACCACTCTTCCAAGTAATACCTTGGACTGCGTTTCCCAAAAGCATTGTGAGCATGGCCGAACATACCATTGGGCTTCACTGGGCTGCAGCCCATGGGACCCACCCAATAGGGGGCCCCCTACCTTACCCGTTTTCGTTTGTTTGTTTTGTTCGGTTAACTTATATGCCAGATATCCAGAAATTATTAGCCGTATTTCCACTGTCTGGCCGTGTGCGAGCGAGGGCTATAATCGGCCCAAAGTAGTGACTTGAGCGCTTGAAAACAAAATCCAATACATTAAAGTGCACGCGTCGAATGCGTCTTTCCGTGCTCACGGGGTAGTTTGAAAGGCTATAGTTTGAAAGACGGAGGGGAGCACGGAATAAAATACCCGGGCCTTAATATCCTCCAACTGAGAGCTTCGAGGCCATAATCAAATGGCGAAACCTGATATTTATCTTTATTTAGCAAAGAATAACACGCGTGTTGATCCTCATCTGCTCCATTGCGATCGGCTACTTTAAAGGGTAACTCCCACCAAAATTGAACCTAGGCTCTTTTTGTTAATCTACCCGAGTCAAACTTTCGTGTAAAAGCATAATTAGAATGGAAACGTCACTTTTAAGATTGACCGTATTTTCATTTTAGGTCAAAATGCTTTTTGAATGGGAGTGCATGGGGCACTTCTATGATAGCATTAAAATCGCTATTTTTAAAACACTAAGGAGGCTCGACACAACATAAAACTTTGCTCGAAGAATCACCAGGGGCTCTACACATGAACTTGAGTATGACTACATTGTTTGTGTACACAAAGTTTACTAAAAAGAAAGGTTTTGTACGACTCACTTTATCAGTTAGTGTTTCCGATGGCTGGAATTTTGTCAGTCAAAGTAGTCGATCTCCGAATGCAATGTAACATGAGGAGAGTAAAGATGGAAAGCTCCTAAAGCTTGTTTCCATATAAATTCACGGATAATTTTTTTATCTAAGTTATCATGCTTTTCATTGAAATTACAAGTTCATGACATTTCCTCATATGGAGTCAGTTCATTACGTTGCATTTGGAGATCGACTACTTTTGACTGACAAAATTCCAGCCACCGGAAACACTAACTGATAAAGTGAGTCGTACAAAACCTTTCTTTTTAGCAAACTCTTGAGCTGTGGTTAGAAGCATAGTTTCTTGTTTGCATGACATGTGGACTCATGTATAAGCAAATAAGCAAGCTGACATTCAGTACAATCTGTATCTTTTATTTAGAATACATACAAATGTCATTTACGTCTTTTAGTTTATCAAGAGATTAAAATGTGCCGTTTTTGAAGAGTGCGCATGTGCGAACGTGCTCTAGTACATAAGAACGAGCCTATGATTGAATTTGGAAATAATCATAATGACTGAGAAAAATGAGAAATAGTCCTCAGATGCCATGTCCGTAATTTACAGCAAAACATCTAGTATTACTTCGATCTCAAACAGATTCATTAAAAAAGTTATTACTCCAACAGGTGCGTGACATCATTAACCAACGTAGTTGAACGACCAATTTGCGACAATATGGTTTCGGGAAACAGTCGTAACTTGCCAGTTGATTTCTTAAACGATGCATCGTACTATGGTAGTTAAGCAGCGAGTTACGTCGTTGTACGGGAAACGCACCCCTGTAGTTCCTGTCTCTATGAAGTCTCTCCTTCCAAAAAGCACAATGTGATCTGATTGGTCGGCTGGACTAGTGTGTTGTGATTGGTCAACAGCTTCAAGCTTGTTTAGGAGATGTCAGGTCCTTTACCATAACCGACAAATTTCAACACACTACTTACATAACTCAACCAGGCATCTTTTTTTTGCATATTCTGATATGGAGAATAACCCTTTGGAATGGACTTTGTGCTTTGTAAGTTTGCAGACCCTTTTATGCTCAAACATTACACACTAATAAATGCTGTAGAAGTATTGTTCATTGTTCTTTCATTGTATTCTTGTAAACCTTTTTTTAAAGTGTTACTGTAAAATTAACCTACACTTACACTCCTACACTTTCTCTCTTTCTCTCCCCTGAGGTTTTGTTTGAGGTGGGTCACATCAATCAGTGCAACCCTGGTCATTCTCCAATCAGGCCTTTCTAGACCCAGGGTCATTACAGTAGCGCACATAGAGATTACCTTTAAGGGAATCAATGCTTTAGTGTTTTTGTTGAGTCAAAGGCTAATTAAAAGCACAGTAATGAAGGAGTGTGGAATGTAGCAGTGGAGCAAAGGGTTCAAAGTAATTAAAACAGCTCTGACACACTTTATTCTAAGCATTCCTCTTGCTGCTTACATGGTGTCCATTGGATTTATTTCTGCTTGTGGATATAGATAGTAAGGTGACCGGAAGGGGATATGTTCGGTGTTCGTGTTCGTGGCTACAACAAATAAACTCGTGGGAACATGATAATATTTTGTGGTCATGACATTATTTTGTCGAAGTAACGCCATCCTTATTTATGGCCGTGGTCTCGAGATTCTTTGTTACTCTAAGTGATAAAAAGCACAAATCCTGTTCTTTTTTTACCTTTTTATTCATAAAAAAAATCCCTTAAAAATCACTGTTTCCACAAAGCAGACTGCAACCACCCCCCACTCCCCACTTTACTAAAATAGTTGCTCATTTGCAAACTGGTGCTGTTCAGTGATATCAAGAACTATGACAAGCTCGATAACAGGAAGAGATGTGTGAATGTTCTCTTGACTCTGTTTTCACCTTGTGGTGACAGGAATACAGAGTGTCATACCTGAAAATCCAACATACACGCACCTGCAATTTTTAACAAGGATAATTACCTGAGTCTCATATCGATCACGGGATTAATACCAGTCATGATAAAGTCTGCAATGTATAGAGTGCAAGAGAGAGGGGGATAGTTGGAGGAGTAGTTAGACAGAGAGCTGGGAGAGAAAACACTCTGATTAGAAATTACTCCAGTGTGGAGAGGTACTCATTCTCAAATGCCATCCATTAAACCGTAATGTATTGCACAGGCAAAGCACACAACAGTGCAGCTAATCAGACTAAGGGACTGTTCGTTTTTTATTTAAGGGGCTACCGGAGGAGTTTTGAGGTCTATAGTCAAAATAGACTTGACCCTCCCTTTGCCAGCAATAATTTTTTCTATGACCCTCCAAAATGATTGTGAAAAAAGGCATGACCCTCCCCGATAATTTATTGATTACTTCTGTGCTGGTTTGCGCTTGGCAAAGATGTTCAGATATAGCCATTGTTTTTTTACAACCATTGACAAACGACTTAACCTCAGCTTTCTCATCTTACACATCACACTCCACTGTTATGGCCATTTCAGTAGATTTACTCACTAACATTTTTGTGGAAACACAATAACTATGGAAACAAAAATATGGTAGTATTGTGCTACAGCGCACATTCTATCAGCTGCAGTTCTGGCGGCGGCGGCGGCGTTAATTACGATAACCAGCAATCGATTTAAATAGTAGCCTACATTGGGTTTAATTAGTCATTTAATGAGGTCTAATATATGTTGTTGGTGGCGAGAATTTTCACGTGAATAAATACATAGATCCTACTATTTTAAAGGGATACTCCACTTTTTTTGAAAATAGGCTCATTTTACAACTCCCCCAGAGTTAAACAGTTGAGTTTTACCGTTTTCGAATCCATTCAGCCGAACTCCGGGTCTGGCGGTACCACTTTTAGCATAGCTTAGCATAGATCATTGAATCGGACAAGACCATTAGCATCTCTCTCAAAAAAATGACCAAAGAGTTTCGATATTTTTCCTATTTAAAACTTGACTCTTCTGTAGTTACATCGTGTACTAAGACCGACGTAAAATGAAAAGTTGCGATTTTCTAGGCTGATATGGCTAGGAAGGAACTATACTCTCATTCCTGCAAATAATCAAGAAACTTTGCTGCTGTACCATGGGTCCAGCAGGCGTAATGATATGACGCAGCGCCTGAAAATAGTCCCCAGCTCGGTAGACTATAGGGTCGACTATTTTCAGGCGCTGCGTCATATCATATCTTTCTGGGTTCTAATCCGCACTTGTATAGTTTTTTCTCATCAAAACCGATTATGTTTATCAGTGGTTGTATATCAGGCAGGGACACGTTTGTGTGCATTTTGTTTTGAAATTTCACTGGAACGAATAGAGAGTCTCCACGGATTGAAGCGCGTGTCCGAGTGAAGACTATGCGCGAGCCACAAAAGAACACAGTATCTGCGCCACGGTCCCTAATTCACAGTTTCCATCAAACATGGCTTAATTACAGCGGAGCCTGGGGGAAAGTGACGCTATTAATGCTTTTATTTTCTGAAGTTTACAAACTATTTCATCTTTATCAAATTCTCTCTCCCTTCACCAGACTCTCTTGCCAATCAGAAATTTTGAGGGAGCCAGGCTGAAACTAAGCAAACAAATGGAAAAGAACAAGGAAAATGAAAGCATTTCATTAGTCTGAATCCACAGGATGAAAAATAATTACTAACTCTTCAATGTTCTCTGAATCAAAAAGGCTGACAATGAAACTAAGATGATAATATAAATGCTTATTAATCCCCCAATTTTCTTCACTACAGCAGAAGCACTTATAAAGTACAGGTGTTAGACACACATTACAGTAGACATAATGAAATTATTTTCTAAATAATATATTTATCATGACTCTATTTAGCATTTTACTGAATATGGCAATGACTGTATTTGATCTTGGCGGACTGCATCTGGTACAGTGCTGCTGTTGATTATTGCTGCTGCAAAGCAAGTATGAACTTTCGGTAACACTTTAGTTTAGGGTCCAATTCTCGTTATTAACTAGTTGCTTATTAGCATGCATACTACTAGTATATTGGCTGTTTATTAGTACTTATAAAACACATATTAATGCCTTATTCTGCATAAACATATTATACATTCCTTAATCCTACCCAATACCTAAACTTAACACTAAACTACCCTACTAACTATTAATAAGCAGAGGAGTTTATTGAGGCAAAAGTCATAGTTAATAGCGAGTTAATAGTGAGATTTGGACCTTAATCTAAAGTGTGACAGGACTTTCTACTGCTAAGATGAACAGACACGCTGCTGTGAGCATGTAAGATATGCTGCTGCTGATAAATCCTGTAACAGGTGGAGCTGGGGAAGGAGGAGGGTTTCAGAGGAACTACAGCAAATATTAAACCAGATTATTTAAATGTTGAGCAAACAATCTCATTGGCTGCAGGATCAGGACATTTTGACAGGCCATAATTGTTGTTGAAATATTCTGTTATTTTGAATTCTCTTACTCTAAAATATAAAATGAGTACTGTTCTTGTGCCACCTGTTTCTAAGTCAGACTTACATACTTTCATATCAACCAACACAAATCATGCATAAAAAATAGTTTTTCTTCAAGTAAAACCAACTGAGTCTGTTTAAGTAATGCATTCAGAGGCTTCTCTTATTGATTAGCATTAGAAATTAAAATCAGCAACACGCTTCATCTAAGGGAATATGAACCAGCTGTTATCATACATTTATATTTAATAGCTTCAGCTTTCAGAGCTGGCAACCGAAATTTAACTTCTGTAACACCCAACTGAATTCCATCCCCACATTTAAAAGCAGTACATACATCACAGCTTAAAACAAAGCCAAAATACTTTTTTGAGCTCCTTGGAATCAGAAGATAACTCCCGACATGTTACTCCCTCTGGGCTGACATTAATTTTGCTCACATGACATATTTCTAAAAAATGTGCTGGGAAATGAAGCGTGAATGGTACAAAGACTGAATGCGGAGTTGTCTGGAGCAATCTTGTAGCTCTCATTGGCCGGGGAGATTATGTGTAAACACAAATCATTCAGTCTTAGAGCTCTTGGAGGGATTTTCCAACACAGAACAATAAGATGGCATCTGCATATTGTGAACCTAACATTTATTATTGCGCTGCATGTGAAAGGTTTAAATATTTATTGTTGCATGTTGTAGATAAATGCTTCTTGAGTGTGAAAAAAAAAAGAAAAAAAAAGGTTGGATGTTGGAAAATAACAATGTCTTTTTAATCTTCGCTATTGCTTCAATGCAAATGAACAAGCGCGCCGTTATTTGTTGCGTAGAGACGAGCATGTTCAAGTAAGCCATGATATGCGCAGATTCTGAGCAATATGCCATATTTAATATACCATGATGACTCACAAGTTGAGCAGATTTGGCTTACACGAACTTACCAAGCAAAGTGAGTAAACATAATAAGTAACATGCCAAATTGGTTAGTGATTTGACAGTGTTACCCGCCACAGTTGATTTTTACCCACATTTGGCGGGTTGGCAGGTGTTCATTTCAAACAGTGGTTGCATTGAAATTTTAAGTTTTCTAACCTTTTTTTTTTTTTTTTTTTTTACAGTGTGTCCCCCCGCCCTAACACTGCACCTGTCTGATATGGTCTGGCCTTACAAAGCCACAAAAAATGGTTTCAGACTCGCACTTTGTTGCTCATGAAAAAAAAAAAAAAAAAAAAAAAAGAAAAAGAAAAAAAGAAGCAGCCTGTAATATAAGGTGGCAAACTGTCTGTATTCACATGCAAGTATATCTCAAGTAGCTCCTCAGAAACATGAGTCACAGAAGCGACTAAACTAAAAAGACTAAAAAGACTCTGAGTCAACATCAACATGCATGAATAGCCAAAGGACCAATTGGTAAATGCGTTAAAAAGAAGCAGTTTGAAGCTTATCAGTTCATGGTCCTGCTGCAAATTTATCGCCTGTCTCAGAGCGTTTCCGCAATGTCAGGAAAGCTTGAAGGAACAAACGGTTCATGCAAACGAACATGACATGTAGCTGTTTCCGTGAATTTTCCAAAAGCTGTAGAAGATTTATGTGTTTTAAGACTATACACCCACCCACAGACTCATATGAATATCTGTGACCTCTTTTTAGTATACATACCCAGAATAACCTGCAGCTAAGGTCTGCCTCCCCTGAGAGGCGAAACAAGCAAATACATACAAGTAAATACACACCAGCCAGTGGACACATGCGCCAGTGGGTGCTCGGATCAGAGAAAGCGCACGCACACATTCAAACATAGCCTGAAGCAAACAGAATATGAGAGCGCAGAGACCCTGGGTGTATTTCAGACGGAGTCAACGACCTCGCCGCAGCTCAGCAACACGAGTCCGGCTTGTTTATTTACACGTACACTTTATCTCTCAAAGTTTCCCCTACCTGTAGAGCCGACAGCATGCATGGAAGATTTACACATCAAACCAAACAAAACAAATAACCTGCTTTCCTGTTGAATCCACAAGAGTAGATGCTGAAATTAAGTTGATAAGAAACGACTTGTTTATTCCTGTAGGAAAATGTGTTGCTGGTTAAAGATGCAATACTTATAAAGCATAGGTGTTACACGATACAGGATGATATTACAATAAATATATACCATTGCTATATATTTAAATTCAATACGTACATTTAAGAGCTTTACATTTCATTTTTATTTTTGTTTAATTGTAAATATATTTAAAGGTAAAAATACTTTTTAGCATGTGACATTAGCAATACATATATACTGTAGATATATACAAACTCCAGCAATTTCACAAAAACTGAATAATTTTTACATAAATACAAACAATACATATATAATATATATTAATATTTTATATAAATATATAAATCTATTTTTTTTTAAATAAATAATAAAAATAAAGGTGATATATACGCACCGCACCGGATACACACACACATACACACACACACACACACACACACACACACACACACGTCTGGATTACTATCTTTGTGGGGTCTCTCCATATATGTAATGTTTTTTATACTGTACAAACTGTATTCTATCCCTTTACCTTACTTAGCAAACCCTACCCAACTTTATGCATTTGTACATTTAAAAAAAAAAAAAAAAAAAAAAAAAAAAATTCTGCATGATTTATAAGCTTGTTTCCTCATGGGGACCTCAATTTAGGTCCTCACGGTGAAATGAGTCCCCATGAGACCCCATGAGTGCATTCAGGTTTAAGTCCACACAGGGATTGAAAAACATGTATGACCCCCCCCCCCCCACACACCCCACACGCACACACCCTTTGTACTTTGTTTTACCAGCAGCCTGGTTCCACCAGAATACTGAGTTCTTCAAGAAATGCCTTGTGTGCACACACAGTCCCTGCTGCATCCAGACTAGTCGTAAAAAGTAATGGAAGAGGTAATTACACCAAAAATAAATGGGCTCTATCAATCCTTAATGAGTGTCACAAAATAGCTGTACACGACCCATGCTGTCTTACGGAGCCCCCAGCACCCAAAGTTACTATCAACTCTAACACTACCATGAAATAACCACAGCCTGCTGGGACTTCTGCAACAGGCCTTAATAAGAAAACTGCAGAAACGGGGAAAGGAATGATGCCTCACACTTCTAAAGAGAGAGGTGTGCACCAAACAGCATATTTACATCGAGGTTACACTGAGTTCAATGGCTGACGGTACATTATGGGATGCCTGTTACTTTAAATGAAACTGCAACATTCACAGATCTTTTCAGACATTTAGGAAATTGAATTTGGACTGGGACTCCGCTGTAAAAACTGCCTATAGAACTCAAAACCGACCCGCAAGATGGGCAATGTTGCCATGCAAATTGCATTAAACTTTGCATGTTTAATGCCAGTAACTTTTCTCATATTTCTTTACTGAATCAGGTTCTTAAACATGCAGCCAGTGCATGCAAATAAACAATGTTATTATCAGAAAATGCAAATTCCCCTTCCTGACCAGTCTGACCACATGATGAGAATAACTGTGGACACTTGTGTGGAAAGAAAAACAACTACAGCAGAATTAATGAATTGTAAGTTTGCATGGCGAAACATAATTTAAAATAAGTCCTACCTCTGTTCTCATATCAAATATAGATTGTTATTAGCTCTTGATTTAAAATTAAAGGTGCTTATTTGCCTCTGAAAGGTGTGATGTCTGATCTGAGCATCTATTCATAGATCTATACAATGAGCAGCAGTGTTTAAGAGAGTCAGAGACAGATTGTGCTTGTCAAGAGATGAACATTGACAATCCTAAATAAGTGGGGAAATCAGAAACAGGTGCGAAATCTCCATGCATTTAACTTGCGAAAACAAACTTACAATTTAGTTTTGTGTATTTGAGTTATTATCACACATGCATTTGCGGATTGAGCATAATTCAGTCACAGCAGACTGAACTTATAGAGAAACAGCCGCTCAATGTACTATAAACCATCTTAATTGTTTGAATAATGTTATACACTTATATTTCGAATCATATCATGGTGTGAAATTGTTGACATTTCAAGTTTTAATACCCTACAGACTTAATATCCGGATCAGGTTATGGTTTACTCATAGTTGTCTCTCTACATTAAGTCGGGATATGAGAAAGTATTGTAACATCAAGCTGAATTATAGATACACATTAACTTAAATGTCAAACCAGGCTAAACAGAAACTTCAAATGTACAAAAAAAGAAAAGAAAAAAAGAACAAGAACAAGGATCAGGCCTAAACATTGAAGACAGTGTCTCTGCCTACACCACTTTCTAATAGCAGCTTCTATCAGCTATGCAGTTTTTCACGGTCTTATCCTGCTTTAGCCTTCCTCTGTTCATGTTCCCGTCACTGAGCTTCTGGCATCTCACACACTCTTCATTTATTAATAGGCATAATGCTTCAGTTGCCACTTATCTGCTCCAAATTATGCATGCATGCTAAAATCATTGTATATGTCTGGAGAGAGAAACAGATAGACAGAAACACACACACACACACACACACACACAGAGAGAGAGAGAGAGCGAGAGAGAGAGAGAGAGAGAGAGAGAGAGAGAGAGAGAGAGAGAGAGAGAGAGAGAGAGAGAGAGAGAGAGAGAGAGAGAGAGAGAGAGAGAGAGAGATGCAGTGCTGTGTAAAAAATCCTTGCCTCCATTACAATGGCACATTGGGGTCATGCATGAGTTTGCATAACAGGCCTCCATGTTCCAGCGAAGTCCATAAGCTCCAATTTATTCTGCTAGTTGTTTTGCATGTTGCTTGTTTTTTTGAAGCATTTCTGAAGCATTTTTAACAGGACTGGCTTCACTCCAGAGGCGACATGTTGTGGAGTCTCTCCAGTCGTCTTCTGAGCGCCCGCCAGGCATCGATAGTGTCATTACACAGCTATGCATGATAGCACTCTTTTGTCATGCTTTGTGTGTAATTGCTTGTGACATTCGTACTTGTGTTTTATGGTGGGGGAGTGGGGGAGACGTTGCCAAGCACGGGTTTATCATATTACTAAAACCATCCTCGCATGGCTCTCTTCAGATTTTCCTTATTTGCAATGCATCCATCACTTCGGATCAATCAACCATCTGAGAAGTGTATGAAAATATACATGCATTTGAATAATTGTGGTGCTTGAACTGAGTTTAATCTGTTTGAGAAGAGTGTTAAAGCTTGTATGTTGCCAACAAAGGGGAAGTTCATTCCAAAATTAAAATTCAATCATCACTTAGTTCAGTCAGAACATGTTTTTGCGTTTAAAAACGTTTAAAAAATAAAAAAGATCTAGAAGTGTAAACCCCTTTTAACTTGAGTGCTGCATTTTTGTCACATCTGTATGACTTACTTTCTTCTGCAACTCACAAATGAAGTTATTTTGAAGAATGTTACAGCTGTTTTTGTCCACAGAATGATAGTCAATGGGGTCCAAAATGTGTATGCTCTGTTATGTTATATTCTGTTTCATTTTACTGTTTTCCTGTGCTCTCTAGTTAGTTCCCTCGTTTGTTAATTAGTACCCACACTTGTTCATTTTTTATCTTTGATAACGCTGTCAGTATTTAAAGAGATAGTTCACCCAAAAATTTTGTCATCATTTATTCACCCTCAAAACCTGTATGGGTTTCTTTCTTCTGTTGAACACAAAGAAGATATTTTGAAGAATATGGCTAACCCAAAAACTGTATTTTTCCTATATGGAAGTTAATGGTGCCCCACAACTGTTCTTCAAAATATCTTCCTTTGTGTTCAGCAGAACAAAGAAATTCATACAGGTTTGGAAAGAATTGAGCGTGAGTAAACGATAACAGAATTTTCATTTTTGGGTGAACTTTCCCTTTAAGCCCTGATTTTCCGCGGTTCATTTTCCTTGGTATTGTCGATGTTAATGTGGTTGTGCTTTCTGTCTCCTGAGTTGTTCTGTTGTGGATTTATTGATTAAAAGACTGTTTTTGTTCTTGAATTCCCTTCGTCGTGCGCTTCACTGCAGCCACACCTTGACAGATTTGGAATAACATTTGGGAGAATGCATTTTTATTTTTTATGGTGAACTATCCCTTTAAAGTCTAAGAGAATATGAAAGTCGAACAGAATGTAAACACTCAGCTCTATATTTCAGGAGCTCTATATTTGTGATTGTGTGGGTGGAAAGGAAAACCTGAAATATGGAATATCTCTGACTGTAATTTAGTTTAGAACACATAGCAACTACAGTACATGACACCTAAAAAAAAAAAACAGGCAGGAACAAAACAAAGTGTGCAATAAATTAACGGAGGGCAAAAGGCACAGTGGCTGAAAGCAATCTATTCTATGTCAGTGAACTCTGAAATTACATTTTTTGAAAGTGTAATAGTCATGACTCCAAACATAAAGAGAAACAGTGAAGCAAGACAGATTTATCCACAGATGAGCTTCCACATCATCCAAAAAAGATTCCTATTCACTCAAATTGGCACTATATAAATCTGACTAGATAAACAATGATTTATCAGTCACTGGCTTTGCTGAGTTTTAAGAAGAAATGGGAGGAATTTGTGCTGCTAACAGCTGCACATAAATGTTAAGAGAAACTACAGAAATGATTTATACACTAATCAAACTGCATAAGTGCATTATCATCTGATAATGAGTGATTAGATACTCAAAAAAAAAGTGAAGGTCAGATTATATTAATAGGCTATTCAATGTCTCAAGTACTCGTTACATAATAAGACACGTAAAGGACCTTGGAGGTCATTTTGATTCCAAAAACATGGAGACAGGAAGAAAGGAAATTAATAAGGAAATGTAGAACCATTAATGAAGTAGATTGAAACCATGTACGTGTCTGTTAAAATGAACTTTTACCAGCCAATCTCAGGGGACGATGTGTGTCTTGATTAGATAATTATCAGTTGCATAATTGTTTCATGGCTATTTAAATACTGTCTGTTTAAACGCATTTCTTTGGCTTGAATTACAGGCAAGTTAAACGTGATCTGTGAAGCTTTTTTCTGTAGAATGATTTGTCTATTTGTTTAAATAAACATGCTGTCTCTACAGAGCGAGACAGAACAGAGTGAAGAAGAAAAAAATGACAGAGAAAGTTTGTTTACCGCTCATGGCCAACAACCGTGCTAACAAATAACCGATTCCCACAGTCAACCTGAGGCGTTTCATTTTCGGCCATTTTAATGGCAGCACAGTCGCCTCGGCAGAGATTGAATGTGGACGCCACTTTTCTAATCTTCTTGGGCAACACGCCTTTAAATTTGATTTGAGCTATCAATGCGGACTGTGAAATCATGCGGCTACACATCAAAGTGTGACCGGGTTTGGCCAGCATGTTAATGTTAAGCAGGTTTATGTCCTTTGTCTTGAGAAAGGTTACAGCCTAAAAGTTGACTGTCTGTGTTACACTGAGATTAATACAAAAAAGAAAAGTCACAATCGTTCCCTGCACCTTTATTGTATTTCATTAAACTAAATCTACCGTCACTTCATTAGATATTGCATTAGTTTATGCATTCTGACTGAAAATCTTTATTTTAACACTTTATAATGCTTATATAATGTCTTCAATGCAATATACTGTTCTGTACTTCTGTTATTGGCATTCCTGGTCTAGGAAACTAAATCTGTTTTTCATATAAGTACACTTTCAGATAAAAAAACAATCCTTTACTTTCTTCATTTCCTACTCTGTATAAATCACTTTACTGAGCTGGAGTATTGCAAAAACTTTTTTTAGTAGGCAATTCAGTATTATTTTATTTATATTATTTTTTATTCTACACTACTGTTCAAAAGTTTGAGGTTGCATTAATACAGTAAAACAGTAATATTGTGAGACATTATTACAATTTAAAATAACGGTTTCTAAATTATAATATTTTAAAGTGTATTTTTTCAGATTACTGCAGTCTTCAGTGTCACATGATCATTCAGAAATCATTTTAATATGCTGATTTGGGGCTGAAGAAATATTTCTTATTATTGTGCTGCGCAATATTTCTATCGTTTTAATATTATATAATATTTGATGAATAGAAAGTTTAAAAGAACAGCATTTATTTGAAATAGAAAATCTTAGTGAATCCTTGCTAACTAATTAAACTAACTGACTAAACTTTTTAACAGCTTATTTGAAATAAAATATATCATATTAATTATATTAATAATGACTAATAATCATTAACAAAAATATTTTTAAAAACTATAGTAAAAATAATTAAACTTGTGATTAAATGGTTAAAAGCAATTTTAATGTATGCCTATGTATGAATTTCTCTACAAAACTAAGCAGACAAATTCATATTTTGTCTGACATTATGTCAGGGTTATGTTCTGTTTTGATAGGCTGCATCCTCAATCTCATATTTCCCTACTATACAGTAGGCACTATACATTGTTAAACACACGCACACACACTGTGTTTTCAATGTTTTATGGGGACATTCCATAGACGTAATCATTTTTATACTGTACAAACTGTATTATCTATCCCTGTACACTAACTAGCCAAATATTGTCCTATCCTAACAAACCATACATCAATGGAAAGATTATGTATTCAGCTTTCAGATGATGTATAAATCTCAAAAAAAAAAAAAAAAATACCCATAAGACTGGTTTTGTGGTCCAGGGTCACACATATATATATATATATATATATATATATATATATATATATATATATATATATATATATATATATATATATATATATATATATATATATATATATATATATTATATATATATTGTTGTCTGGTTCCTCCATGTAAAATGATAATGGCTTTATTCTGGAAGCACAGAAGCATATTGTTACTTTGTGTCGGCACAAAGAGCGCTGCTCGCTCCTGGCAGGTTTTGGATGGTCTCTTTCTCAGTGGGTCCTCATTTGGCCGCTCTCTTTTTTCTCGCTTTTTGTAGGTAGGTCAAAAGAGAGATCCTTTCTGTCAACTCATTGCTCACGTTGATGAAGTCGCTTGTTAGTGGGACCCTTTTCTCTCTCATTAGAGTGAGCAGAGCCGAGGAGGGGGGTGCAGGGGATGAGTGACCGGCCTGAACCCTGTCATGTCAAAGCGGACCGGATCCTTCTAGATATAGGCTCTCATTACTCAAGGTCAGGGTCCGCAGAAACCCTCAGCACTGGTCTAAGGACAGAAGCAAAGTGCCCACCAACACTGCCTCTGAACTGGCAAACAGCTATGATCAAAAATGCTCAGCATGTTAGGTAACATTAATGCCATAAAAGTAATGAAGTGTTGTAAATGTTGTACACAGTGCTAGACAGTGATATGGTGTATAATCAAAACACTAATCTGTGTATTTAAGAACACCAACCAGGCCGACACAGCAACAGTGGTTTAATAGTGTGATTGTAGGTAGGGATATTTGTTTGTTTGCCCAGTGGCAGATGGGGGAAAACTTAAGAATAGTAATTTCTCAAGTTTGTTGAATTGTATTTTTAATAATGAAGTGTACAAGTTACCGATGTTACCTTTAATTTATATAGTGAACAATGCGGTAAAAAAAAAAAAAAAACAAGACTTCAAAAGCAATTCAGAATCATTTTATAAAATTCAGTTTAATAAAATGATGTTTGTGTGTGTGTGTACCATCTTAACCGTATTAACTGTATTTTGGGGACAAATTTGCATCCTAGGTTTTCTAAAAATTTTAAAATGCAGAAAGTTTTGTATGATGGGTAGGTAAGGGGATAAAATATACAGTTTGTACAGTATAAAAACCATTACGTCTATGGAATGTCCCCATTTAGATAAATAAACGTGTGTGTGTGTGTGTGTGTGTGTGTGTGTGTGTGTGTGTGTGTGTGTGTGTTTAACAATGTATAGTACCTACTATAGTAGGGAACTATACGATTTCGGATGCAGCCAAAGTCTATCAAAACAGAACATAACCCTGACATAATATTAATTAATTTGTCTCCTTCACAAATGCATTAAAATCAATGAAGTGAAATAAAGCAATGGTTATGATTCACTCCATATCAGACTCTGTGAAAAGACAATTGTTTTTTTTTTTTCTCCAGCATCTCCAGAGATGTTTGGAGTCACACGATTTATCTCACTAATTTGAACATTAATATCTTCATCATTACATTGATTTGTCAACATCTATATAAACTAATTAGCAGAAAATATAATAACGGTATGAACTTGCCAGCTGCTTGAGATGTGTAATTTCATTTAGACTTGCGCTCTCGAAGCGGGCGTTTTTGGGGACAGATGGAATTGTGGGTAGTTTAAACTCTTGACACTCAATGTACATTTTTTCCTGTGTACGTTTGCCATAGTTATTTCTTTTGCTGAAAGAGAGTATTAGAAGTAAAAAAAATAAAAATAATACTGCATCTGGAGGAAAGTCAATGTTTTTAAATGTCGCTAATCGAACTGCCGAACGGCCTCATATCGCACACATTCAGACTGCTGTTGTTGTCACTGTTGTCCTTGCTCGTGCGACAACAGACTCCTGAGTCTTTTTCAGCCCAAATGTCGAGCCTTTCAGAAATTTAATTAATCACCTCCTGTCCTTTCTCTCAAAACACAGCGTGCGCTCACTGGGTGTCCCTGCCTTAGCTTGTTTACCCCTACTTCCTTTGTTGTGCACTTTACAGTGTCTCTCCATCCACAGCTCTCGATGCTCTGGGGGAGGCTGTCATATGGGAAACAATGTTTAGGGGAGTGAATGTGGGGTCATCGCCCTGTAGCGACCCCATCAACACAAGCCACCATCATCGGTTTGCTCAGTATAGGCTGAGTATACAGTTGAGAGCTAACATGCGCACACACACAAGTAGCAGGTTCTTGTTTACCATAAGGATGTCTATCATGATAATTTCCACTTTAACAATGCCTTGGAGACTACGGAAACAAAAAACAAAGATATGACAGAGACCTGAACAGGCTGACAGTGTAGTGATTCTGTCATCAGCAACTTAGCACTCAATCTGAAAGAAAACTGTACTGAAGCAGCAGGGTACCTGAAACTATGGTAAAGTGAAACACCAGGGTATCTGACACTACACTATACTGATGCAGCAGGGTGCCTGAAACTATACTATTCTGAAAAACAGTGTCTTCAGAATATTGGGTTCTTTTTTTTTTACCCAAATCCTGGGTTGTTTTCAGTATTTGGGTAGTTTTTTGTGTTACCCAGCTCCTGGGTCAGACGTAGCAACCCAGTGTTTGGGTAGTTTTCTTGTGTTATTCAGATGCTGGGTCAGACATAACAACCCGCTCCTCCGTGAGAGATACGAGACCGGAGCATCTCACAGGTGTCACTCATTAGCAATCACGCCACCGGCCTCACGCCGTTCTCCCACGGCCCTCAGCCTCGTCCTGCTCGCCACAGTGTTAAATACTGAAACCTGTGATAGAGTTCCAGTTAGTACTGTTGCTATGCTCCTGCCTAGAGTGTTAATTCCAATTCTCAATATTGCTGACTCACTTGACAGTTCTCTATTTATTCTTTTGTTAAATTGAATACTTTAAATATAATTTGTAGGGAGGAGGGCACCTTTTTCTTTTGATAATTATTTTTCTCCTGTTTGTGGGTTAAAGGCAGGGTAGGTAGGATTTTTCTAAAAAAAAAAAAACAATCCAAATTTGTTTAAACTGTCTTTATATACCAATTCATAATTAAAATGTAAGTACTCTGAAAAAGAGAGTATAAAAATCGAGTGTCTGTAGACCTCTCACGACTGTTGTAAACACAGCTAATTATTTCTATTCACTCCACCCCCTCCCTTCTGAGCTCCTTCCAAAGCCACGCCAAACGCTCAGGCTCAGCTGGAAGTCGCATTTATTTACCTGAGACGAGTGGAGAGGAAGGAGCGCAGTGCATGCAGTGACATCATGTCAGAATCACATGTAATAAAATACCTAACTTTATCACTATGAATATAAACAAATAAGATGGCTTTTAGTACTCACTATCAAGCTAGCATATCGATACTGGTAAAGTTTAAAATATACTTTGTTTGATTCGGTAACAAGCTATATTTATAGGTAACGAGCTATATTTATAGGTAACGAGCTATATTTATAAGGCAAAGCTAAAAACAGGTTGCATTAATACACGTTTTTCCATTACCATCAGTTACACTGTGATGAAGGTGAATTTCGTGTAAGATTCATAACATATACGGTGTTTTGCGAGTTTCCATGATGAAAACATTGTTGACTCTAATGAGGACTACACTCCGGAGACAAGTAGCCTACCGCTTCGTCGGTTCGAGGACAGGTCCGGGGTCGAGGGCGAAGCAGAGGAGGTCGTTCAAGAGTGCGGGCAACCAGGGTCCGAGGTAGTTTTTGACTTGTTTGCCTTCGCTGACTGCATATGCAGGTGCTTTGAATTTTGAATGCTCTTTCTCTGCCATAATTTTACTCTTCGTAGGTTCCACGCCTCCCTTGCACTCCTCAAATCAAACGGGTGCGCGCGCATATGGGCAGATCTAGCAACAGGGGTGGTAGCCATGGTTGCGAGAGTGAGTGACAGTCGCCCAAACCAATCAATTGTTTCGTCCCGAATGGAAATAATGAGCTGTGTTTATTGCAGATTAAAAGGTCTACAGTCACTCAATTTTTTTACTCTCTTTTTCAGAGCACTTACATTTTAATTATGTATTAGTATATAAAGACAGTTTAAACAAATTTGAAAAAAAGTTTTTTATAAAAATCCTACCTACCCTACCTTTAAGTTAGGGAGTTAAGGAAGTGCTATTGTCTTTTTTTTTATAGGTAAGTTAGATCTAAAATTGAGTTAGATTCTTTTTTGTTTGTTATTTTGGCTATGCCCCCCCTCCTGAAGCCTTTTTGTGATCGTATTATTATTTCTTTACATAATAAACCAAACTTGCAGTAGATTTTAGTGGTTGGCCATGTTCTTTAGTGCTGGGACTGGGAATGAGAAGCTCCATGTGGTCTCTCCTTTCATCTTGTTACATTTTTCCTCAATCCCCTGGACTAACTTTGAATCGGGGATCGATAATATATATATATATATATATATATATATATATATATATATATATATATATATATATATATATATACATATATAAGACAGATTCAATCAATTTTTCGCAGTCTTGTTCAATACTCGCAAAGTCTTACTCAAAACCCCAGTCAATCATGTGAACAAACGTGATTTTTTTTTTTTGCCGGTGCTGGACATAAAATGGAACAAATATCACTGTTTTGTGTAGTGATTTAGCTGATAGATTGATGGATACACAGTATAGAACGATAGAAGGATAGAGTGACAGATAAACAGATATATATAATATATAATGAGGATGCAGATCATCTAGTTGGATATTGTAAAACTTTAATTAAACTGCAGCTGCAAGTCATAAAGAGATCATTGGGGATTTTCTTAATTAAGTTACATTAAAGAGGATCATTGTTCTTTTCACTTTCAATACAATTATTGCTTATGCACTGCTTTGATTTCATGCCCACATTCCTTTAGAAGTGGTTGTGAATGCAACACAAGGCAACACTATTGCTGTGCCCAGCCACATAATGAGATGGCGAAATATTAGGAAATCCCACAACCCAAATTTAAACCTTTCCCTGATTGTAATAGGACACACACACAAAAAATGTATATCATATATGTTTCGTACATTCTAAATAATGCAGGGTTGTTTCAACCCAAATTTGGGTCAAATATGGACAAACTCAACTGTTGGGTTAAAATTTTAGTTTTATTTGACCCAAATTTGGGTTGAAACAACCCAGCATTTTTTTGAGTTTATGAGCCACTTTGGCAGCGATCTTTGCACACACACTGACCATTTGTATTTACTTCAGTAAATGTAAAAAATCTAGTGTAACTTACTGTTTGTGAGTGACTCCTCTGCAGACACAGCAATAGTGTGTCAATTTGTAGTAAGTGCAACTCTTGATCAGCTCATTGATTGGTTAAAACACCTGAATTGCAATGTTTTGAAGCGATGCATTTTTAATAAGCATACTAAAAGACTAAAGACTGATGGACACTGGCATAAATCAAAGCTTGCAAGAACGCTGTGCATTTAGTCGGAGGTTTCAGGCACACTGTGGCCATGCACGCTGCCATAATTTATTTGAGTTGTACGGGATACAGGCATATGTATGTTCTCATTAAGATCTCTGTGTTCTCGGCCACAGGGCATTAGCTCCAAGCTAATACATTTGACAGCTAATGAGCTGCAGTGAGTTTTAGGTTAGAGCGAAACGAGGGACTGGGCCAAGCAATGCCTCTCCCTTATACACTGCTCTTTACTGAGACTGAAGAAAAGCAGCGTAACGTCCATGCTAATGAATCAATCATCGCTAGCAGATAAATCACAACTAACATAACGCTCAGGCTTACTGTCATTATGATGAATCCCTTTATTTGGAGGTATAGGCTCAGACCAATAGCAGACTGTCTCCTGCACATGCAAAAAGTAATGATCATGGACAGAATGTGATACGGTGTGGTGAAACAGAACTGTAATACACTGCACGCTCCACTGACTCATTTTTAAATTGCTGTGGCGTGGCAGAACGAATGCATTTCCGAGGGGCTTGAAGATATCGAGGCTTCAAATGCAATGATGAAGTTGTGCGATGCATATGCCCGAGACCATGCAGATGGGCTAAGAGATGTTTTAAGGGTCTTCATTACTTCTACATCACTCCACATCTCGCTGAATTTTACTTTGCATTGCTTATCTAGATTATAATTTAAAGTAGATTATACAAATTGTGACTTGACACTGGTGGGTCGCGATTCAAAAATGAGTCTGGCAAAACAATGCTATAAATGCATGTAGATAAATATGTTTATCAGCTTTTAAAAGGGAGGAATCAAACACTTGGCCAAGGCCGGACTTACCATTGGGCTTGACTGGGCTCAAGCCCATGGGCCCCGCCCAATAGGGGGCCCCGTCCGTTTACGTTTAATTTTTTCAATAATATGTCAGTCATTTAATTTTTCATTTAAAGTTTGTTGATTGGTCTAGCATTGTTATTGGCCCTGCCCTGCAATGAAAAATGTAATTTAATTAGCTAAATTAAATGTCAGTCATCTTGAGGTTTGCTGATTGGTTATTGGCAGTTAGTGCCTCGTTTACTGCCGAACCGTTGAAAAAACCTGTCTGCTAGACAGTAGCCGCATTTCCATTAGGCTACCCTTCAAATTGCGCAAATTGAAATTGCGAAATGAAAATAAGCACAATGGAAACACGTGAATTTTTTACGCTCACATGAGGTGGTTTTTCAGGCAATTCGAAAAAAGGAATATTTCGCAAAACTGCAATGGAAACAGTTTTTGCGCATTTACAGTCACCTGAGTTAGAAGACGCGGTGTGTTTGAGGTCCATGTATAGCTACGCAAATAATAATAATTTTATATTATTTAATTATAACATTTAATAGGCTATATTTAGAAGACGCTTTTATGCAAAAAAGGAACAAAGCTGAATGTGGAGCGCGCACTGCATGGCACGGAGGCGCGGCCGCGAACACTTGCATTTTCCTATCAATAGTGGAAACAACTTAAAATACTTTGACCATTTCTGCTCATACAGAAAATAATATATTATTCCCAACTACTTTTATTTGTGTAAACTCACAATAACAAGAAAACGTCGTGCTTTTGTAAAATAAATGAAAACAATCAGACGCACTTGCATGATCTTCGTAAACTGGAGCGCGAGAACTGAAACAAAATATAGCCTATGCAGGCTTAAGCTTGAAATGTCCACTTTAAAACGAACAAATTCGAATCGAAAGCTAATACCTTCTGATTAATCCGTATGAAATGTGCATTTCTCTCTAAAGGCGCATCTGCTTAACAGCGGAGATGGAGATGTGATTTTAGCCAAAGCAATAGTTTATTAATAATATTAATGGCTCTTCTCATTCAGCACTGCGGGAAAAACATCAATTCCAGGTTCTAATTTGGCCTTTGAAAACCAGAAAAATCGACATGTTTTCCATATTAATTTGTGAATATTTTAAATGTTTAATAAAGGGGCAAAAAGTCATAAACAGAAATCTGAAAATTCTTCGATATTTACTTTTTTTGCGCAGCAGTTGGTGTAGCCAGTTCAAATTAAAATGTTGGTGTTCAACTTTGCGTTTTAAAAAGACAACAACTGTTCATTTTTCGTTTTTCAATTACGGGTTAAAAAAGGAAAAACGAATGGACACAAAATAGCCTACATGGATCGTTTGGACAGAATACGAGACAGAGTTCTTTATTAAATTCATAAAAGAAATAATAATTAACCTATAGGAATACTGGATTCTAAATCTCAAAGAAATGCCTCAATCAAAACATATGTTTTCCAGGTTAATACGTGTTTTATTCTCATTCTGACCAAGACATTTGTGCATTGCAATAAACTTATGATCACTTTGAACTTTTTTAATCATTATTTATTTATTGGAAAAAAACTTTTTTCAAGCTTCAATCAGTGGTCATATAAATAAATTATTACGTTTTTTTTTAACACTTAACACTGTCTATGGTACCAGTCACCTTTTGAGTAGCTTTGCACTTCAAATAACGATTGGATCGATTATATTGTTACGCCACCATATGGCGACAAATTACTTTTAAAAAACATTTGTCATTGAATCGTTCATTCAGGAGATTCGTTCAAAAATACTGATTCATCTATGAAACAAGTGCATTTGATTGAGGAATTGAATCATTCATTCAAACCCAAGTTTTTTTTTTTTTTTTTTTTTATAATTCAGATTAATTAAACATTTTAATAGACTTCAGCAATTAACATAAATTATGTTATTTTGTTTAGTTGTTTGTTCCAAATCGTGATCTTTATTTTTATTCTCAGTTTATCCAGAATTGTGTAGCTCTAATATACAGTGTATGTATCATTTTGTTCTATTTAATGTAATGTATAGAAGGTAGGGCCCGAAAGTGACTCAAGCCCAGGGGCCCCCACCACCCTAAGTCCTGCCCTGCACTTGGCATATGATTTGTTGTTGATGTCAATGTCGCAAATTCTTCTGCAAAATGAAACAGATTCCAATATGGACAGGTTGTGTGATATGCACTCATGGAAAGAAAAAAAATAAATGAAATGACTTGCAGTGAGGATGAATATGATTTGTGCAGACGACAATGTGTTTTGTGCATGCAATTCTACTTTTTCATTGTATTGCATTTACATTTTACAATAAGATTCAATTTGTGAACATTAGTTAATGCATCAGTTTTAATGAACTAACAACGAACAAAATTTGTACAGCATTTATTAAACTGAACTTAAAAAAGTTCATGTTAATTTAAAAATGAACTGTTGATTGTTAATTCAATGTTGTTCATAATACATTAGTCAATTTCTCATTCGAAATGTTATATGTAGAAATTAACACAAATCAAGATTAATGAACAGTATTTTGGAGGGAGTATTTCCATTCATGTAAGTTACTAATGTTAACAAATATAACCTTATTAAAGTTTGGTAACACTTTACGATAAGTATACAGTAATACTTACAAATCAATAACAAACTATTAGTTTATATATTGTAGTCTTTACATTGTTAATATATTAATAGGCTATTTGTGAATAGTTCTTTATTCATTGTCAGTGCAATTTTTGTCACACTTATTGTTTAATTAGCTCGTAGTAAAAGAATTGTTAATTGGTTATTAGGAGTGAATAGTTCTCACTTTTAGAAAATGGGAAAACATTCATACATTAAGGACACACACACACACACACACACACACACACACACACACACACACACACACACACACACACACACACACACACACACACACACACACACACACACACACACACACACACACACACACACACACACAAACACACACACACACACACACACACACACACACACACACACACAGTACAATAAAAATTATTATGCTGTTGGGTTGCTACTTGATATCCAATTATCCAATCCATAAATTACATTTCCACCAGAAATGTAATTTCTTACACTAAAGTGTAAGAATGTGAACTGATTCCAAGTTCTAGCATTGCTAGAGGGCTATTAGGCCGAAACTATTTGGCTTAATAAGTTTAATAGTTCATGAAAACAGAGTCTGATCAAGCCTTGTTAAGTAGACTTGCTCATACTGTCAGATGAACACACTTACATGAAAAATACTAATTATCATACAGTATGCTAAATGAACATCAGCAGGTTTTGCTCCTACATTAAAGAAACTATCAATCATTTAATTAAAAAGTATTTCACATGTACATGGCACAGTCTATGCATTTAGATGAGAAACAATTATATAGGTTACTTTAACTGCTTTAAATGACTTGTCTTTATGTACGTATGTAATGCAATTTAATTTCATCTGCAAGATGTATCCTGATTAGTTGTTGATGTTTTACTAAAAAGTATCATTGTGGCTTCCTGGGAAAAAATTCCAATAAATTACTTTTGACTCATTGTACATAAATTGATTAGTATCTGCATCAAATCCAATGTCTCCCATTTTCAGATGTTTAGCATGCCAATCTTTTGATTTGGTTCCATAAATGTCAGTTTGTCCCTGAAGAAACTACTATCAAACGTGTTAAACTGTCGCTCCCTCTCCTCCCAGTTTTCTCCACCATGTACTCCCATTAAAACGAGAGTAATAACTCGCTTAATTATTTTTTGCATGAAGAACAAAGTTCATAAATGAGCGTTTAAACGAGTCATGCTGGAGCCTGCCACCCTCTCCTTATGACTTTATCTGATAATTAATTAAAAACAAATGAGATACTCCTTTGACTTAACTGCTGCTGAAACATGACCAGGAGATTGGAGGCATCCTTTAACGACCTGGGATAGGGTGATAGTTAAAAAGCTGTCAGGGCGCATTACATTATCAGGTCTGAACGCGAATGGATGTGTGTGTTTGTGTGTGTCTTCCCACAGATGTATCTCTTGACCCCAGCCTAAGTTGATATGCGGGGTTGGCTTCCGCAGGGGTCAAAGGTCACAGATTAATCATGGCCCTGAACATTCGTAATTTTCAATTATGATGCCGTGGGGGAGCCAATCTCAAGGAAGGACGTGTGGAGGACAGCTTTACTGAGTGCTCCTACCGCCTCGCTCTCATATTTCAAACACATTGTCACCTGCTTCATAGGCAGAGTGATAATTAAAGCTGTGCTAAACGTTCCATCTTTTTAAGAGCAATCGGATTGGAAAGGTCACAACCTGCGTACAGTCCAAAAGAAAAAGGCATGATAAAAAGGCCAAAACAAAGTAAATATAAAATCATTTTGAGTAGGCCCATAATGGTCCATAAAGACAATGGTCAGCAAACTATCATCACTGCCACCCACTGATGTCCACTACTGACTGACTTTTTAATGTTGGGCTTAGAGTGAAAGACAGCCATTAACCTGCAGTGTTTTAATGGCTAACTTGACTGAAAACTTGCACCTACAGAGTATCAACCTGCTGTTGCCACGCAAACAAAGAGTTTCTAGCAAAATAAACAAAAAACAAAAATGTTATGAAAGTGTCACAATGTTAAATTTGAATTTGAATACCTTTATTGTCCACCGGAGTGGAAATTTGTCTTTGGCTCCACCAATACATAAAACTACTGAGAAACTAACAAGCAGTAATAATAAATAAAAATACACAGACAAGGTCACATTAGAAAAGTACAGTTCATGTCACTTTCTGTTACTTTATCAATCTCTTGCAGTGATAAGAATGTTAATGGCATTTGGGATGAAGGACTTCTTGAATACATATTTTTATTTGCCAGAAGGACTCTGTAGCACATCTCCGATTTTAGGGGCTCAAACTGGCTGAAGATAGGATGGGGGGTGCCAGAATACTGTAAAAAGTTCTGTCAAGGACTTCTGGGGTTTACTTGCCATTGCCAATTCTAGAAAGTTTATTCTAAAATCTACAATTTAAGTGGCCAGGCAGGGACATGAAAGTTAAGAACACTATGAATGCTAGATTTATATACAAGTTTTAAGATATGCTGATTAACACCAAGGCCGCTGAGCTATCGCTGCAAGCTTCTTTTGAAAACATACTCTGTATTTCCAGAGAAGCTCATCTGGGAGTCCAGAATCGTACCAAGATATGTAAAGTTTTCCACAATTTCAACATGTTGGCCATCAAGTGAAACTGGCTCAATGATCATATCTTGTTTTGTGCAAATATTTAATTCCTTTGTCTTGGCAACATTCATTTCTAACTGGTTAAAGCGACACCATGTTTTTTTAATTGGCCTTAGTGTGAGCCAGATAGGCAACATCACCTGAGGGGTTTGTTTTCTCTAGTAGGCCAACTAAGGCCATGTCATCATCCTATTTAACTAATCTAAAGTGTTTCTCATTGATCATGAACTCATTAGTAAAAAGGGAGAAAAAAACACAGGGGAAAGAACACAGCCTTGTGGACAGCCCGTGCTTACAGTGAACACATCAGACAACAGGAAAGAACGTTTCTGATCTGGAAAACTAACCCTGTATTGATACTGAGGTCAATCAGCCTTTTCATGAGAATGTGTGTCTTCATTTAATTAAAAGTTGAGCTAAAATCTATGAATAAAACCCTGGCATATCCTTTGGGATGCATATTAAGTTTTATAACTGTATTAAGCAGTATCAGAACAGCATCATCCGTGCCACTATCTCTCTTAAATGTGAACTGGAGTGGATCTAGAGGCCCCAGTGGATGCCAAATGACTGGCCAAAATTCCATGCTCAACGGTTTTACACAATATAGAAGTTACTGCCAAGACTGAAATAAAATGTCCCAGCTATCTCCACGAACCACGAAGCAGTCCCTCAGTTGCTCTTTACACCTGTCAGACTACACTTGTATTTGCTTGGTGACAGGTTTCACACTCTTCACTACAGGAGCAGGAGATGAATTAAATTGTGATCAGATTTCCCTGGCGGAAGTTTGCATTCCACTTTATAAGCCTTTGGAATATTCCCTTAACATAGATCAATAGTCTGTCACGGGCGAGTGAACGAAAGACGAGGATTCAAGTGCAGAGAAGATTTAATAAACAAACATAGACAAAATACAAAAACTCAGAACTCATATACCAACAGCACAGGAACATCAAAAACAGGTAACACGGACAACGAACCAGCACAGGACTACAAACACAAGGAAGCTAAATAGGGGAACAAACAAAGGAGGGTAATGAGACTAACAGGTGGGATAAATTAACCAATAATCAAATAACAAGCTGGGAGGGGCTAGACAATAGACACGATCACATGGCCCAACATAACAAACACCCATGTGCAGCACAGGACAGGACAGGCATGTGACATTACCCCCTCCCTACGGAGCGGCTACCAGACGCTCCAAGACCAGGGCGGGACGGGAGGGACAGACCAGGGCGGGACGGACAGACCAGGGCGGGACAGGGGAAACAAAATGTCTGGGACACCAGAGTGGTCCACAGGGTTCAGGAGACCAGGACGGGGCAGGCTGTGCAAACGGCCAGGGTGGAGACTTTCCTTCAGGCGGCCAGGGCGGAGCGGGAAATTCATCAGGCGGCCAGGGCGGAGACCTTCCCTCGGACGGCCAGGGTGGAGACCTTCCCTCGGGCGGCCAGGGCGGAGACTTTCCCTCGGGCGGCCAGGGCGGAGACTCTCCCTCGGGCGGCCAGGGCGGAGACTTTCCCTCGGGCGGCCAGGGCGGAGACTCTCCCTCGGGCGGCCAGGGCGGAGACCGTCCCTCGGGCGGCCAGGGCGGAGACTTTCCCTCGGGCGGCCAGGGCGGAGACTCTCCCTCGGGCGGCCAGGGCGGAGACTCTCCCTCGGGCGGCCAGGGCGGAGACTCTCCCTCGGGCGGCCAGGGCGGAGACCGTCCCTCGGGCGGCCAGGGCGGTGAAGACCCCTCGGGCGGCCACGGCGGTGAAGACCCCTCGGGCGGCCACGGTGCAGGAACTGGAACAGACACCAACGGCTCAGGCACTGGAACTGGCACCACCGGAACTGGCACTGGAACTGGCACCACCGGCTCAGGCACTGGAACTGCCACTACTGGAACTGGCACCGGAACTGGCACCACCGGCTCAGGAACTGGAACTGGCACCACCGGCTCGGGCACTGGAACTGGCCCCTCCGGCTCGGGCACTGGAACTGGCACCACCGGCTCGGGGACTGGAACTGGCACCACTGGAACTGGCACTGGAACTGGTACCACCGGCTCAGGAACTGGAACCACCGGCTCAGGCACTGGAACTGCCACTACTGGAACTGGCACCGGAACTGGCACCACCGGCTCAGGAACTGGAACTGGCACCACCGGCTCGGGCACTGGAACTGGCCCCTCCGGCTCGGGCACTGGAACTGGCACCACCGGCTCGGGGACTGGAACTGGCACCACTGGAACTGGCACTGGAACTGGTACCACCGGCTCAGGAACTGGAACCACCGGCTCAGGCACTGGAACTGCCACTACTGGAACTGGCACTGGAACTGGCACCACCGGCTCGGGAACTGGAACTGGCACCACCGGCTCGGGCACTGGAACTGGCCCCTCCGGCTCGGGCACTGGAACTGGCACCACCGGCTCGGGCACTGGAACTGGCACCACCGGCTCGGGAACTGGAACTGGCACCTCCGGCCCAGGAACAGACACTGGCTCCGGCTCAGGAACAGACACTGGCTCCGGCTCAGGAACAGACACTGGCTCCGGCTCAGGAACAGACACTGGCTCCGGCTCAGGAACAGACACTGGCTCCGGCTCAGGAACAGACACTGGCTCCGGCTCAGGAACAGACACTGGCTCCGGCTCAGGAACAGACACTGGCTCCGGCTCAGGAACAGACACTGGCTCCGGCTCAGGAACAGACACTGGCTCCGGCTCAGGAACAGACACTGGCTCCGGCTCAGGAACAGACACTGGCTCCGGCTCAGGAACAGACACTGGCTCCGGCTCAGGAACTGGAACTGGCACCACCGGCTCAGGAACAGACACCACCGGCCCAGGAACAGACACCACCGGTCCAAGTGTGTGCGTAGCCCACACACACCACATGGCTGTGGCCATAATGGCCAGTGTCGCGGTCACTGAGGGCTCAGGAACAGAGACCTCCGGTTCAGGAACAGGCACCACCGGCTCAGAAACAGACACAGAAACAGACACAAGCACAGGCACAGACACAGAAACAGGCACAGGCACAGACACAGACACAGACACAGGCTCAGGAACAGACACTGGCTCCGGCTCAGGAACAGACACTGGCTCCGGCTCAGGAACAGACACTGGCTCCGGCTCAGGAACAGACACTGGCTCCGGCTCAGGAACAGACACTGGCTCCGGCTCAGGAACAGACACTGGCTCCGGCTCAGGAACAGACACTGGCTCCGGCTCAGGAACAGACACTGGCTCCGGCTCAGGAACAGACACTGGCTCCGGCTCAGGAACAGACACTGGCTCCGGCTCAGGAACAGACACTGGCTCCGGATCAGGAACAGACACTGGCTCCGGCTCAGGAACAGACACTGGCTCCGGCTCAGGAACAGACACTGGCTCCGGCTCAGGAACAGACACTGGCTCCGGCTCAGGAACAGACACTGGCTCCGGCTCAGGAACAGACACTGGCTCCGGCTCAGGAACAGACACTGGCTCCGGCTCAGGAACAGACACTGGCTCCGGCTCAGGAACAGACACTGGCTCCGGCTGAGGAACAGACACTGGCTCCGGCTCAGGAACAGACACTGGCTCCGGCTCAGGAACAGACACTGGCTCCGGCTCAGGAACAGACACTGGCTCCGGCTCAGGAACAGACACTGGCTCCGGCTCAGGAACAGACACTGGAGGTTTGAAGGGCGTCTCCAGGATCCGAGCTAAACGCTCTAAATAGCCGATCAGTGCCCCCCCGGCCATGAGAATGGGCATCTCCCGATCTATCTCCGACTGGGCAGACGTGGCTTGAACCATCTCTGGTTGGGCAGATGTGACCTGAACAGTCTCTGACTGGGCAGACTGGACGTGAACAGGCTCGGCGGCGGCCATCTTGTCCGAGGACACAGGCTCGGCAGGCGTGACGAGAACACTCGCGGCGGCGGCCATTTTGTCAAGGGATACAGACTCCGCAGACGTGACGTGAACAGTCTCTGGATCGGCAGACGTGACGTGACGTTGAAGTGGCGCCTTTCTCCTCCTCCTCCGTCTCCTGACCACCGGCTCCGAAACCACCGAACCACCTCCTCCGATCTGATCACCGTCAGACATGGTACTCTCCTCCTCCAAAGTTCTCTGAGCACACCTGGCAAAATATTCAAACAGGGAAATGGAGTTTCCCTTGTTCTCCCCCGGAGGAAAAATCTCGTTCTGCTGAATCCACATATTTTGGCTGGTTCGTTCTGTCACGGGCGAGTGAACGAAAGACGAGGATTCAAGTGCAGAGAAGATTTAATAAACAAACATAGACAAAATACAAAAACTCAGAACTCATATACCAACAGCACAGGAACATCAAAAACAGGTAACACGGACAACGAACCAGCACAGGACTACAAACACAAGGAAGCTAAATAGGGGAACAAACAAAGGAGGGTAATGAGACTAACAGGTGGGATAAATTAACCAATAATCAAATAACAAGCTGGGAGGGGCTAGACAATAGACACGATCACATGGCCCAACATAACAAACACCCATGTGCAGCACAGGACAGGACAGGCATGTGACATAGTCTGGTTTAAACGAATGGGACAGTCCACATATTTCTGAAGAGTAAGCAGATATTCAGATAAGTCACATAAATTAAAATCCCCATGAATTAACACAGGTTGGTCTGCAGAGCGATGTGAGTGCTTCATAATAGCTCTTCGCTATTCTCTCCCCTGCGGCACCGATGTTCGGTCCGAGTACATAAGTAAATATGACAGTAATCTGGCCAAACTCCTGTGGGAGATAAAATGGTCTTAAAGAAATCTTCCGGAGTGCACAGTACTCTGTGCCCCAGCTATTGTCAACAAACCCACACAGCCCTCCTCCAATTGATTTAAATGAGCTATGCTCGTCTCTGTCCGCTCGTATTTTTGTATAACCTGTTAGGTAAGGGGTTGCATGGTGATCTTTGAGCCAAGTTTCTGTAAGACAAACAAGGTTGCTCTGTTTGAATTCACAATCATGTTCAGCTCATAGCAGAAGTTAATTTAGTTTGCTTACCGAATGCATGTATGACAGGGTAATGACAGGCAAAGAAAACCTGTTCTGGCGTTTCCAGAGTTGGTGCCTCGTGTCTCCTTTTGAGCTATGCTTTTTCCTCTCTTTCTTTCGCCTGTCCGGCAATCTGTCATGCCGCCGGATTGCATAACAATCCTCAGGTAGGTTTACAGATGAAGACCCAACAGTAGGGCGTAAGTAGGGCGTAAGGTAAAATAATGTTTCCAGCAAATGTAATCCGTTTCAGAAAAACAGACCTGTTCAAAACAAACTTAAGATCTCAAACAAGCAGATCAGGTCGGCATTGGAGCCAGGAAATCCAGTTTATGTTAGCTTGTTTACTAACTTTGGAAAATCCAAAGATTAGTTCTGTCAAGAAAGTGACCTGGTACCTTATTAATAAGACTTCTATGACTTATGACTTTGATAAAAAACGTGTGATACACAACCCTTGATTAAAAAACTTGCACCTACATAGAATCAACCTGCGGTTGCCACACAAACACAATTTTTAGCAAAAAAAACAAAACAAGAAAAGCTCATGCTATGAAATTTTCATAGCAAAACATTAATGGCTTGTTACTTTGGCAAATCCAGAGATTAGTTCTTCCTCAAAAGCACTTGTTGAAGCAACCTGTTACAGTACCTTCTTGACCTGACATAAAAACATATGCAGCCATCCACAACCCTAGCTAAAATTAGCATTGCTGAAAGCAGCCCACTTGTAGAGCATGTCAAATTTGACATAAATTCTACACTTAAATTTACTGCACAGGTGTATATGTGCATCAAATCTGTTTTAGAACATAATTAAGAACATTTCATAAGTGCCAAACCAAAAATATAATTTGGATGTGACACGCTAATCATATCAAGACTTAGCACACCAGGAAGCAGTTCTGATGACCTTTAATGAAACAGCAAGTGGTTAGTTCACCTTGTGCATATGTAAAGAAATTATGTAAATAGTGTATTCTTGTCCACATAAATCTTCACAGTGGGATGCTGAGGGTCTGTTGGGCAGTTTTCCATCAGGCAGTTTGGGGCTGCTGAGTCGTAGCAGCAGGACAGTCTTTCACTCCCTCTGGGGCTTGAAAATGGCTGACCACCATCTTTTAGATTTGTCTTACTCCCTTTCATTCACTCTAGAACACACTCTAAAACCTTCCATCCAAGCCAGCACGGTGAACTACATTCACCCCCAGACATATCCTCCTCTCTATGGGATATCGAAATTGGTGACTTTTCAATTTAGACCATTTCACAACTGTCAGAAGCATATACTGAACAATAGTTATTTTTCTCTTAGCTTAGATCAGTCAAAAGCTAACCCACTAAGGCTAAGGCCAGAAACATTTCTTTATGAACATTTGAAAATGCTGACGTGAATTCCCGACCAACGCAAATGCAAGCAGCCATTTCCACCAAACGTAATGGCTGTGTTGTATTACTCAAGGGGGACTAGAGTTACCATCAAAAGACAGCCTTTTTTCTTCAAACTGTTGCTCCATTCTAGTAGTTGACCTCGAAGAAGACAGTTTACCATAATGTTCACTACAGAGTACTTGTGTTGTGTTATGACACATTTCGGAAAGCAATGAGGCATGAAATGAGACAGTGTCATAGAAAAAGTGGAAGGGTGAGAGGGGAAGGAAGTACAGAGGTAGAGAAATGCTACTTCGCACTGTAGACTCTCATTTTCTTTACACTGCAATCTGTATTTATAGATGACTTGCCTCATTTATCAATGCAAACACCTGCCAGAGAGGGAGAGAAAGACAATGAGAGATAGAGAGCTTTCGGTATAAAGTCCGGACCACATTGCAGCTAATCTGGCCAAGAAATGAAAGCTTTAGCGGAAGTTATGGCGGGAAGACTCAATTGTTACGTCACTTATTATTTCTCATCTATCCAATCGTGTTCTAATACTTGCAGTATAAAAGATCAGTACTTACACATGTCTGAGTTCGCAGATGCTGATGCCTACATTCACTTCCATCCTCCCCACCACCACCAGGATGGTCCCTTCCACTCCATCCTCCCCACCACCAGGATGGTCCCTTCCCATACCTCCCAGGGGGTCGGCTGCGCCCCTGCCTTCGTCTTCAGGCAGGAAATGCCCTCTCACCGGGTCCTTCACACCCCGCTCTGTGCGAAGCTCGAACCCGGGACTCCGGCATGAGAGTCAGGCGCTCTAACAAGGAGGCTAAAGACTGCAGCCTCTAGCATCTGTCGCTAGAAAGCCTATTGAGATCAGAGGAGTGAGGTTTTACTCGCACAGTGACTACTAGCTGGCCTCCATTACACGAGCTACGGACGGGGCCTACGCCAAATAACTTTATATCACAATACTTACTTGCTGGGCTGTTGATAAATGCATGACCGTTACGTTATTTTGCCTCCCGAGTCTTTCTGGTAGAACTGCTTACTTGGACATCTAAAGTTACCACATATAACTTGTTTTGTTTTTAACGTGACATTTAGGGCTGGTTTATTTGAAAATAGTGTCCATTATACCACAATAATGATTCATTTAAATAACGTTGAGGTAGTTATGAGCGGTTGATCAGAAAACATGGGGAAAATAGGTAAAGGTGTGAAGGCTCTGTGATAATAATTTGTCCATACAAAAGTAATAAGTACTCTTTCATGGGTTATGAAAACAAAGATGTATATTTGCTCATACTGTACATACCTACTCAAGCCCGCCAATCAAATTTTAGCTTGCCAGATTAACAACGTACTTACAGTTTTGTGAGGAATATGCATCAGATGGACTATCAATCCCTTCACCCTCTCTCTCTTTCTCAGCCTGTCACTGGTTTGGATGTGATGACACTGATCAGTCCTACAAAGGTGTCTCGCTCCAGCGCCACTCGTTGTACCAAACATTTTCTGCCAAACAACCTGCAAAGGCACAGGGAGGCGGTGGAGCAATCGCACCATGGCATGAACCCGAGAAATATGCATATTTTCTTTATCCCTACAGGGGATATGAATTAATTTAAACTAGGTACCCAAAGAAATCTAAAGCAGTGTCACAAAGCAAAAAAACACCTACTCATCATGTCTTAAATAGCATGAATGCCATCAAAACGGTCCCTGCTATATTCGGATGCTGAAAATATTAGCTGTTAATCAGTCTTGTGCTCAGATTTCACAGCATCATTCGTACATCTCTAAAAATATGTTGTGGAAATTTGCTGCTTTAATATATGGACCGCATGGCTGCTATAAAAAAAGCCTCTTTATTGAGAAGTTTATGCTGTAAAAAAAAATAAAAATACAAATAAATTCCTTAAGGCAAGTGACCGCTGCTTCATTATTATTCATTTGTTTCCATCTGTCTCCTAGCTTCTTTATTTTAGGAGCTGTTTCAAGAGGCTTAACAACAAGAATTTGCAGTTATTATTTCCAAACAGCACTGAGAATATTAATCCATTCCTAGATATTGTAGAATTACTGTGTCAGTATAAAAAATAATAATAATAATAAAAAACTGTATTTGTTTGTCTCTCTCCCAGCAAAAACAGGAAAGAACTCACCCACAGTGAAAAACAGCAGGAGTTGTGTAAGGTGTAGTAAATATTTCAGAGTCTTCCTGCCACAGACACAGGAAAGCTACTGTGTTACCCTTTGGCCATCTAAATGTCTTCACTTATATCTGGGAAGATGGACATCACTTACAACTTATACCATTGTAATACCCTGTAATACTCATATAATGTCCATGTACAGCCCAGTCATATATGTATAACCAGCATACAGTATATGGACTATGGGTTACACTTCATTTCAATGCACTTAAGACATTCTACTAACAATAAGTAAGTTTGAAACTACATGTCAGCTAACTCTAATTAGATACTGGTTGGTTAGGGTTAGTATAAGTAAATGCAGAGAAAATATACCACTTTCGGCAAAACAAGTAGCCTTTGTCAAGGTACTACACTACTAACATTCAGAAGTCAAAATTTTCTGTTGTAGATAAAACAAAAACAAACAAAGAGAAAATATGCAAAATATGGAAAACTGCATGTCTAATCTATTCTCAGTAACATTAAAATGTTCTTTGAACTTGATGATAGTATTAATAGTGAATTAAAATGAACATCTAAGGGGTCTCACAAAATCTTTTATCCATTAGCCCTTCTTTTCAGGGAACGTTTGACAGACCCTTCTCTGTGCACCCAGGGTCATGTGCACTTTGGATTTTTAGACCTACTACTGCAAATCAATAGAAAGGCTTCTTTCCATGTTTACAGGTCAGTACAGAAAAAGAGAGAAAATATGTGCATCCATATCTCAAATTAACTCCAAGTAATATAGTCTGGTCACAGCAACCCGAAATAGAGGTGGTCTCTAAGAATTCAAAGCATGTGCTGCCCTCTTTCCACCATACAGACTCCTCCATATGCGCTTCCCGATGTGCACCAAAAATCGCTTTTTCATGGGTACTGTTTTTATCTCACGCTTGGCTTCTCCTGTGTCATGATTGATGCAAGACGCTCCCAGCCAAGTACTCATTGTTTTTAAGACCACATACCTGAGTTATGAATGTTGCATAAGTTGTGTGAAAGCTAAATATGAAATTCAAGGAGAGAGAATTTGCCTGCGGTGGGAATGGAGGCTGGACACATGTGCATTCAATATTAATCCTCTATTTGTGGGGAAACTCCAACGGATGAGTGCCGGAGAGAAGAGCAGACATTGGTGAAATGACTTATTAAAAGAGCAGATGGTGCATCTGTGATACTTTTTCTTTCTTTTCACCTATTGCACCACAACCATTCTTTTCCAAAGTTTCCTTGGGAAAAGCATCAAGTAAAAGGACAAACCAAACAAATCCATCTTATTGATGCCATGTACATAGGGAATATCTGCTGTGACAGTTCCTCTCACCCTTGTTTATGGGGAGGTGAGATTTATCAATATAACATGCGCTTTGCTGTTTGTTGACAAGCTGTGAAACTCCCACAGCTCTCAACCCAATGAGCAGGGAATTCTGGGAGAATGTGAGGCTCTTTGGAAGTGTTCCTACCTTCACTGAACTGTGACCAGTAGAAAAAGAAAGGGGAAAGATCTATCTATCTATCTATCTATCCATCCATCCGTCCATCCATCCATCCATCCATCCATCCATCCATCCATCCATCCATCCATCCATCCATCCATCCATCCATCCATCCATCCATCCATCCATCCATCCATCCATCCCAATAATCAACAGCAGCAGCGTAGCATATAATACATTGCCACATTCAACAACATGCTAAAACTGTTGTGAATTGGTAACTTAAAGGCGCAGCACAACGCAGTATTTAATTTCACATGAATCTTCAAGGCAAAACAGCACCCACCTCCCCTCAAAAAAAAAAAAAAAAAAAAAGAGGGTGGAGAGCAGAGCATGTCAGGATGTTGTTTAGCACCTCAACAGAAGATACAGTGGGCGTCATGAGAGGTGGAAACTGAACTTCACTGGGGACTTAATGGACGTAAACAGGAGTCATAAGAATACACAGGGGATTGTAGATGTCTGATCACATGGCAATGCATTCATACAACAATCAGACTAAGGGGGAATTAAGGCCACAGAGACATGATTCTAGATCTTGTTAATCATATTAAAAACTTCCTCATGTAAATTGCATTAGGCATGTTGTAGTGCATTACCAGAGTCTGTATAATGCATGACCTCATAGATAATACACATGATTTTCAGTTGATACAGTACTCTAATAGTGCACAGATGACAGATTCAATTAATTCAGAAATCAAGAAGAAAAAAAACATGTGCGACTAAAATTAGACATATTGAATCATTTTTGGTGTTGTTTGTTTGACAAGTGTGTCTTTTCATGTGCAGAAGGAAGTGGCATGAGCTTGGGGGTGTGGCGACAACACTTGTCATAATGGAAGTTTAAGAATAGTAATGTGAGAAAGTACAATGAAAATAAGCTGTCATAAAAATAAAAGTCTGAGCTTGGCTAAGGAGATTACTTTGCCACAATAAAAAAAAATAAAAAAAAAAAAATTGTTGAAGCGATTCACACATGCTTCAAATACATTGAGCTGTGTGGTGCTCATGTGGCTGGCAAAAGTTTTTCCCTCAGAAGAGTTTTTAGAATCTCTATATAAATACACTAATTGCAAAAACTGCATTAAGGGTTGGAAAACATACTTTTTTGTGTAGCCTCTCATCTCATGAAATGCCTCTCTGAAGCATGCATTTTATTTATCGTGCAATATATAAGCGAAAATGAGTTTTTAAGTGTATATGATAGGCAATGTAAACCCCTTGGGTAGGATTAGTGGTGTGGGGTACGTGCGTATTACAGGGCTGCCAACTTTTGAGTTTAGCTTGGAGTGAGATTTTGTGTGTGTGTTGGGGGGGGGGGGGGTAGGATACTGGTAGGATACAGTTTTTATTATTGCTTGACAAAAATTTCAAGATTTCAATTCCATTCTTGTGATTTGATTCCGATTTTGATTCAATATGGACTAAATTGGATACATGTTTATTTTAAATTTTATTTAAAAAAAATAATCTCACCTAATGCTGTAAACATAGAGGGCCCAATCTGGTATTATTAAAGGTTAAAAATAACAAATTAAATTAAATATAATGCAGTTTTTGTTATAATAACAATTATTTAATGACATAAGTAAATATATAATAAATATGTAATATGGTGCTCAGCAAAATATCTCTAGCTATTTTTTCTATTCAGTTAACATGCTATGGTCATTAAATGGCTTTCGTGAGGTGAATGTAACGTTACGTGACATAATTGTTCTCCTGCTGTTATATTGACCTCTTTCCGTGGTTGAAAAACACTAATTGGTCGATATTATGTATACTTTCGGTAAGTTGTACTGCATCTTTAAATAAAAAAGTAACAGATGATCGGTTCACGTGCACTTGAACTGACTGAGGTGCTCAGCGATCTGTCACGTCACATTTACAAGCAGCAAACCTATTTTTGTCTGAATTTCGTAATAAAATTGACGGAATCTAAGAGCTGAGAATTAGTTTAATATTAAAAGTACCCCTTTGCTCCGCAATTTTTCTGTGCGTGAGAAAATGGTTGTGTGGCGTGAGAGCGTGTGAAAAGTGTCAATTGCGTGTGTCTCACGCTCAATGCGTGAGAGTTGGCAGCCCTGGTATTACACGGCATAAAGTGTGTATCATATGCATGCGAAAACTGTGTATCTATTATGCAAGTAAAAACTAATTTTCGCGTATAATTGCTCGATAAATACAATGCATGCTATAGAGACGCGTTTCATGTGATCAGGCTGAGCCTGTATATCATTTAAAATGAAATATGTGAGGATATAAAGCAAAAAAGAAAGTACTTCCAGTGTAAAACAAAATTCCTGCAAACCAAGTAAAACGCTTATACTCTGTGCCATTTGGGCTTCAGTTAGCTGATGGTAAGAAAAGTAACAGTAAAGAATTACTTTACAAAAAAAAACCCTAAATAAATAAATAAATAAATAAAACTAGGCCACACAATATTGTAACATTCATTTTAAATGTAACATTTCTCAGCTCTATGTCTTGATATCTATGAATTTATGTATCTTGATGTCTATGAACTTTGTTTGGACTAGTTGATGAACACCATTGACTTGGACAAAGTCAACAGAAGCGTCATGAACCAAAAACCTTGATGTCTCTGACAGACCTCATCAGCTGACTCCCATGTCTTGGGGCAGCAGGGGAACTCAGTCATATTATGGTTTGGTGACTCTCAGCCTGCCCTCTTGATAAAGAGAGAGTTCGACTGGATAGTTGTGGCATAAAGCCACCGCTCGCTGGATGACAAGAAGCAATTTTTCAGCAGTTTTGAGCAGTCAATGTCTCTCTGTCCGCTGTCGGGGTCTTGAGAGGTCACCACGGCTGCATGGACATTGCACTTTGGAACCGCCTCTGAGAATTGACTTTGATTCAGTTGGCTTGAAACAAACAAATGGCGGGCCCAGGGTGTCCAACTCTAATGTCTTTCCCTTTGTTCAAATATACAGAGCAATGATTCAACTCTTTTTCTTCTTTGGTGTGCTATAAAAATAAACATTGCTCTCTTCCAGCATTATCAATGTGATGGGTACGTTTAGATCTGTGTTTCTGTGTACATAAAGTCCATTGAGATTTCACAGCAGAAATAGAAATGATGGAAAGTAGCCTCCATTAAAGGGGTCATGAATTGAAATCAAATTTTCCTTGATCTTTGGACTCAAGAGGTCATTGTGCTAATAAAATATCATGTACGTTTTAGAACTCAAAACTTCCTTGTTAGTCCAAAATCAGCTTTTATTGAAACCAAGCCCAGAAAATTTAGAAGATTCAGAAGATTTTGTCACGTTATTTTGAAAGAGAGGGTCAAAAACAGGATAGAAAATAGCTTATTACATCTAAATCTAGATGTTTTGTGATGTAAAAAATTTGATAAGTGGAAATCAGTTATAAGAATTTACGCTCAGAGCCAATTTCAAAGCCATTTTGTACATCATTATAAAGTATCTCTTGTTCTTTTCCTTTATTAAAATCTTGCATGCACACTGAGGATGCTTTAAAAATAAGATGTCCCTCTAAAATAATAAATGAATCGATTTTCTCTCTCTTCTCGGCTCTCCATGTTGCTAACCATTGTCATTAAATACAGGAACACAGGATGACAAATGAGAGTGTCCATGATAAAGAAAAGGAAAACTTCTTTTAAATATACAGTTGAAAAAATAAGTTGGTAGAAATGCACTCTTGGTTTTCATGTTGGTTTTGAAAAATAAATGATTTAAAGAGGAGCTAAATGCTTTACAAATGTCATGTGGTGTAACCAGGGCCTATAACATTTTTTTTTTTTTTTCTCGGTGACTTAAGAAGATTTACCGGCTAAAAATATTTTTTACCAGCCATGATTCAAAAAAAGAGGGAGTTATGACACCAACATTTTAGATAACAGTGAAAAATCACATTCCTCTATTCCAATTTGGTACCACAGCTAAACTAGGTAGTTTTAAAAAAGGATTAGTTCCCATTTATTTGTGCTTTTGCTTTTAATTTGATTGTTTGTTCTTATTTTATTACTAATTATACTTGTCTTTAAAAATGTAGGCTATTAAATTGATATTAGTTAAAGGATTAGTTCACTTCAGAATTAAAATTTCCTGATAATTTACTCACAACCACGTCATCCAAGATATTTCTTTCTTTCTTCAGTCAAAAAGTAATTAAGGTTTTTGAGGAAAACATTCCAGGATTTTTCTCCATATAGCGGACTTCAACGTTTAACTATAAATTTAGTAGCCTACGTTTTTAGACAAGTAAACAGTCAGTAATAAAATAAGAACAAACAATCAAATTATTAAGCAAAAGCACAAATACATAAAATACAAAACATACAATTGAAATAAACAGTGCTCTTCAACAAGTCTAAAAGTTTTCAGGTCCCGAAATTTAATAAAGTGGGTTGATCAAATAAATAACACTGCATAGTCTTCATATCCTTTTCAAAGTTTAAAAGCAGTGAGTGTATTTTTCTTGAAAGGCTGAAACTTTCGTGATGATGAAGCACTGACTAGAATTAAAAAAATTGCTACTGGCCAACTGGCGACTGACACTGTTTCACATACTTGCCAGCGCCGATTTTTACTCACATTTGGCACTTGGCGAGTGTTCATTTTAGGCTCTGGGTGTAACCATCAAGTAAAAATAGTAACATTTTCCTGCATGGCAACTATATATATATATGAAGAGTTCAGATGCAAAAGCCTCTAAGTGCCATCTGAAATGTTCTTCTAGAATGATCATTTTTATTAAGCTCGTATATTTAAGTTCAGTAATTTCACTTAAATGACAATTAATAGGTTATTTTCATTGCCATTTAAGTGAAATTACTGAACTTAAATATACGAGCTTGTTAAAAATGATCATTCTAGAAGAAAATTTCAGATGGCACTTAGAGGCTTTCGCATCTGAACTCTTCATATATATACACACATATGCTAAATATGGTCCGACCAGAGAGGTTCCTAAATTTCAATCGATTTTTTGATTGGTTAAAATTAATTTCCATCCATTCCCGTCCAGCCCTGGAGCACCCACAGGATTGACACCTATGGTCCCGACTCCCATGTACAGGTATAGTGAGAGAAGAAGCCAAAAGGATATAGTGAAACATCAGCTGAGCACTCCTCAGGCAAGGAGTATCTTCAGTTCCCCTCTGGGGAGTTAATTTAGAGGTAAAAGTTAAGCTCATTCTGTAGAACTAGACAAGCGCACAGATGACTGATTGACATGGTCGAGTGCTCCTTGCTAGAATACAGCCAGTGGAAAGTAATGGTTACCACATAAGAAAATGCAACTAAAAATGCATCTAAAATCTCCACAACATAGTAAATCCTGAAGGCCTGACGTCCCTCCCAGGTGTGTGAATGCACACGCAAAGGCCCTGCTTGTAAACTGTCAAAGTAAAACATCTTAGCCACGTCCTGAGGGGCGAACCGTACTGCATGGGCCGTATTAACCCAGGTGTCTGGCCTCTGGTTATGTGTGTCTCTCAAAGCCCTGTAAACCCTCCTCTAGCCCTGTGTGTGCAACAACGACACAACCTTCTGTATTCAGACAAGGGGAACAATGAGGAAAAATGCATTGTGTTGAACAACAGAATGAAGCCAGTTATAACAAACCCTAAATAGCTACACTACCATTCAAAATACCACAGAAAAAAGTCTCTAATACTCACCAACACTGCTTTTATTTGATCAAAAATACAGTAAAAACAGTAATAGTGGGAAACATTATCAGATTATTATCATTATTGTCAAATATTTTCAACAGCTATTCTCCAGCCTTCAGAGTCAGATGAAAAAATACAATTTTTAGTGGAAAGCGATACATTTTTCAGGATTCTTTGATGAATAGAAAGTAAAAAAAAACAGCATTTATTTGATATTTTATATAAATATAAATTCTAATAACATGTGTGGCCTAAGTGACATCAGCAGAAAAGTAATGTCAGAGGAGAAGCAAGTTATTACATTTTTATGAAATTAAGAAATAACAATGCACTGATGAATAGTTGACAATAAGACCAGGAAATTACAAGTAAAAAGGGTCAGTATTGATTTGGTGTTCATTTTAATCAAATGTATGGCTCAGTGAAAGCACCTTTAATAAGATTAAATAAAATCAACAATATATAATTACATCAGTAACACCTCAGAAGACTCTGTTTAGATCAATCCAGCGAGTCGTTTATTTGCCACCAACCACCCAGGCTAATTTATCACACAGTAATCACATTGTCCAGGTTGACATAAGGCTCAAAAAAATACATTTAACAACATCAATTTGACACAGTGCTGACATACATGCACGGATTCGAAAGTAACAATGCTAATCTAGCACTTTGAATGTTTCCCTATACATTGGGTAGGAAAGTGAAGAAGATGCCAAGCCAAGTCAACAAAAAAGACTCAATCCAAGTTTTTTCTACTGTGTTTGGCATATGCATTTGAGCTCATGCTTGTCTTTCTATTCCAGTTTGGCATGCCAATATGGTCATAAAGCACAGGGGGATAAGGGCATTGAGAATCGGATGACACATCATCTTCCTAATATCCGATCGAGTTCAGTTCTTTCTATTGTGTTTGGCCAGAGAAACAAACTAATTTCCTCTCCAACCACAAACAGTCTCTGTTGACAATGGGGTCAAAAGACTCAATTAACCTCCAAAGAAGAGGGAAAAATTGTACAGAGATGTATTGTGAGAGCAGAGAAAAGGAAAAACGAATACTGCAGATGACTGCAGTAAATTGAGCTCTGTTGATGTTCTTATTTTGAAGAGATGCTATTCAGGGCTGGAGATGGAAGAAAGAGGGTAATTGATGAATCTTGATAAAGGATCCCAAGAAGCTCAGTGAGGCTTTTGTGAGGCGACGACCCTTTTAGAATCACATGGACTACAAAACTATAGCAAATAGATCTTCTTCCACACATTCGCTCTTTATCCCACAGACAAACACACTCTCTGTTCACACTTTTCAAATGCATTATGTTGCTCTCTCTCTCTCTCTCTCTCTCTCTCTCTCTCTCTCTCTCTCTCTATACAGTATATATATATATATATATATATATATATATATATATATATATATATATATATATATATACATAAATAAATGTATATATACATAAATAAATGTGTTTACCTAAAATATACTGAGGACATATTCGAATGACTGCCACTGGACCCCTGAAACAGATGTTTGGTCTCAAGGTTGAAGGTCAAGGTGCACACAAGGGCTTGAATTTAGGTTTAAGATAAAACTTCTGGTTTTGGTTTATAAATAAAACATCAAACCCCGAGAGGTGTACCTGCAGCGATAGCCCAGCTGTTCTGCTCTGCTGTGTTCATCCTGGGAATTGTTTCCCAAGCTTACTTGCTCCATGCTCCTTTTGACGGTCTGCATTTATATGCGCAAGCACCATCGTAACTGCTGCACCTGCCTTTCTGATTGGAGAACAGCTTTACTTTGGGCACATCTAGTCTTAAAAGCTGGCAGGAGAGTGAGTGGCTGGAGCGAGAAGACGCCACTGTGACTACCTTTTATACACACAGTAAAGATTCTGCTCGGAAAAGCATTTACTGTCAGCGTGCCGATAAAAGGGCTGGAAAGGCTCCAAGAAAAAAAACAATATTTGGACAATTGAAAGCTGCTGTAAAATCCAGATTAAACAGGTTGTTGCGTTTTGGATAATGGTAATTGGTTTCTAGCTGTTTTTTGTTTGTTTGTTTGTTTGTTTTATTGGAACATGGTGGCTAGTCAAGCAATATATGACCAATCTGGACCATCTTAGACCAACTAATGACCATTTTAGACCCTCTTAGAATAGCTAATAACCATTTTAGACCATCCATTGACCATCTTAAAACACCTTACTCTAGTTAATAACCATCTGAGACCAGCTAATTGTCATCTTAGATCAGCTAATGACCATCTTATACCCTCTGAGACTATCTACAGTAACTATCTTAGACAATCTAATGACCATAGACCACCTTAGTTAATAACCATCTGAGACCAGTTTAAACAACCCAACAACCATTCTCAAACCAGCTAACGGCCATCTTAGACCAGTTACCATCCGGATACCAGCTAATGATTATCTTAGATCAGCTAGTGACTATCTTAGACTAGCTAATAACCATCTTAGACCCTCTATTGACCATCTTAGACCACCTTAGTATATAACCATCTGAAACCTGCTTAGATGAGCTAATGATAATCTAAGAGGATTTAATGGCCATCTTAGACCAGGTTATGGCCAATTTAGACCAGTTTCCACCCAGTTACAGATCAGCTAATGACCATTTTAGACTCTCCTATAGCTAATATCCCTCTTAGAGCATCTATTGACCATCTTAGACCACCATATTCTAGTAATAACCATCTCAGACCAGCTTAGACAAACTAAAGACCTCCTTAGTCTAATAAATCATAGACCACTTTACATTACAGTTGATCACCATCAAAGACCAGTTTAGACGACCATCATCAGACCAGCTAATGGCCACCTTAGAGAAGTTCCCATCCAGACAAATAGCTAATGATTATCTTATATCAGCTAATGACTAACTTAGAAAAGATAATAAAACACTAGATCAATACCATCTGAGACCAGTTAAGCTAATGGTCACCTTAGATCCTTAGACCCTCTCAGACTAGCTAAAAACCATTATAGACCAGCTAATGGGCATCTTAGACCAGTTCCCGTCCAGCTACCAACTAATGACTAGCCAATAACCATTTACCATCTTACACCACTTTACACTAGTAATAACCATCCGAGACCAGCTTAGATGAGCTAATGACCATCTTAGACTTGTTAATGACTTGCTTAGACTAGTTACCATCAAGCTATGGTCATTTTAGAACAGCTTGAAATGTTCTATAGCTACCAGCTGTCTGATTGTACTTTTAGTTCGTGTTCGGATAAATGTTATGTCCACCTCTCATTTAGTTTCATCAAGAAAACATACAGTGTTGCTAAAGGGTTAATAATCCTGTCATGTCTGGAGTAACACACAGCGAGAGTTTTTCTCTCTCCTCGCATTTGGAGCTTGTTGAAGCCAGTCATTGGACATTACACAAGCGGGCGGCACAGGTCTGGCAGGCGGCCAGTGAGCAGACATCTGATCAATCATGCTGTCTCATTACCCAGCATCCTCTGCTCTGGCGCAGCCTGACGAGAGCATGTGCAGCCAGTTCGCAAGCAAAATGGGAGTAGGAATTCGTCTCCAGGTCACCTTGAATGAAATTGACATTATAAAATAATAATAATAAAAAAAACACCTCACCATTTCTCAATGTATCTGCAGCAAGGCGTATGATTGGCCAGTATGATTGTCCGTCCCATCTGCAGAAGCTGACCATTCTAATTTAAATGGAAAGTGACTTATGGGGCTTGTGTTGCCCAGAGAACACAGATGGGGTCCCGTGCACACGTTTACTCTGAGCTAACCCCAATGGGTATAACGACTGTTGGAATTACTGGGGCAGAAGTAGTTGACCAGTAATTCATCTTTGAGCTCGGGCCAAAGATCTGTCAAAATGGGAAGAGGGAATGCCAGCTTCTTTCAACACAGAGCTTTGGTAGTGGGGCATGCCTATGTTTAGAAGTAAACAAATTTTACTTGATGTTTGAGTTTGTTTGTTGTACAATGTAAAGTGTCAAAGCTGAAAACTATACCTTCACAGGCCAAAAAAAAAAAAAACATCTTATGAAACACAGCTGCAAAAAATGGCTTGTGGTGTCAGGAAATCAAATTCATCGACACATATATAGCCAGCACATCAAAAATGCAGCAGATTCCTAAACACTGGAATAAGTAGATGCTATTTTTCAAGTTTGCATACAGTGCCATTCAGAGGTTTGTGGTCAGTAAGGTTTTTTTTAAATGTTTTTGAAAGTCTCTTATATGCTCATCAAGGCTGCAGTTATTTGAAAGCTTAATACTTTGAATTATTATTACACATTAAAATAACTGCTCTAATTAGAATTTATATTTTTTAAAATGCAATTTATTCTTGTGATGGAAAAGCTGAATTTTCTGCAGGCAGTGTCACGTGATCTTTCTGAAATCATTCTAATATGCTGATTTGGTGGTCAATATACATTTATTATTATTATTATATCAACGCATTATATTTTTGTGGTAACTGTGATACTTTTTTCAGGGTCATTTGATGAATAGGAATTTCAAAAGAACAGCATTTATTTGTAACATTATACATGTCTTTACTCTCACTTTTGACCAATTTAATGCAATTTATTCTTTGCTAAATAAAATTACTAATTTCTTACAGACCTTTTGAACGGTAACTACCTAACTAACAATGAGAGTAAAGGTAAGATACAACAAGATAAGATGAATCACAAGATAAGATATGCAAAATCCTGTGCTGTTCCTGACAGGAGAAGAAACATTTAGATTGGAGAAGGTAAAGTAGCAAAAAATAGCTCATATGTCAGAGAGAGAGAGTGCATGGAAAGTGGTCACGTGAAAACAAATTATGCCCGTTTTTGACACAAAACCCATCGGATATTATAAGTGGGTCTCAGGGAAAAATTAATTACGATACGACCTCTTTAATATAATTATGTCTGGAAATACACAAATGAGTAAGTAAGTGGAGCATTTATAAACATTATCTTTTGATTGAGTGTGATATTATCATTAATCAAACCTCTAATAATTATGCAGCATCTCGCAATATGTCACAGGAATGTCAATATCAAATGGGTTGTACCATTTTGCAGACTTAACCCGTCTTTTAAAGGATCATTTAATTGTTATGGTTCTCAGAAGCACTATTTAAAAGTATAATAAAAATAATAATAATGATTCATGAACACCAAAAATGCCATGCTTTTTACTCATTCAGCATGCATCTATCCAAAAACAAATAATGCATACTGATAATGTAAAAATCTGAAATAACTATTTTCCTCCGTCAATTTAATTTAAAACAATAGTACGCTCCACCATTAATAGTACACACCACTGTATGAATTCAGCATGTTGGTGAGTTCATTGTGTGTGTATTCATGCATGTATGGGAATTCCTGACTGCTCTGCTGTCCATCTCTCCCTGTGGGTGTTTCCGAGTGACCTCTTCCTGATCCGCTGCATGCTACTGTTGCAGGTCCATTAAATCAGTGGCTTTTCCAGCTCCATCTGGCATGTTAAAAGCTGAACATTCTCTACAGGGAGGCAAAGATGGAGCTCCGAGTGCACACTGTACCCGTTCTCCATCAGCACCTTGAGATCCCGTCCATGTCGATATCTTAGTTATTAATAAACCCATTAATGGTGCATATCCTGTGTCTTTTCAGCCCACCTCGACAAAGTGCAGCTCTATCAAACGGTTAGAAGGAGATCATCCGTAAACCCGGGTGCACCGTGTGCAAGCCCTGTTCGTTTGTTGTCGGGTCATGGCCGTTTGAGGGGACGTTTTTCTGCTCTGTTGAAATATTCATCCATCTGTATCTTTGGATGACAGGAATGCGTAGTGTTTGTGGGTAAGCGTGGGTATCTTAGACGCACATACACAGCCTGTCTAACATGCCCTCCGGCTTTTTCTAATGATTTCAATAACCTTTTATTAAGGACAGCAATGAATCATTGAAAGCCATCCTTTTTGAAGTAGTTTGCAATTAAGGTTCCTCTAAAATGATACTCTGACACCTGCGGTGTGAAAAAGTGTGAGAAATTAACTCATTTGATTCAGTGTCTGCATGATTCCAGAGCACATATAACGAAAATATCAATAACTGCCGCATACTGTACAGTGCTTATGGAACGTCCTTTGGAGTAGATAATCAAGATAAACAAGCATGAAAGCAACCATTTTGGTACTGACAACCACAGAGTTATAGAGCAATCACATTAGCTTACGTACAAGACGCAGCGGCTAGCAAGATTTTTTTTTTTATCTTCAAATCAATTCGATTCAAATCAGTATAGCTGCAAAATATAACTTCTTAATTAGTATTTCTGTCTTGGTTTCTACTAAAAATATCTAATCATCCTTATAATAACGTAAAATAACATAATTATCAACATTAAACAGCATATAAATCAAAACTGCCTAATGATACTGAATGAAATGTCAACCCAGGACGAGTTATAGGACTGTGAAGCACTGGGGGTGTTGATGGACTCGATCTACACCATCTTTGTTTTGATCATCATTCTGAATTCGATCCAGACGTAATCTTTGACAAAAAACGTGATTTTCTCAGCTTTTTGCTCAAAAAGTTGGGAAACTTACCCACACTCTAGTGTTGATAAAAAAGAAAGCAGAGGCCCTGTTCTTTCTTTTGATATTGCATGTTCAGATATTCATACAACAAAATATTCTGGGGGCCATGAAACTTTTGTGAATGATCAAAAATGCTGGTGGATGCTGGCCACTTTTTTTTTTTTTTTCTGTTATTCGGGATAGTGTCTACCCTCATGTGACATTCACTATGTATTGAATGTTGAATGAGTGCATGAGTGAATGGTTTCAGACTGCATATGAGTGAATACAAAAATAGTAATTTTGAATGGACATGAATTTAGGGCAAACATTTTCATTCTCTTTCCACAATGATAGTGCCTCTCTTGGTGTCTTGGCATCGTGTTGATGCTCCAGTCATTACTATATCAACTGGTGTACTATACTAGATGTTGTCACTATCCGATTATATTACTTACAAAATGATTGTTCATATGGTTTGGATTGACGGTTGTGGGCAACACCGGCGCAGCGGTCGCTATGATGCAATAACAGTCTTCTCCTCTGAAGTTCACTTCCCTACACGATGAGCCACACAGCAGCATGAGATGCATTCCAACAGCCCGAGTGTTCTTGTATGAAGGAATCAAACCCTCTCAGATCATTTATAAATGAGCAGGCTGGCTGGGGTCTGCAGTGCGAGACGTGATTTGGCGCCATAATCTCCTCTGCCTTGTCCAGATTTTGGCCTCACACAGGATGTTGCTCCAGAACAAGAAATCTGCTGTAATCTTAGGTGGAAAAACAATCCCCCATCATCAACTGGCATTTAAAAAAAAAAAATGTATTCCATAATGTATGCAGATAAAATGGTGGAAGGGCGCTGGACTGGCATGTAAGGTACGGTATAGGGCTGGATCAATATATTTTTTTGGACTTTGGTATATATGATCCTGGCTTCTTGATACTGTACCTTAGGCAACAGATAAACAGCCTTAGGGGACTGATGAAATGAAAACACTTAGGCAGTCAGTACATCCAATAATTAAGTCTCAATCTTTTTTTGTACTATTTTCATGTGTACTATTTAAAAAAAATCAAACGTTCATTGTGCATTTTAATTCATTCCAACAATTTGTTCTTAAAAGTAAACAAGTGTAATATCTATCCAGTGAGCAGTGTTGGGGAAAGTTACTTTGAAAAGTAATGCATTACAATATTGGGTTACTCCCTTAAAAAGTAACTAATTGCATTACTTAGTTACTTTTTAGAAAACGTTACTTTGCGTTACTTTTTTTTCCCACCTGGGCTGGGCTTGTTTTTTTTTTTTTTTTTACAACAAAAACCTTATATTTTTGTGCAAATGTAAAGACACTTTCACACCAAAAGTGAAATAATGAGCCTCAGGCTGAAGGAAATGCAAATTCACGCATGTTTGCATAGTATTCTGATTCTGCATTTCACTGATTTTATCCATTTTGAGGAATATTGAATCTTTTCTTTGTACAAAGGAGATGAGTAAATGCACTTTCACATTCAGTCTAGAACTACAATAACCATCATGCTTACAACAACGCCTCAGCACTTCCATTTCTCTCAACATGTGGACAAGAGAGCTGTCAGTCAATTAATGGGAAAACAAAGTAACTTCCATTACTTATTTGAAAAAGTAATTCAGATGTTTTGTTGTACATTTTAAAAGTAATGTGTTACTTTACTATTTACTTGAAAAAGTAATCTGATTACGTAACTCAAGTTATTTGTAATGAGTTATCCCCAACACTGCCAGTGAGTATATCAATACTGTAGTTAATGCACTAATAACTGTGAAACTATACAGTACTGTGCATTTCCTGCATACTTACTGTATACCTACTATCCGTTACAAATTTTAAATGTGGGTATATTAATAACAGTCAATTATGCATAGTAACATGCAACTAACCCTAAACCAAACCTTAATCCTAATTTTAATTATATAGTAAGTTTATGTGGTTAATTACTATTACCTAGTACTTAATTGTATAATTACACTGCAACAAGGACACCTTAAAGGGTTAGTTCACCCAAAAATGAAAATTCTGTCAGTAATTACTCACCCTCATGTTGTTCCAACCCCGTAACACCTTCGTTTCATCTTCGGAACACAAATTAAGATATTTTTGATTAAATCTGAGCGCTGTCTCACTCCTCCATAGATTTCTAAGGGACTGAAACTTGCTGGCCCAGAAAAGTTATTAAAGACATCGTTAATATAGTCCAAGTGACTACAGTGGCTCAATCTTAAGTTTATCAAGCGGCGAGAATACTTTTTGCGCGCTAAAACAAAAACAAGTGGAATAAAGTCGTTATTTTTGTTTTGTTTTTTTGCGCAAAAAAGTATTCTCGTCGCTTGATAAACTTAAGATTAAGCCACTGTGGTCACTTGGACTATATTAACGATCTCTTTAATAACTTTTCTGGGCCAGCAAGTTTAAGTCCCTTAGAAGTCTATGGAGGAGTGAGACAGCTCTCAGATTTAATCAAAAATATCTTAATTTGTGTTCCGAAGATGAAACGAAGGTCTTACGGGGTTGGAACAACATGAGGGTGAGTAATTACTGACAGAGTTTTCATTTTTGGGTGAACTATCCCTTTTTAAAAAAGTGTACCCCCCAATAAATGAAAGAATGAATGAATGAATGAATGAATGAATGAATGAAAGAAATCTTACCGACCCCAAATTATGAACGGTAATGTAGAATGAGCAGGTGTGTCCAAACTTTTCAACGGTATAGTGTGTAATTCATTTCCCAATGTCATTTAAAGGACGTCTACTCATATTTACAGTAATTGAATAATATTATCTACAAGTGACTTCTAGCAGTTGGCTTCCTCCTCTCAACTCTGTGACTGACAGGATGAACATGAGCTCTGCTGAGAGATGGAAACTCAGATTCTGTGCGGTCAGCAGGAGCGAGGGATTAAGAGTGGAGGGCTTGCTGAGGAGAGGAAAGAAAAAAGTGGAGCAGATGCTTTCCTTTGAGTTTACACACAGTCTGCTCGGTGACCTCTGCTCACGCGTGGACAAAGTTGGCTCAAACATGGCTCTAAAGTGTCATGAAGTCTACAGGAATAAGAGCGAATCTGCAACTGCAGTGAACTAAAAAAGTGCTCGCTATCAGAGAAGCGGCGGGACAAGCTGTTGGAGACAAGGACTGTGAGAGACAAGAAACACAAATATTATAGATATTTTGAAATTAAAATGGACTTTTATTGTATGAAAAAAATACTCCACATACTTTTGGCCATATGGTGTATATATTAGACATCCAGATAGATATACATCATAAAGTCTAAATGACTCTCATATTGAGCATCAAGGTAGGAGTGCGGACTCCCAAACTACCGTTTCCCAGGGACATGTCAATGATAAACAAGAGATAAACAATCATTCACGGTGGGCTATTTTAACTATATTTTATTATTTGTTTGGTCTCTGAAAATGCCCTTCTGAAACTATCCTTGGAATCTTCATTACTTGTTAAACATCTCTACATTATAAATGAGATACTTCTGGTGTGTGTACAGTCTGAACTAGATGCAGTTCAGGCCTGGAGAACCATACACTTCAGTTTGACACTGGCCTAGAGCCGGCCTGAGGCTGCCACACATAATCTTCAACCGTATTCTCACTTTCATTATTTATCCATTTAGCTCTTCCGGCTAGACACTGATCCGGGACTTGCTCTTTTTCTAATCTTAGCCAGTTTGATGGAAATGACAGAACAGGTCTGGGATCAGAATTAAGAGCACCATTATGAGCAATGTCCTAAAATCCTTGGCTGGGCAGAAATCCAGAGCTGAATACAATAACTCAGCATGTGAGACAAACAGAAAGAGGGAGAAAGAGAACATTTCACTTGGTTTGGCATTTAAGGCGGTACTACAGTTTCTCTCTTGGCAACTTATCTTGCCCTCTTTTGTCTGGAGAGTAAACATCTTTATTTACCCCTCTTTTCTCTTTGCAAAAATGTGTTTTGTCAGACTGAAAAGGAAGGATGTTTGTTGATTTCCCCCTCTTGTATTTTTCTCTCCCAGACTAAATCTAGCGAATGTATAAACTCTTAAACGATTTGAACTATTTTGCACGCTTTGACACGGTAGGCTGGAGCTGACAGAATTTGAGCATGAATTCAGAAGTTAAACTGCTGATGATCGTTTGTACAAATATATTAATTTGGTCTTTGGAATTAAATGAAGAAGAAGAAGAAAGGCCAGTATGGGTGGTCTTTCACAGAGAGAGAATAATATTTTGGCAGAAAACCTACTCTATTCATTTTGCACTCTGTTCATCTGTATGTCATCTGGCAGAGCACTGTTACAACTTTCTGTATTCATACCTGGATGTGGCGCTTAAATTATTAAAAATACATTTAAAATATAACTCATACAAAAAAAAATCTACTAAAGCAAAAATTTGAGTTTAAATTACACACACTATTAAGTTAATGTAATGATCAACATTATTATGTCAACATAACTAAACAAAATAATGCTTGCAACTTTTAATTAAAGCAATAAATTCGAATTTAACATGTAATCATGTGTTTATTTAAGATGTGGTAACAGGTGAACTTTGATTATAGCATGTATAAAGAAATTAACGTATATTTTCTATGATGAACATGTTTTCAATTTCTGAATTTAAAATTCAATTTGATATTTTTGGGGGTCAAAAAAGGTCCTGATATCATAATAAAGAGAAACAACTCATTAAATGAATTAAATTCTGGAGTAGTATAAGTAGTTTAAAAAAAATAAAAAAATAGGGAAAAAGCAGGACAGGGGTGGGGGGTGGCATAATGATATAGAAATAACCTACAAAAACCCTAATAACTTTGTCTGAATGTCATATCTTAAAATATCTTTCTTGACAAGGCAAGGTTAGTTCAGGATGTAAAATGTCATGTGAAAATTATCACAAAACTGTATCATATTTATCAAACATATATAAATATAAAGATATTTCTAAAAAATGCCTTTTACCATGAAAAAAAATATGTGCATGCTCATGTATTCAAGGTATAAGGAAAATATGTACACGTACACAACATGACATATTTACAAAAAAATATATATATAAAAAAACAGCATGAATGCAAATATTACCTTTCTAAGAACTAAGCACATACATTTAAAATGAGATTTTAAAAAGGTTTTCTTTTCTTTATCTTAGACCCTCTTAAATGTCTATTGTAGTATTCAGAGAGAAACTGAGGCAGTGCAGCATCAGAGAACAAACAATCAGCTTAAGAAAGTCAGGACTGCAAGTGTCTGGTCAGCAAGAGGAAGTTCTAATACTTTATAGACCCAATCCAGCTATCCCTTGTCTATCAATGCCTTTTTTCTTCTTCAAGCTCAACATGTCCAAGATCAGTGCGACTGCATTGTTGCAGGGCTTTATCTTATCTCTCACATGCTGCTGTGCATGAAAAACATAGCAGAGAGAGGAGAGAGATATCTGTCTGTCTATCCATTTGGCTTAAACAATGGCATACAATGGCATCGGTAAGTTTGACATCACCAGGTGTCAGTTAAAGCTGACTCCCAGATCGGTCAGCACTTCAGTTGTAAAATGCACTTGACACTCCACTTACTGTATGTGAACAGAACAGGATTTAGCACTCAGAACATTGTACTTAACCGCAGTGGGTGACCATGAATACATGAGAGATATATGAGAGAAAGAGCTGAAAAATGAGTGAAACAATGTCTACACGTGTAAGCACACATTTGTCTGAACATGCTGAGTATTGCTGAGGCCAAGCGTCTAATACTATGCTGGAATCTAATCACATCTTCAGAACAGGCACTGTAGAAGCGCAAGGATGCAATTACTCTCCCGTTGACAAGCTCATCCTCTGTAGCTCGAACTAATGACATTAAAATTGACCGAATGTGGTTCACTTGCAAGTGGTATTACTGTAAGATTAGCACTGGCCAAATTGATACAGTGTCATCTCCTCGATCTCCCTCCAATGCAAATATGAGATTAGAGAAAATGTGAGAAATACACTCCCTCTCCCTCTCTCTAACGCAGCATCTGTTTTTCCAGCTGGGTGAGCGGGAATGTATTCATGAAGTGCCATCAAACCGCCTGCAATTATTTTGCTCATTTAAAGGTCACGTTATTTAGATTACAAATCCGTGCTGAACCTCCCACATAGTTTTTAAGGCTTTTTCCACACTCGTTCGATTGCTTGGTTCGAACCCGGATTCAATTCCACCACCATAACCTCGCAGGTCTCTTTTTACATTGTACATTTTTCATAAAACCATCTAAAGTGTTCATGTCTACTACCTCAGATTTAACGTTTTATCTGTACATCAGCATCAGGGAATAACATCATGATCTCGTTCACGGAAGAGAAAGCTGCTTTCATGTGCAAAAATAACTGTGAAGACTTGAATGTAAACACAGCTTTTGTGTCTTTATCAGCCTTTCCATATATAATCTGGTCCTGATAATCATCACAAATACTCACTGCTTGCTCCATTTCTGTAAATCGCTCTCACCCGTTGCTCTATAGTTTTCTTCGTCAACAGCCGCTTGCGCCCCTGCTGGTGAGGTCACCTAACAGCTATGGAGATAATCAATCGGCAATCTACTGATATTCCTGCCCTTCCCGGATGTCAAATGTTGAATTTTCGGTCGAATTTGAACCACTGAATTTGCGGAAAGCGAAAAGTGCCGAATATTATTTGTATTTTTAAACAGAATTAATATTTTGGAGGTGAAATCTGAAAGGTGAATATGTGACCCTGGACCACAAAACCAGTCACATGGGTCAATTTTTTGAAATTGAGATTTATACATCACATGAAAGCTGAATAAATAAGCGTTCCATTGATGTATGGTTTGTTAGGATAGGACAATATTTGGCCGACATACAATTATTTAAATATCTGGAATCTGAGGGTGCAAAAAAATCGAAACATTGAGAAAATCGTCTTTAAATTTGTCCATTTATGTTCGAGATTGTGCTGAATTCACTCACAAAAATAAACGTTTTATATATTTAAGATAGGAAATTTACAAAATATCTTCATGGAACATGATCTTTACTTAATATCCGAATGATTTTTGCCATAAAAGAAAAATCGATAATTTTGACCCATACAATGTACTGTTGGCTACTGCCACAAATATACCCGTGCGACTTGTTTTTGTGATCCAGGGTCACATATGGATTATTGAATTTTTAATAATGAAAACGTGTGTGAAATGTTTTGAATTGAAGTATTCACAGCTTAAATGTACAACCATGTTGAATTTCAGCCCATAAAAATGCAAGCCCTAAAAATACAATGCAAGCAGGGTCAATGCAATGCATATTTTTTCCAAGAAGTGCAATTAAACAGTGGCGTGGCGTGGGGAAAATTTCTGAGGAAGCCAATTAAGACACAACCTCTCTAAGCTGTGTGTTTTAAGGGGTGGGGGCAGAAAATCATACGTTACGATTTATATGTTGCTATTTGGATGAACTATTAGAGCGCCCAGCATCATCTTACCGGGACTTACGCTTGTTTCAATCCAACACTTTGTTAGATACCTAAAATATGTTGCGCATACAGCTCAACTAACGCGATTGTTATAAAGGTGTTTGAACAACAAAACACATCCTCTTGCACATATTTGACAATCGGAATATCAGATATATCCTGCTATAGCTAATAAATTTGTGAAATTTTGAATAAAAAAAGGAAATAAAAGCTGATCATTCAGCGCTATTGTGCCTGCGGTGTGACAAGCAATGAAAGACGCGTCTCCATGGGAACACTAAAGCGATACTACGATCAATAACGGTCGCCTTGAAAAACTTACGTGTGAAAAGGTTGTTTGTAAGGCTTACATTTAAATGTGTCTTTGTTTTGTTTTGAGTGTATGGTCAATAAATAAAGGAATTAAAAAGATGGGCACAAAACCACAAATCTTCCGCTATTTCATTCATTCATTCATTGACGATGATAACGTGATGTGATTGGCCTGATGCCAACAAGTTCATGGCTTCCCTTGACACTGTCCTGACCAATCACAGGGGAGCAGTGTCGTGACAATAGCGTCACCTGATTGGTTAATCATTCTTTTTTTTTTCTATCAAGGGATGCCAACTCAGCCTAGCCTCCTCACAGACACAGGGTGCAGTACCATGTTTTCAACGCTCATTCACCATGTCACTTTTATAGGGGCGCTGTTTTACACATCATAAAACACCCAGTAATGAATGAAGAGAGACGATGAGGAGATGACAGAAGGATTACGTAAACTGTGAAAACAAAAGTGTTTATTAAATGGCGATTATATTCTGAAAAAGTGAGGAAGCCTGGCTTCCCTTGGCCTCCGCAAGAAAACGCCACTGCAATTAAACAAGCTTTTTTGTTTCAAAAACATTTGTCATTACTTTACTTCCATAAGCGTCTTTCTCTGTAACTGTGAAAAGAAGTGTCACCAAGTATAGAGTGTGTGAGGAAGTGTTGGTGCTAAATGCACTGATGCTTCCACACGTGTGCGGAAAGCTTAATAGGAGTTGTGAATAAAGGCTGTGCGCACGTGTGAACTCATAAATGTTCAGACCTCGGCTCTACACGTGTGCCATTTGAGTTTATTTGTCAGGTCGTAGCTGTTCGTTTGAAGTTTGCTGAAGACACTCTTTTGCAATTCATCTTAGAAACTTCATCCAGCACAATATTTAATGTGACGCTTATCCACATGGGTGGCTTATTTATTTGGGCTTCAGTGGATCACAGCCCAGATAATGGAAACGGAAATACTGGCGCCTTGCAAACTCAATAGGCGGTGTAATTCCTCTCTAATGTTACGGAGATATGTTTAAAAGAAATACAATTTCACAGTTAAGCGATGTGTAAATAATGAACCGGAGAGCTTCTGTAGAGTTTTGTTTTCTTTCTCTTTTGCTCTTTCTAGAGAAGTGTTTTCCAGTAAAAACATCTCTGCACTGCAAAAGGTTGGATTCTTAATTGTACTGAAAACTATTTAGGATTATCTATCACTTTCTTAAAGCTGCACTGTGTAATTTTTTAAGTTGATTCTTAGCAAAAAAAACACAAAAAACCCCACTTTGTTCTTTCAAAATTATATGTGCTCATTAATGTGTAATTACTTCTAACTAATCAAGAATTCTCGTGAGCGTAGAATCTGCCATTTAGAATACATACGAGCGAGTCGCTCGAATGGCGGCAGCCATGTTGCGCCTCCATCTTGAAAATACATTAGCCTAAGAGGGACATACCTGGAAATTCAAGATTCGCCTTTCACGTTTTTACACTCAGTGGCACTGTGACGAATGCGAGGAGGAGATTACTCGCGACTGCCGGCAGATTTGAAAGAATACGGCCACCGTAGGAGTTAAAACGCCCTCGGAATGGGAGGGGCTAGAAAGTAATATTCAGTTGGTTATCATATACAATTTCACCACTAAATGGCGGAAAATCCTACACAGTGTAGCTTTAAAACATGATACATTTACTTTTTACTTTACAGCAAAATGAAAAAAATCAAATAAATACATTAATGTTTTCAGAGAATGTATCTTGAATATTTTTCATATTTTTTTTTCTTTTTCTAATCATAAATCTAAAACATCTTTTAATAAATCTTTTATCTCTAAATCTAAAAACAACAATGTTTTAAGAAATAGTCAAATAAAATATACTAAAAATGTAAAATGATCTAAAAAACTAATTTATCTTATGCATTTGTTTCCAAATTAAATTGATCTTGTTTCAAATATGCCTAGATAAAATATTTTTTTTTTACAAAAAAGACAAATAAAAATAGAAAAAATAGAAAATGCTATAATGTAAATCATCAAAAAAAAAAATAAAAAAAAAAAATGCAAAACAAAATGCAAAGCTAATAAAAAACAAACAAAAAAACTAAAAAGCTAAATGCAAAGCAAAGCAAAAAAAGACAAATAAAAAGAGAAAAAAACTGAAAATGCTATATGTAAATCAGAACATCTTGTCAACAACAAGATCAAAAATGCAAAACAAAATGCAAAGCAAATCAAAAACAAATCTAAAAAAAAACTTAAATGTAAAGCAAAGCAAAGAAAAAAATCTAAACTAAAACTGAAAATAAAAAATAAAATAAAAAATCACTGTTGAACATAAACGAGGACCTTCGGGTGGAAACGTTGCTCATTTTAATCAAATAAATATTTTTGGGAGCAGGAGTGTGCCGATTTTTGTTTATTCTTTAGTGAAGTGCTTTATTTGATTGTGCACCTGCTAATGTTTTTGGTTGTGCACATATTACTACTACGAATTCATAAACAGTGTGACCATAAAACATTTTATAAACAGTGATGGTTACTGCCAACCTCTCAATCAAACACAGTGCACACTGTAGGCCTATGCTATTTGATCCAAGAGCACTTATTTGACCAAGATAGATACAGAGAGATCAAACATATATGTCTGACTTTGCAGACAGTCTGCACATCTGAATTTGTTATTCAGGCTTTATGCTTTAAGTTCAGGTTTCAGTGTGGAAAGCTCTGTGAGGAGGCTTCACGGTCTCAGAGCAAATGAATATGTAGCTGATGTACTGGCTATTAAGTTTTAACTTGATTTGATGCTCATTTGTTTGATGTTCCTAGAATTCACAGATGTTGTTTATCTCCTCTTTAAGAACTAGCGGCAAGTGTCATAAACCTTCTGTCCTTTACAATTATTTCATTCATTCAGCAGTCAGTCCTTTCCATCAATAGAAAACAGGGTCTGAAGTACTTCCCCCATCCCACAAAGTGCAGTGAAAAGAGGTGCTTAACCTTCAGAAATAAATTGTTAATTTGACCTTGTTATGGTAATAACAAAGTTGTGCTGTTTTATATTCATTGTTATATTCATTCTCTGTTCATTTAATATGAGGTTTGACATTTTTGCAAACTTGTTTTTAGGACATGTCTAATTCTAACTTAAAATTGTGGTTATGTGATTCTGTAATTTTCAAACAATAATAATTTAATCAAATAAACAAAACTATGACATAAAGGGTAACATTGTCACAACTTCCAGAGTTGCAACTTTAATCTAAATGACTGATATTTTCCATCAAATAAAGAGATTCTTCTTAAAGTAGTAAGAAACCATATTAATGGAAAGTCTTCTTTATTCACAGCAGCTGTCCAACATGTCATCTAATGTGATTTGTGCACTGTATTGTAAAGTTATGAAATGTCTCTGTACCTTATAGTGTCCATGTATCCAAATGTCAACGCATACATGTTCATTGAGTGAGTGAACCACCAAGTATGACAGCACATTAACACACTGACAGAGCCAGCACTTTTGACGTGTTTCTGACACTTCTAAAAATAATCTTGATATTGTGCTTGTCAAGCCACAAAGTTGAAGATGTGCTCACATATATCTTCCTGACAGATATGTGCACTCATTTGTGAGCCACAGTCATGAATCCGTAACAAGTAAGGACACAACCACACATAAGTACAGTGTCATATTAATGAATAGACTTAATGTATATTCAAGATATGATATGGGAACATATGTTTATATCTTATGGTATATCATGCATTCATGTCATTACTTTGCTTCTAGGTCATTAATTAATGAGGCACTGGACACAAAACAGCCTTTATTTTAAGTCATTCCTCTGTTTTGGAATGACAGTCTATATTGTCATTCTTGATAAACATTAACCACACTGTAAAAAATTGTATGATCAAAAAGTTATGACAACATATGTTTAACAACTTTTTTAAGTTATAAAAGATTCAACAATTTAATGTGATTTAAGTAGAAATGACTTAAATATCCAAGTTGATTTTACTTAAAAATGTAAGGCAGCAAATATTTTTTTTACTGTGTAATTTCTCAGAGAAATGCACAATGAATTATACTCAAATATACACTAACGTTGATCAATAAGATTTTTTTAAATGTTTTTGAAAAAGTCTCTTATGCTCACTAAGTCTGCATTTATTTGCTCAAGATAGCTATTTCTATTCAACATTAAGACAACCAGTCATTCAAGGAACCTGCTGACTACTTTGTAGTTTTGTACATCCCTATTAACAAATCTGAATAGCAAACACTCTTTACGAGTCAGAGGATGTCTTTTTTTTTAACCACTGAGAGACAGAGCAGAGGGTAATAAAATACAAGAAGTTGACAGGATAGGGCCAGTGAGCAAGGTAAGAGGTTTCAGATCTATTGTGTGCCCAAAAACTGACAGTAATGAGAAGTTTGAGGCACCGAGCGGTTCCATCTTTGGTAATCCATGCTGCATATTCTGCCTTAGAGGATTATGGTTCCTGGTGTCATCTTGACATTTTTGTCCCAAACAGATACTTAGACAGCAGAAATTATTTTGCACAGAACAGAAAATCACCTTTTTCAGTCTTTAAAGTATACAAAAAAGAGACAGTCTTACTGTAACAGTTCATATTACCTAAGATATGTCAAAAGGACTTTAGAAGAAATTTAATGTCTATTTTATGAGCACTCCTCCACCTCTTAAGTGCAATGCATGACTCATTCCACTTGTAACTGTGATATCCACAGAAGACGAAGATGATGATAAATCCAAAGTTTATTAAACAAGTGCTAACAAAAGAGCCAACAATGTGAGACACAAACACAGTGTGCTAAACACAAACAATACCGGACCAAGAAGTGAACAAAAGGAGGAACTTAAATACACAGTGATGATGACGTGCAGGTGCAGGTGATCAGGTGATGGCTGATTAAGTGCAGATGGGAATCATTAGGAATGGTGGGAAGTGTAGTGCCGTTGAGGTGTGTGACAGTACCTCCCCCTACTGGAAGGCGCAACCTCACGCCGTAGATAGACCAACTGCGGAGGGGTGGAGTGAGGGAGGGAGGGAGGGGGCTCAGGAGGAGGACGAAGAGTAGGTGAAAGGCAGACAGAAGGCAGGAGGGACCAGGGCAGAGGAGACAGAGAGAGGAGCCATGGTGGAGGCAGGGCTGGCGACTCCAGGGGGCCGACTGACGGAGGCGGAGCAGACGGAAGAGGATACTCGGATGGAGCCAGAGAGCTGACGAGCCAAGGCGATGCTGAGGATGCCGAGGGACATGACGATGCCGACGGCTCTGGCGACCGAGGCGCAGACAGGGATCCAGAAGGCCACGGTGGAGCCGGAGCGACAGAATTCAAAGTAGGGATGCACCGAAATGAAAATTCTTGGCCGAAACCGAAAACCGAAAAAGAGGAAACCAAGGCCGAAAACCGAAACACCGAAAGAAATTATGCCAATTATTAGTACCATTGCATTTATGGCTATGACTGCGTACTAACTTTACTCAAATCAAGGCATTGGAATTGCATAAATTAATATTAAAGTTTCAAATAAATCAATTAAAATTGTATGCAAATGTTTATTTAGCACATTGCAAAGTATAAAATTAAATGTTTATCTTGACCCCACTCATGTGTACATTAAATAATAATGTAAAAGCCTACTGGCCTGCAGAAAGGTTTAAAAATGAAATGTTCTCTCATAAAAACAAAGTGCATTTAGGTCAATACTGCCATAGTCCATAATAATATCTGCAGTTATATGCTCATGGACGTGAGTTGCAAAAACCATAAACAGGTAAACACACACACCTCTGAGAAATGACGGCTGCTCTGCACACACATGCAAGGTCTCTCGCTCCCTCTCTCTGCTGCGCGCGCTACGTATGTGCGCTCATGCTCGCTCGCGATTCCGGGAGATTTAAACTAATTTGCGGGCATCAGGGAGCCGATATCAATACGCAGGAGACTCCCGGAACTTTCGGAAGACTTGGGATGTCTGTGCTTTGAAAATAGCTGTCCGTGGGTCACTCTCAGATATATTGAAATACGTCCACACCGCAGATATGTTGCTTCAGACAAGCACGTGCAGGTCGCGGTATCTGCTTTTTGCGTCATCACATCATTTCGGCCGTATTGTTTCGGTGATAAAAGTCTTTCGGCCGAAAACCGAAAATGCACTTTTGGGCTATTTTCGGCCGAAGATTTTCGTTGGCCGAATATTCGGTGCATCCCTAGTTCAAAGAGTTTCAGAGTTTCAGGAACAGGCTCAAGAACCATCTCAGGCTCAGGTTCTGGAACAGATTCAGGGACAGGAAAAGGTCTAGGAACATGAACAGTTCTTGGGGCAGGAACAGGTCTAGGGACAGGAGCAGGCTCTGACGTGGCGGCGGCCATCCTGGATGAGGGCTCAGGCCATGTGGTGGCGGCGGCCATCGTGGCTGAGGACTCAGGCGGCGAGGCGGCGGCCATCTTTGCCGAGGGCTCAGGCGGTGAGGCGGCGGCCATCTTTGCCGAGGGCTCAGGTGGTGAGGCGGCGGCCATCTTTGCCGAGGGCTCGACAGGCATGACGTGAAGAAGCTCTAGATGGGTGGTCTCAACGGGACGAGACTCTGGAAGGGTGGCCATCTTGAAACTCAGGTAGGGCGGCTCTCTTAAGATGCTGGTCAGGGGCTGGAGCCATCACTGGAGTGATGGTGATGCGGAGACCTCTATCGATCAGGACTCTGATGAGGTGGTCAGTCAGGTCATGGCCAGCCAAGTCCAGTTTTGAAGGTCCGGTATTCTGTAACGCTGATATCCACAGAAGATGAAGATGAAGATGAAGGTAAATCCATGGTTTATTAAACAAGTACTAACAAAAGAGCCAACAATGCAGTGTGCTAAACACAAACAATACTGGACCAAGAAGTGAACACAAGGAGGAACTTAAATACACATTGATGATGACATGACTTGATCAGGTGATGGCTAATTGAGTACAGGTGGGAATCATTAGGAATGCTGGGAAGTGTAGTGCCGTTGAGGTGTGTGACACCACTGCATTTATTGATAATTTATTTACTTCATTGTTACAAAGACAACACCGAAAGCAACTCCAATTCTAGAGTGATGTGAAACGGTTATTGATTCACCTCCTAGAGATCTTGTTTATCCTTCCTTTACTTCTCTGTAACTTAAAGGACCCCTGACAGGCTTCTAACGGCCACCTGGCAGAGTGGGAACAACACACATGCTCTTAATAAATGACAACATGGGGGACATCTATTAAAAGCTTACAGCTCAGTGCAGATGGCTGAAAGAAAACACATTCAGAAAGAAAGATGTAGGGAAGAGAAAGACAGTAAGAGGTCACAGAAGAAGAGTCTGTCCTTGTTTACCGTGGAAACAGCAAGTTGAGGGAGGTGCTAAAGGTGTTCAAACAATAGGAGAGACCGGGGCTAGTTGTCAAAGGGGGTTTGACTCAAAAAGATTAAATTACACCCACTAAAAGTCCAAATACAATTATACAAATGTTGAGAATATATATATATATATATATATAAAAATCTCAGTAAGCATTGACTAAAAGCGTGAGACTTCAGATGTGTGTATCTATTGTCTATGTGTGAACACGTAGGAATCACACAGGGAGAAACATCCACACATAATTCAAGCGCCACGTCTCAAGTCTGTTTTGAAAGTTGACGGGAGGCTCTTTACTTCTTTAACTCAGAAATAATTTACGTTTTCACTTCTCTTTCATTCTGCCTTTTAGCGAAGGGGTCCATTAGGGCCAGGGGATGAGGCTCTTTTAAAAGGAAGCGCTCAATAATTCAGAAGCCATTGTTTCCTGTGATGCGCTTTGCACACTCATTGACCTTTGATCTATGTTGTTTATCCATCTGCGCTTGATGGATCTGCCCAGGGCAGATGAGACGTTCACTGCAGAGGAATAAATCACAACTCTGTCTGTTCGCAAGCGAAAGGTGATGGTGCACCGCCTAGCTGTCTCTCAGATAATACATTCATTAGCAGAACCACTGCAACTTTATCTCCCGGGCAACGCTTGTTTGTTTTCATGCCCGTCTTTGGGAAGTTTGTTCGAGACTAGCGTCTCGGCACAGAGACACTTTTTCCTTGTTTAAACCCGTACATGCTGCGAGCACACAGAGGTCTGAACTTATCAAAACAACCATCTACTAATCAACCGACTTTGTCCGACAGTAAGAGGCTTATTAGACTTGCTGCGTGCAGTGAAATCCACAAACCTCCAGCTTAGAGACAACTAAAAGTCGCCAAGAGGCAGAGTGAAGGAGACAGAGCTGAGTATTAATATGCACAGTGTTGAGACGCACACTAGGGAGGGTATTAGCGGCTATAACAGGCTGCGCTGATGTGTCTGCTTGTGCAATAACATACACCTTTAACTTCATTATCTATTGCCACAACATTGCAAACGGCTTTATGCACATATGCACACACGCACTTAGACCCAATTATGAAGGCTGGACACATCATCCAGAACTAATTAATATAGTCCGATTATCACTCATTAACCTCTGTGTTGCTCAGCTCATCCACTGAAACTGGGAAACCTGTGTGTGTGTGTGTGTTGTGCCAATGTATGTTGTGTGTAGTGTCTTCAGACTACCAACACAGCACCAAATTGACTTAAAGTCAAATATTTAATAGCCGCTAACAATCTCACTTAAAGGGATAGTTCACCCAAAAATGAAAATTCTGTCATTAATTACCCTCATGTCGTCACAAACCCGTAAGAACACAAATTAAGACATTTTTGATAAAATCCAATGGCTCAGGGGGGGCTCCATTGACAGCTATTTAATTAAGACCCCAAAAGCTAGGAAAGACATCGTTAAAATAGTCCATGTGACTACAGTGGTTCAACCTTAATTTTATTAATTAAATAGCTGTCAATGGAGCCCCCCCTGAGCCACTGGATTTTATCAAAAATGTCTTAATTTGTGTTACACGACAATGATGGACTAAAAACTGAAAGGTTTTTCCTTTGCGTTTTTCGTGTACAAATGACAGTTATCAGAATGATCCCTGTTCATACGGATCTGCGAAAACGATTAAAAATGCTGTATTATGCATGTCAGGCCAGTAGTTGGCGACACACCTATAGACTGAACAGGTAATACACATGTGCATGACGTCATTTTTGTAGTTTACACCGAGACGGTATCGCTTTAAAAAAACTTGCACTTTGAAATCCGTTTTCAACAGTTTGTATTTTCAGGCCCCCAAAACGCCACCGTCATGTAAATGATCGGCCAAAACACATACATTTTATTCCCTTTTTTTAGTTGAAAACGGTGTCGTGTAAACAGCCCCTAAATGTTCTTTGTAATTATTTGTGAAATTTACCAGCAAATTCCAAGAGATAATTGATTTACCCCAATTTTTTCTTCAGTGTAGCATCATATAATTATCATTTAATTACACTACCGCTCAAAAGTTTGTGGTCAGTAAAATACATAAAAAAGAAAGTAATATTTTTATTCAGCAAGGATGCATTAAATTGATCAAAAGTGACAGTAAAGACAATTAAAATGACAAAAAATCGCAATTTTCAATTTCAATGCTGTTCTTTTGAACTAATAACAACATGCTGTTAACAAGTAAAATAACCTGCAGTGAAAGAACAACTTGGACTTAAAACTATGTTAGACTTATAATCATATTCTTAATTTCAACAAACTGTAATCCATCACATTGTACATCGCAAAAGATTTCCACCGAGTGTTGAATTTTAATAATGCAAGGCAGGCTGTGGTGGGTTCTTGCTCCGCAGAGCTCTCTGCATAAGCCTGGTGTGGCCTGAGAAATTAGCTGCCTCTGTAGAGTCACCAACTCGCCTAGTTTTTGCATAGATTCACAGGGAATGGATCAACCAGAGACGAGGTATAGGCTACCTCTACATGGCCTTACCCTGGTGTACTACACATAGATCTGAGGCAAACACATGCAGAAGAGCAATCTGGGAAAGCAGTTGTTTCAGCAACTAACTATTGTATTATGTTGCTCCACACGCAGATCTGAGGAAATTTCTTCTGAGCTGCTTCTCTACAGTTTTTAACTCTACACCCCCAGGCAGCAGTGTATTAAAAAAGAAGAAAAAAAAAAAAGAAAACTCCCACTGGAAAAGCTCGAAGTTAGCTGTTAAACCTAAGTTGCATTTGGGATTTATAATACTCTTTAGAAAATATCAGGGGATAATCCATGTCCTCGATAAAGTAAAGCAATCGTGGACAAGATGAAAGACTTTCACTTATTTCCTGACCGGGAGAGCATAATTGAAGTCGAAAGAAATTCTGGACCCCATAGATAATGTTGTGGTAAGTTTCCGCCTCTGTCTGTCCATGGCAAATTGGATTAGCTTAAGAAATGGTGTGCTAGCAACGGCTCCTCTCATACTGTATAAAAGTCCTCAATGGAATCATGCTGCTACAGACAAATCAAAACAGATAATACAAATATTTTTGTGTACATCCTCAGGGGTCACTGATGGCAAACTCAAATAAATGCAAAGCCCACATGGTTTATTTCAGACACAATAATTGTCTCTCGTGACGTTGGATTACAGTTCATATATTTGGATACTGAAACGTTCTCTCTGACTGACTTGTGTTTCTCTTTTTCTCAAAATGAACTGAAAACTCTTCTAACAATGGGTCAATGACATAACAGTACAAATAAATTCATCAATTCATTTATATCAATCAAGTTCGCCCTACTGCAATAATATTTGGGAAAAGCCATGTGGTGTGAGCAAAATGTAAATTGATGGATGGACGTATGTATATATGTATACTGTATATTCAGCCCGTTCTCATCCTAAGGCGTCATATGACGCTTTTGACATTTCGTCGTCATCGAACGCACATGGCACCCTTTAGCGTCAATATGAGACGCAGATAGAAATGGGCCAGAAGGCGCCTCCTGGCGGTCTAACCCTAGCCCTACCCCAGACCTAAACCTACCCATAACTGAACAAAGCTCTGTGCGTGTCATATTGACGCTAAAGGGTGCCATGTGCGTTCGATGTCGACGAAATGTCAAAAGCGTCAGTATATGACGCCCAAGGATGAGAATGTGTTGGTATATTATACAGTATATATGTGTATAAATATATATATGTGTGTGTGTTTATACAGTATATATACACACAGACACACACAGACATATACAAGATACATACATTTAATAATATACAGTACTGTGTGAAAGTCTTCGGCCACCATGATGGTGTTTTAGCAATGGTGTAATGACCATATATCATTATTTCTCAGTCTCTTAATTAGAATATAACCAGAAAACAGAGGAAATTTGTATGCAGTATTAAAAAAAGAGAGAAAAAACAGAAAAGAACAGCTTCTATGCTAAAGTGGCAAGTATTTAGTGACCTCTCCTTACACTTGAGCAATAGCAGGAACCTGGCTCTTTTAAACCTAAATGGAATGGAAAAAGATTGGAAGGCCAAGAAAACTTTCAAAATCTGATAAGAAGTTTCTCAGAGTTTCTTTTTTGAGAAACTGGAAAGTCCAGGAGGTCACAGTTTTTTTTTTTTTTTTTTTTGCTGAAAGAAGCCATTGAATCATAATAAAGAGACTAAAACCTTAAAACATTGCTAAAACAACAAAGCTGCTGGTGGTCTAAGACTTTTGCACAGTACTGTATATACTGTACATGCACACATATGTAAACACAAACTTTTATGTTAGATGCGATTCATCCCGATTAATCGATTTGACAGCACTAGTACACACATGTATTCAAGGTGTAACAAAATGTTAATTCATTTTAACTGATTGTTACAGCATAATATTTTTAATTCATTCAATTTAAACTATTCTTGTAAATTATATAGAGTTCTTTTGAAACCAACCAAATGAAACCTATCCAATGAGTACCTGTCTAAGAACTTGGCAGATGTGTTTTCAACTACGATTTTTTTTTTTATTGTGGACCACTTACAGGATGCCATTGACCCCAATACAGCCTACACCTTATTCTGAGCAGCAGAAATGCAAAGAAAGACATGCAGAGCTTCTTCACTTCACAGTTAACATGAGTGAACCATTTAGAAGTGAGATTTTGTGATTACTGAGATTTCAAGATTAGGCACTAAAGCATGAGACTTACATCCTAAATACTCAAGTGTGTCAATGCTGTGTGCCCTGCCCTTTCTGAACAAACGTGGCTTCCTTTTTAATCTTCATTGCCAGTCATGCAAAACTAGAATTATTTTGAAAGTACTTCTCAGATCTGAATGGCCTCAGCTGGACAGCATTTCAATTGGATGTGAACTTCAATTCTCATTCTGTTCCACACAATGCACTTTCAAAGCCAATTCATTCACTTTGTATCAGCCGAGATCAATCTAAGGCCCTGTCGTACGTCTCATCTCTGACACAAAAAGGCCAGGACTGTAATTGTCTGTTTTATTCTACTTTAATCAGCTTCTGTAAGTGACATTAAGAGAAGAAAAGTCCAATTCATATAATACAGAAGCTTATGGAAACAGCGTGAAAGCAATGGGCCCAGTTATGAATCCAGTGAATCGCTACATTTCACCTAATAAAGGATAATTGTTTGATCAGGGTGTTAAATTGGGCAGTAAAGGTGAAATTATAGGCAATTTCTGGAATGGAATTGTTCAAAATCATGCTGGTATTTCAATCAACACTTTAGCACAGAGACACAAACACAAGTAAGATAAGCTATCAACAAAATATCTCTCTATTCAACCATCCATCTATCGGTCGGTCTTTATAAATGTAATAGAGAGGGGAATGGAATATTTCTCTTCGAAACTTTACAGGAACTCAATTTAAACTCCATTTAGAAGCAATATAAAGACAAACGGACTCGATCTGAAGATCAGAAGAGTTGTCTCTTTTCTGCGGATATTACACACACAAATTGGTGTCTATAGGGGACAGAACTAAAAGTAGCCATGCCAACCCTCCCCAATATGAATTAAATATTGCAAGCTATTAAAGATCCATTAAAAACCATGTCCCAAATATTTTAAAGATATTAGTCTGCTTCTACGCCATCAGATCTACTAAACAAACTATGAAAGAAAATAAGAAACCAATGAAACAATACATCTCCGATCACCTCCGAAATGAACTCTTCTCATTTTCCGAGGGCCTGACATTGCAAAAAAAGTTGAATAAAAGTTCAATAATTTATTATTGAATCAGTTATTTTTCGGGGTGTAATTGTTGAAGGTAATTAAAGCATTAAAAAGGCTGACAGTCAGCAGACTGCAGTGGAAGATCAGAGCGGGAGATCCTTTGTTCCATTCCTAATTAGCATCATTCTCCATTCGAGAGCGCGAGTGCTGAAAATGCATGAGCTCTTGTAGACCCGTGCTCTGTAGTTAGACTGCATGCAGACATAACTAGACTGGGGGTCTGGACACGAGGGAGAAAAATATTCTAGGACAAATACAAAAAGTGTAGAGTGTGCATGTTTGGGTACTGTATGTATGCATATCTATAATGGTGTTGCAGTACCAAGTGAATAAAAATCTATACTGTATGTGCCCTGTTGGAAAAAAAGACAAGGTAAAAGTAGGTGTCATGGCGTGGTTGCTGCAGGGAAGAAAAAGAAATCTAATCGCATTCGTTTTCTTTATTAAACAACTATAACTCAAAATATTAAACACAGAGAACAGATCAACCATGTTACTGTGACGAGATTGTTACAAATAAGGAACTGAAAAAAGATATAGGGTACAACAGGGCTAAAGGCACACCTCAAGAAAAAAAAAGCTTTTCACTACTCACAGTGTATGATTGCAGAAAAAAATATATATGGCTCTATTAAACTTAGCTAAAGCTTTAGCTAAAGTAATACATTTTTAATTACGTCTAAGTTAATACATGTTCAAAACAATCCCTTTAGCAAAGTTTGTACTATTTTCGGTTTATTTTGGTAAATAAAATAATTAATTTTTAATAAATACACTGTCATTAAAATATGTTCATTTTCAAAATACAGAAACAACATTATTTAAAAAAGTAAAGATTCTGAAAGCATGGAACAAATATGGCATTTTATTATTTGATACACACACACACACACATATATATATATATATATATATATATATATATATATATATATATACACACAGAATATACATTACGTATATGATGGTTTCATTATAAATTACTTGATTATCTCTAGTGGACAATCAACTTGATATATGATATTTACCATCTGAATATAACATGTCATGTCATCAAATGGAATTGTCAGCCAGATATTTATTTTCATGTTAATTATTGTGCCTTTCGCCCCATCAGCAGGAGCACCTTTTACCTCAAATACCATACTTTTATTTATATTTCGTTATTGAAAAACTGTTGCTTTAATGACCTTGAACAAAACTGATTCATTAATCATTAATAATTGTATCGGTTCCCCTTTGCTACATAGATCACAACATTTTTTAAAAACATTAAATATTAGCGTTGAATTTAAATATTAAATATTAAACTTTGCGTTGCTGTCCGCAATCATTTCAAGGATCAGCCAAATTTCCACGTGCATCATCAAAAGAAAAGTGCTGAGCTGATTTTTGTGCCATCTATTGGTTTAAAAGAGAGTCAAATGCGCCTTTTACCCCGGTGCACCTTTAGCCTATACTGTATACAAATGTTAACAAAGGGAGGAAACGAGAAACAGGTGGATCAAATTATCAGGTGGATCAACTAAGGAAAATAATGCAAATGGAGGAAATAGAAAGGGAAAACATGATACAACTGAGTCCAACTCAAACTCAGACGTAACATTACAACTGGGCCTCACTGTCCTAGATTTCTGTAATACAGGAATGTATCTGCTGTACCTAATTTCACGTCACAATAAGGAAGAACATTCTAACTTCAGTTTTATGCCGACTTTAAGTACACATGGTAACTCCAGTTATGATATAGTATATGAAATAAGAAAGGGAATTGAGGGCATGCAAAATAGCTGGATTTCACTTAACACCCTTTCCTTCTTCTGAAGGGAAAGCGCAACAAAATTATTGACACTCAAATCTCTCTGGTCTTTCTATCAAGCTCTGAGTGCTCAAAAGATGGGCAGGTAGAGGAGATATGGGCAATCAGATGCAATTACATTGGAGGACACAGAGGCGAGATTAGCTAGTCCTGTCAGAGTTAAAAATATAACCACAGTGCAGATGCTGAAATGGAGATGGTGTTTAGAAAAGCCACTGTCAAAGCCAAAAGTGACGCTGGGGAAATAGCTGACAGCACCGTGGAGACCTTGTTTGTTCAATCTGCCAGACTTTAGCAAGTTGTTTGTAATGTTTCTATGTGGGTCATTTCTGTTATACAGCTATATTTTTGTGTCCCCATCCTATTCGTCTTAATATACACTACCGTTCAAAAATTTAGGCAAGATTTTTTTTTTATGTTTTTGAAATAAGTCTCTTATACTCACCAAAGCTGCCTGTATTACATTGAAAAGTATATTGTGAAATATTATTAAAATTTGAAAAAACTGTTTTCTATTTTAATATATCTTAAAATGTAATTTATTCCAGTGATGGCAAAGCTGAATTTCCAGCATCATTAATCCAGTCTTCAGTGTCACATGATCCTTCAGAAATCATTCTAATATGCTGATTTGCTGGTTAGAAAACATTGAAAGTATTAAAAACTATATATAGATAGATAGATATATATATATATAGATATATATATATATATATATATATATATATATATATATATATATAGAGAGAGAGAGAGAGAGAGAGAGAGAGAGAGAGAGAGAGAGAGAGCATAAATATATGCATGTATATATATTAAATATATATATATATATATATATATTAAAGAACCATACTTCCTTAAAATACAACACAAGCACATATGTAGTAGTGTGTAGCACCAATGAGCCATGTGCTTTAGCCAGGGGCGGACTTTACCATTAGGCAAAGGTCGGCAATTGCCTTGGGCCCCAAGCTACCTAGGGGCCCCCAAAATGCCCCATTAATTTATGCTTAAGTTTTTTTTTTACATTTTTTTTTTTAATTTTCGCAAATTATATATTTCTAAATCTCCATTTGCGAAAAATGGCATCAAATCATTAGTCGCAGAAAGGAGGGGGCCCCCACCTCACTACATTGGACTATTCCATTATCTCACGCATCTGCGAAAGTGACAAGGCTGTATTGCGACAAAAAACTGACAGAGAAAAAGAAGTGATTGACAGAGTGTACAGAGTAGCCTAGTAGAGTAAAAATGAAGCGAAGCTACACAAGCGGTGCTGAAAAAAGGAGGAAAAATTGCAGAATAAGGTAACAAACTTTTTTGTGATGCCCGCTGACAATGACAACAACGATACAGGAAATACACAAACAGAGCAAGATGAGTCTAAACGTGAAAATGAAAAGTTTCGAAGTTACCCAAGCGTCTCAAATAAAAGAAAAAAAGACTCAGATACTGTAAGTAGGCTATTTGGGAAAGCTGCCAAAGATGACAAACTTTTTTATGGCTAGGAACAACAAACGTCCAACGCACAGAAAGATCGTGAAGCAAAGAGGACATGGAGACCGACAGACAAAACAGAGCAGTTTAAATTACTCAGGTCTCAGATTCTGTCAATTCTATTACGAAATAATAAATACCGTTTGGAGCTTGTAATGTGACGTGACCGATCCCTAGAGGCACGTGAACTGATCATCTTCGGTAATAACTTACCAAAATGTATTCCTTTATTCATAATATCGACCAATCAGTGTTTTTCAACCGCGGAAAGAGGTAAAACAGCTGGAGAACAATCGTCACATAACATTTAGCCTAACGTTCCTCAGGAAAGCCATTTAGTTACCATAATATAGGCTATAGCATGTTAGTTGACTAGAAAAATAAGATATAAAGAGTATTTAGCTAAATAGGGCCTATGTGTAGGCCTACTATATTATTTATTTAGTATATTGTTTACTTATAATTTAATTATAATAAAAAAGCATTGTTTAATTTTAGTTATTTTTAACCTTAAATAATACCAGTTGATATGGCTCTCTGTATGTTCACAGCATTATGTGAGTTTTTTTTTCTTGAGAAAAATTAACGCCTATCTTGTGTACCTAATATGTATCCAAATGAGTCAATATTGAATCAAATCACAAGAATTGAATCGAAATGGTGAAATTTGTCAAGCAAAAAAAAAAAAAAAAAAAAAAACAGAGCTTACCAGAAATTGTAGCATGTAAACATTGTAACGTTTCTGTTTAGGAGTGAATACGTGTATGCAAGGTTTAAAGGGGAAGTTTTATTTCTCCTCTCCAACCTTTACCTGCCTATTCACCATTCAGTCTGTAAAAAAGAGATTTCGCTCTCTTTTAAAGGTGCAGTGTGTGATTTTTAGACGTCACAGTAAGTCGATCTTCATAGAAGGGGGTTCCCGCGGTTATGTAGATATAAATGACTCATTCTAAGGTAATAAGAACATAACGGTTCATTAAGTAAGGTCTTTATACACCACTGAAAACATAGTTATGGATCTTATATTGCATTTCTGTCAATAGATCCTCAGAAATATGACACATTGCACCTTTAAAGATCGGATGGGGGGCCCATACATACCTTCGCCTTGGGCCCCCAATTTGCTAAATCCGCCACTGGCTTTAGCAAATGCGTTGAAGAGACAGTGATGTTTTTTTTATTGAGAAAATGAATCTGCACTAAAAGAGCAATCTTAATGAAGGTAATGCTTTCAGTATTGTCACACTAATTATTTTCATAAATCTGGATGTGACCTTGAGGTTTCTTTGGGAACGCTTTGACAGAATTGAGAAAAATCCTCACTTAACTGCAAGCCGAGGTTCATCAAATACTTTAACACAATACCTTTCTATTAAAAATGACCAAGATATGCACAGTGTCTTAGGTACCACACATCAGGATCTTTAATATATGTATATATATATAAAAAATGGCATTAGAGCTTAGAAATACAGATACAGTGTCGTTATCTAAAGTCCATATTCTGTATGGAGGGACTTCATATTAGATTTCAGGGAATGGTTCATCTGTAAAATTCCAATATAGTCTCAATGCCATGCAAACAGAAGAGATATATTTGCAGTGTCACATCTGCTGCAAGTCTCCCACAGGAACTAAAACAGTAGCTCACAAGCTGAAACAGCAGATGGATATGATAACGGTTTGTGTTCACACGCTAGAGGTCTAAAAAATGTTTAGCATCAATGTCAGTGGCCAACAGGGCAGATCTACAGCAGTTATTAGTACCAGGTTTCATGTTCCTGCGCCTCGAGCAAGTGATTTCTGACCAGACACACTCTAACTCAATGTTCTGTTTAATGCTGGTATCTGAACCATATAGATCGAGCTAGAGAGATAACTGTAATCACTCGGATACGTTTTTGTCGCCTTGCTTTCTATAAAAAGGCCATTTTTGGCCACTGTGTTGAACTTGTGGTTTGTGAAATGGGGAGATATAATGAGGTAAACTGCGACTGGTGTGGAGACACGTGGGCAGTGAGGCTAAATGTGCTCGAGACTGTGAATAAGGGGCGGGTGTGTTTTTAAATCACTGCATTGTGCGCACTCATTCCCTTAAATGACACTGACAGCACAGGTGCAGCTAGATGCTTGAATGCTAATCACTATCTCTCTCACTTTAGCTGTTTTTAAAGTGTTAAAACTGTGTACTGAACTAATACTGAACAATAGGTATCTCTCTATATACATTACACTACCATTCAAAAGTTCGTTTTTTTTATTTTTATGAATTATTATATTTATTCAGCAAAAACGCATACAATTATTTAAAAGTTACAGTTAAGACTTTAACATTGTTACGAAAAAAAATCAATAAAAATACTAAGCAGGACAACCATTTTGAACATTGATAATGTATACAATAAATGTTTCTTGAGCAGCAAATCAGCATATTAGAAAGATTTCTGAAGAATCATGTGACAATGAAGACTGGAGTAATGATGCTAAAAACTCAGCTTTGCAGTCACATGAATAAATTACATTTTAAGATATATTAAAATAGAAAATTTCAAATCGTAATAATATATCACAATATTACACATTTTATGTATTTTTTTACAAATGAATGCAGCCTTGGTGAGGGTAAGTATGGAAGCTTGTTTCCGCCACAGAATAAAACATTAAAAAGGTCATTGCGACATTTTATCTCACAATTCAGACTTTTTTTCTCACAATTGCGAGTTATAAAGTCAGAAATGCGTGATATAAGGTCGCAATTGTGTGTTGTAAAGTCAGAATTGCGAGAAATAAACTCGCAATTATGATTTTTTTCTCAGAACTGCCTGTTTATATCTCGCAATTCTGACTTAATATCTCGCAATTCTAGAAATAAAGTAAGAATTGGCAATTGTGAGATAAAAAGTCGCAATTATCTTTTAAAATATTTTATTCTGTGGCAGAAACAAGCTTCCAGATAAGAGATTTAAAAGAGAGAGAAAAAAAAAACAGAAAAAAAAAAAAAAAACACGGACCAATCTTTGAGCATTATTTAAACCACTGTAAGTATGCCAGGAGAAAATAATAGTGTCTGACAACCCGATCTCATGGCAATTCATACGAATTTTACGAGGTGGCTAATTCGTACGATTTTTGCTCAATCGTACATATTTTACGAGTTGCCCAATTCGTATGAATTCGTACAAATGACCTAGCCCTGACCCCGCCCCTAAACCTAACCATCACATGGGTTTAGACAAATCGTACGAGTGAGGTCGTACGAATTCGTACGAATTAGCCACCCTTTAATCACTTGTACGAATTAGTACGAATTGGTCGTGAGATAGCATTAGGTCTGAAGCTTCTTTTCATCACAAACTCAACTGATTATTTTATCACAAACTCAACTGATTATCTGTCATCAAAGTCTCTGTATAATTATGTCTTACACTGTGGTGTTCCCTATAGTTATGACGTGATTCATCGATTCAAATGATAACCTGTTTAGGCTTTTTTCCTTAACATGGGATAAATATCTTAAAATATGCTTGGAAGATCAAGTCATATTATGCACGGCATCCATTCATGCTAACAGTAATTCGATGAAGCGAGTCGGTCCAAATATCTGCAGTGGCTCTGCGTAGGAGAGAACAAGATTAAAATGAAGACTCGGACACTCGTTCATTCCTCCCGCCGACCTCAATCTATCTCTCTTTTTCTCTCCCTCTCTGCACCTATTTTTTTCCCCTCGTCTCAGCACAGAGCTCTCAGTCAGACAAAAAAAAAAACAAGTCCAAACCTCCTGCCAAATAGGATGATGGGTGACATTATTCCAGTCAGGTGCCCCTGTGTTGATGAAAGGAAACTTAGAAGTATGACACTGCTATTTATAGTCCCTCTCTCTGTCTTTCATTCTTTAATTTTGTCTCTTAATCACACGCTTACACAAACACACACTTAAAAAAAAAAAAACCTGCTCAAGTGATTGCTGGCACCGGCTACAAAGTCTGGTGTCTCGCTACTTTAACGTATTTTTTATTTATTTAAATGGTTATGTAACAATTGTAACTGTATAAATTGCTTTACTCAACTGTATAAAAATAAAATTATACATAAATCAAGTCATGTGACACAAAAGATCAACCATTCAACACTGTAACTCAAGTTATTGAAAGAAAAAAATAACACACATTTTTTTTTTTTTTTAAATAGTACAAAAATAACTTTTGGTAACTAACGTTTGGTTCAAATTAGGCTAGTCCATAGGGTGACAGCTTAGACAGTTTTGCAACTCTGTTACCCACTCTGATGTTGCTTTTTTATTTGATTTTTTATTGATTTTTCTAAATTAATTTTGTATTTGTATTTTTTTGTTGTTTTTTTGATACAACCGTATTTTTATGGGTTTTTTATGTCACAAATCAGAGTTTTGAATTCTAGATATCCCACGTTTTGGTAACAGGGTTGCAAAAATGGTAAACTTGATAAAAACTGATAAACTTAAAATATTTAGTTTAACACCAGAGGTTAAATTTTAAATACGTCTTTTAACGGACCTTGAAAGTAAAATAAAATAATAAAAAATATTACAAACAAACTACATTTGTGAGAAGTACCTGATTTCATTGCTTGTGAGAAAAAAAAATATGGATTTTTTAATATACTGCTGCCACATTTACAATTTACACAAAAAGCCCACTACAAATTAAAATTAAAATTTGCACACATTTAACCATACCCTCCAGCGACATATAAATATATTCCAGTTGGCAATGTGTTGTTCACAGAGAGATGTAAGTGTTGCCCCTGTCAGGGCTTCACTGTGGCTCAGAGTGCTGAGAGACCCTCGCTTTCTCTGCTGGCGGTATGACTACTTCCTCATCACCAGCGGGTTACTGCTCACCCAGCCTGCACTTAACCCACCGCCAGCGAGCGCTGGAATAACCGCAGACCCCGCTCTGGGCACAAATGTCTGCACTCCAGATAAACACTGTAATGCATGAATTGCATGTCCTGGTGCAACTGAAGTGAGACTTTTGGCACCCACCGATTATAGCTAATGGCAATGTGGACACCCAGGTCATAAAGCCAAGGTTACAGAGGCTACTGAGGTGGAGAATGCAGGATTCTTCCTCACTTTCCGCATTTCTCCTCTACCTCAGGGTGTAGATGCAAGTAAAGGGCAGCTTTTTTTGCATTCCCTAAAATAAATGCCAATGCTTGCAAGGCAGAAAATGAATTGCGTTGAAGTTTTAGGGTTATGTTTTAGGATTTATTTCTGTGTAAATGAAATGCAGCATCACAGCCACTTCACTTCTGTCATGACACTGAGCACAGGTCTCCTTTTCAGTCGGCTGTGAATACCTCATAAAGCATAAAGCATAACCTCATAAAGCATAAAGTGCTTTACAAAAGTTTCAAATATGTAAGGAAGACAAGACAGATCACAAATTTTACTGTCCACACTGAATGCTGAACATTCTATCAATGGTCAAGTCAATGGGAGATTTTCAAACTCAAAAACTGAAAATTCTGTCACCATTTATTACATGTTGTTCCAAATCTGTATGACATTTTTTTCTGCAGAACACAAAAGGGGGTATTTTGAAGAATGTTGTTAGCCAAACAGTTACAGTTGCATTGACTTCCATTCCCACACTTTGAACTCGTGAGTGCAAATCAGGCTTTGGCTCCAGCTAGTCGGCCAATTGACTTTTACGACACTAATTTCACCTCAGAGACATTCCGAACCCCCCCTTTCCCCTCTCTGGACCACAGAGAGATAACGAAACTTGAAACTTTCTACACACACACAAACACACACAAACATCCCTTTGTGTTTAAATTAGGATAGAATATACTTTAATTTATGTACAATTACATTAGGCATGTGTGATTTAGTTTGGCTTTATAATAGAGGTGTGGTTTTGAAATGTATTCTTTAATCAATAGTGTTTTAGTTAGAGAATGTTCAACAATATTCTCTGGCAATTGCCTTCCCCCCACTTTGCTGTTTTATTGCCTAAAGGAATGTCCAGCAACAAAGATTTTAGGAGTGGAGCAGTGTTAATCTTTAACCCTACTTAAATCCTACATTTTCTATATGTATAACCATTGAAGAAATATGTAAACCTGAATGTAATTTCTCTTTTCCACGATTGTTCTTCTCTGTGATGGGTTGTTGTATTCTTGTAAACCTTAAAGGAATAATGTTTCAGATGTGCACCGTTGCAATCATAGATATGCCATGTGGATCTTTTTAAAAAGTCTAATTTTCATTCCCACTTGTAAATGCACATCACATTTTAGGTTAGTCTTATTCCCAGTTTGTTAATCGAACTTTTAATACTTATCTTACAGAGTAAGAAGGTACTTCTAGGCCGTAGCTTTTAAACATACCAAATTTGGTCTTGAATTAAACCTCCATATACCCGTAGGAAAGATATGGATACCAAATTATGATAAAATGCATTTTACTGCAGTTATAATTGTTTAACGTAGAAATGGCATGATCCTAAGACTGCCATAAAACATGCAAATCAAACTCATAGTGAGACAAAGAACTTTTCTCCCGCCTGGAATTTCGCATTCCAATTGGCTCAAGCCCCAGGGAGGAGTGAAATTCCTGTGCCCTAGAAAAGCGGTTACACTCCGCGTTCTGCTGAGTTGAGTCCGGTATTTTCTTTCGTCTTGTTTGTTCCTGCTTGTTCGAACCCTCCTCATCAGGGAGACCATCAATGGCTCCCGTTTAGGGGGCTTTATATTTTATTTTCTTTAAGTCTTTTAGTTTTGTTTCGTCTTCGAACTTCAGCCGACAACTTCAACTCAAAGTGAACCTTTAAACTGCGCGCCCCGAAGATACGAGGAAACACGCCCCGCTCTTAAAGGAGCTCTTCTTCAGCAAATACAAAGAGAACCACGTGCATGCAAGTATCGATTATTGAATTGAACTTACAATGTGATTTCTTTGTTGTCTCTTACGGGTTACTGTCTGTGATTTTTGCCATGCTGAGATCATCTCGGTGATCTCTCTCGTCCTGAAACTTTAGTTTCACTTTCTCCCTTCCTCTCCCTCTCTCATCTGTTATCCGTTTAGTCTTGTATTTTGTTTACGTGTCCTGTACATACATTTACTCGTGTAAATTGTAGAACTTGTATTCCTTAGTTCGATGTAGTATTAGTCCAATTATTAAATTCCATATGCCCTTGACTGACTCTGATTTAATTGCCCATGTTACTTAGTCCCTGAAATGTTCGATCTTAGCTATATGCTTTACCTTGGTAGGCTACGATTTAAGTAACCTAATTTTAGTCTACAAACACCGAGAGTGTCTTTTCAAGGCCTGGAAAAGATACTCTTTCTCGTGTTTGTAAGAAGGATAATTTTCCTTGAGAGTTAATTTAATTTTACGTACAATCTGTTCGCTGGACAAACAGATTGTTTGATAACTAAAATAATTCCATTAAAGTTATCCCATAACTTCGAGCTGAAATAAGAACAATTGATGTATTAATGACGAACCATAACCCGTTATGGTAATCGTTCATATATCAATCTAGTTCAGCTGCGATAAATTAATGTAACTGTAACATACAAAATATTAATCATATTCATGATTAATTATTAAAATTCCCTATAGATCATTTGAGCTAATATTAATATTAATGTACGACCCATTGTTTTTACACTCTACTTTCGCACAACATAGCACGCCTGCAGCTTTGAAGCTCTTGTTCTTTGTACTGAGCCAAAGCCCATCAAGGAAAGTAGCCATATTTGCAATGCCTCTGAGCAGATATGTTTGCATGCAAGACCAAGTCCAATCTACATGAATAGAGAAATGCTGAAATCCCCAAAAATACTAGCCAAACTAACAAATAAATAGCATATTTCAAATCAAATTTTGACATGAACGGTCATAAACATAAATGCTGTTTTTTTGTATTCTCAAATGGCGTTAAAAAGGCATATTTCAGTTTGGTCTGCTTGCCAAACTCACAATTAAATAGCATATTTTAAATCAGCAACACATTTTGTAATGTAATGTTTTTATCAAGCTCTAATGGTGTTAAAAACAAATGTATTTCAGGTTGGTGCATTTGTCGGACCAATATTCCATGCTTTTACTCACATCTGACACAGATAAGATGTGTAAACACAAACATCCACACATTCTGAGCCACTTTCAAATGTGGTTTTAAATCAGATATCTGGACATCTGACATAAACACATATACCTGATTCCCCTTTGGATTCCAAGCCACCACAAAGTGGGGGCGACACGTTTCCCCACAAAGATAGCTTTTTAATGTCGAATTAATAAGACATGCCAACATGCCAGGTTGAAACTGGATTTCAACCTCTGTGTCTAAAATGAATGTAAACAGGTGGGACAAAAAATATAAATAAATCGGATATGGTAAAAAGATCAGACCTGTGCAGACTTGCAGTGCAAATGCAGCCTATGGGAATCGAACATGTCAAATTTTATATACTTACAGTATACTCATGTAGGGCGATATACAGTATACTATATAGCATTTCTCAAATGTTTGATTGCTTGTATCGTCGAAAAATGTTACCATATAATTACCAAGCTCTTTGTAAAGTTTAATATACAAGTATGTTCGACTTTATCTGCATACATACAGTTTACTTATACTTTTAGCTTTTAACAGTTTACTATAGCATTTCTCAATGTGGGCAACACCATGTCTACCATCTACATTCTAACAGCATGCGTCCTTGGACACCTCAAAGCAAACGTTCCAAATCCATTTGTCCTGTTCTTGGTAGCGTAAGTGTGCGGAGTGCGTCAGAAATAGAAGATGGCATCCGTTTGCTGTCGACGACTGTGCAGAATGGGTATGATGGGTTCTATGCGCTTTTGATGGGACGTGTGGTGCCGTTCGCATCTGGTGTAGACATTCTATAACCTGCCAGTTTACACCAATGCGATTAGAATCGACTGTGTATAATTTCCATAGCAATGACTATTTACTTCAGTGTTTTTATCAGCTTTCTGTAGCACAGCTGCCGAACTTCCAGTAACTTAGAGCATCTAGCATTCAGACAAAATATGCTTATATTATGCAAACACGATATGCTGTTTTCTTGTTCTTTTTTTTTTTTTTCGTTGGAAAAATTAATATGAATGTTTCTGGTTGGCTGCAGTTTGTGATAGTGTAATTAAAGTTTCAATGCCAAATTTCTAAAGCGTTTATTTAGCATTCATAAATATAATTTCTATTTGCATGGCCTTTTTGCTCCTTGGGAAACTAATATTAAAACTATTTCAACTGTCCAGTCAAATCAAATCTGGTATGTGGGTTAACAGGGTATGTTAAATTGAATTTTAAAGAAACCTCAATATTGCCAAAGGCTACAGCACTGAAAATCACCAACAATCCAAGGCTTAACATCAATGTGTTTTTTGAAATAATGTGTATACAAACAAATTTGACTTGACTTGATGTCAGAATAGTGTTGCATTGCAAGCATTGAGTATGAGAGTAAGGAATGTAAAGAAAACTCCCACTGTTATCCAGAAGCTGCCAGGAGAAGTATGATAACCCCTGCAAAGCGCACGCCATAGTAGACTTCACCTCCAGCCACCGCAACCGCAAGGACCTGACCTAATCTGACACACGATCATGGGATCAGCTTTGCTAAAGTTTTCTTTGTGCATTCTTGAAGCCTCCAAATCTGCATGATGTACTCAATTCTCATCAGCGTCACACCAGTCTACCCTCATACACCATCAGGATGGTTTTTAATTACAGTGGTGATATGTGTTACTGATTGTCTCTGGCAATTCCTTGTAATTCATTTTTAAATAATTAACAATGAGACGTTGTCATTTGAAGTCAGATGGGTTCTGTCTGGTAAGGGGATTTCAACTGATATCTCATTAATCATCCTCACAATCTATTACGCAGGAAATAGGAGCGATTGAGGAAGTTGACTGAAATTGAGAATGTGTGTGTGTGTGTGGATCGATAAAGAACATTGTCTTTTACTGTAACCACTGACCCATTCCCTCGGCTCTCTTTGGCCCCTGACCCACATCCTGCCTTTCTTCCTTCTCCTCTCGGATGAGTACGGTTCATCTAAGCCGTTGTACCATAACCCCATATTTCTCGGCTGTGGTCATATTTCCCTCATAGAGAACCATGTCCTGTCTCAACAAGCTTCAGTGATGTGGGCAATAAGCACAGCAGTTCCTTGTGAAAAAAAAAAAACAAAAAAAAAAACAGATGTGGGGATTCCTGAAGACATCAAGGACATCAGTATGTCTATAGAAGGCAGAAAAGGAAAATAATAAGCCAATAGAAATCATTGTTCTTGTTAGTGGATTTTTCTGTTTAAATATGTTACAAAATTGTTCTTATACATTACTGTTCAAAAGTTTGGAGGCGTTAAGATGCTCGCCAAGGCTGCATTTATTTGATCAAAAATACTGTAAAAACATAATATTGTGAAATATTAATACAACTTAAAATAAATGTTTTATTTTTAAATATATATTAAAATGTAATTTATTCCTGTGATGGCAAAGCTGAATTTCAGCATCATTACTCCAGTCTTCAGTGTCGCATGATCCTTCAGAAATCATTCTAATATGCTGATTTGCTGTTTAAAAAACATTTCTTATTATTATCAATGTTGAAAACAGTTGTGCTGCTTAATATTTTCTCTCTCTGTGTGTGTGTGGAAACCACAGGATAATTGTATGAATAGAGAGTTCAAAATAATAGTATTTATTTGAAAAATAAATATTTTCTGACATCATAAATGTCTTTACTGTCTTCATTAAGCAATTTAATTGTATCCTTGCTGAGAAAAATCTATTCATTTCTTAAAAAATAATACTCATCAATCCCTTAAAAAAACTCACTGACCCTGAATCATTTAACATATAGTTTGTATATGTTATATAGTTTATAGTGCATATAGTTTTTTCCAATAATGTTTTGATGTCTCAAGAATGGGAATGACACAAATATTGCACCAAACAGGTTCCATTACATGACAACTTGGCGAAAAAAAAAAGAAGTTGTTATATGCTATATATGGCTTATCTAATGGTGTGAGTTTGAGACAAAGCAATCTGTATGTTGGACCAATGGAAGTCGAGGTGAGAAAAAAATGGTTTGAAAACAATCAATATTTTTGCAGTTCAGTTCGATGGCACTAGAAGGCAGAGAATTTACAGAAAAACATCACTTGAATGATGAAATTTCTGATCATAGGAGGCATGGTGTGCACGTCTAAACACAAAGGGATCTTCTGGAAGCAATCATTGGCATAATAGCTGGCAGGGAGAGCGAGAGAGGTTCAAATGATCAGTCAGTTTTGCATGTTAAAATGAGAGATGACATTTCTCCAAAAAACGTAGTCGGGAGGTCTCTGGTGTGTGCTGGAGGTAGCTGGATGTGTGTGTGTGTGTGTGAGGAAAGAATCTGCCCTTTCATCATAGACATTGCTGATCTTTGGAATGAGCAGATGACTTAATACCCCAACATGGCGCTCAAACAGAATCCGCTATCAGTCACCAGGGAGAACAGATTGAGCCGAAAGATTTCTCATTTTCTCTCTCTCTCTCGTTTTCTCTGTCCTGTTCTCCAAAGCCATATCCTCCATATACAGTACATTCGCCCTTGCACTTTACTAGGATTTTGAAGCTTTTAGTCCATGTTTGTTATCTTTGAGGCATTGAAGAAAAATAAACTTCAAGCAGATACACATATAAAGTCTGTCTCTGCCAAAAATATTGATCACTCATCCTTTCTAAGCAGGGTCATGTGCAAATTGTCTCTAATAAAATGTTCACTAGAATGACAATGTCCCCTCCCTCTTAACAGTACTTCAATAAGTCCTGCCCCCACTTTTTTAAAGCTTTTATGTGTCTTGGAAAAGGCATGCAAAAGGTGGCTAAACAGGACTAAAGAGGTTGTCTGGGACATTAAATGCCATCACACTGAAACTAATCTGCTTTTACAGCCTTGTTGTGTTCATACTGCTATTCTAACTCACACTTTACACCTCGTGGATTTGAAATAAAGATTAAAAGTCTTAGAGGTGGTGACTTTGAAGTCATGCAACCATTGTGCAGTTTATTTACTGCCTACACTCAAATTATTACTTCTGGTGATTGTAGGCTTCAAAATTAATAATTGTTCATTTGTGAAGAATTACTTGAACAAAACGTGCAAGAATCATACACTTTTGTTGGTCACAGAGCTTCTTTTCTGCAATAATCCAAAAGTTCTTTTGACCAAATAATCCAAACTCTATTGACTTTTTGTTGCTAACTGCCGGGGTGACCAACAAAAATATGTTATTCCTGCAGTACTATATACCTAATACAACAACACAAAGGAAAACTGCACTCATTAAACCAGTTCATGGGGAAAAATGTTTGTTTCAACTGTTCTTGTCCATATCATGAAAGACAATGAGGTCCAAAACAGTATTGGACCGTTTTGACTTTCACTGTACAGACAAAAAACTAATATTTTGTGTTCAACAGAGGAAGTCAAAAAGGTTTGGGGAATGAGGGTGAATAAATGATGACAGTATTAATTTTGGGTGAACTATGAGCTCTGAGTGTAAGTCTAGACAGTGTGAAGTAAAGTAATGGAGTTCTTTATACAAACTCAGTAGAGGCCCAAACAAAGTCAATGTGTCTCCATTTCATTATGTACTCCAAATGCATGTCTACAGGTACAGCGGCTTTTAGGAGGTGTATAGGCCATGCTGGGCAGTTCCAGTGGGAATGTGTGTGCATGTGTGTTGGCTTTGTGTAAAAAGCTTATATGAGTGCTGGGAGGCTGCAGGCAGAATCAAAAGGTCATGGTAAATGCATTCTTTCTGGCTTTGTACTAAGAAAACATATTCATTCCATTGAGTGTATGTGTGTGTCACATCTATGGGAGAAGCCCTTCTCTACTTTGATTGATGCCATCCTCACCGGCCTTGCTGTATTTGCTACAGAACATGAATATTCTTTGCTTTGTCGGATGGAGTTACAATCACCCGACCAGGCATAACAGCAAGGTGAGCAACGACCGACTGCAACTGCTGCTTGTTACCATGGTACCCAGGAGTCATGCTTTCGTCTTTACACAAGCCTTGTGTTCCTTCTTTTCTTTAGAGAACATCTCTCCCTCACTCTTACTGTTATAAATAAGTGATATAATTGCAAGTGCAAGACAATGCTCTGTGCTATTTAAGTGCATTTAGAAGTTGAGAGAAGAGGAAGACAGAATAAAACGGAACAACAGAAAGTTAGATGTGGGAAATATGACCTGATGGATGGATGAAACCAGCTCTGTTTGATTTCGTTTGGCTTGGAGAGAAAGCTTTTCATTGTGAATAACTTTATGGACATTTACTTCTCTTCCCTGAAGGCCTTATTTTTCTGACTAATCAGAGCTGCTATGCAGGCCTTTGAAAGTGGCCATATCAAAGAGCATTAATTCAAACATGTGATGGCTAATTACGGCATTCAAGACTTGCAAAATGCTTGAAAAGCACACTAACAAATTCATTTATTTTCCATGCCATAATGACTGTGATGAATCACATAATCCGATCAATTTCTCAATTTCTCAAAGACTTGTTTTTGCGCCCCAGTCAATACCTTGGGTCAAATTGTCTTTTCACAATCATGTGAACAAAAGTGATATTTTCCTTTCATGGACATACATATTAGAGAAATATCACTGTTGTTTATACTGATTTAGCTCAAAGAGCTGTCAGAAAGAATGTTGGATAGATCCTGACTAATAACCATGAAAAAAACTAAATTACTAACATTCCAGAAAAAAAAAAACCCAGATGTCAGGGAAAGAGACACAATTTCCCCCTTGGTATGACTTAAATTGAACATGCCACAAACTACACATATCTTGGGCAGAAAATAAGTGCAACTGGAAAGCTAAATTTGGCTTTGAATGAACTCAAAGAGAAAGCAAGAAGGACCTTCTATGCCAAAAATCTATTCTAATTTAAATACCAATCAGAATCTGGCTCAAAATATTCAAATCAGACATAGAACCTGTATCATTCAACGCTATCTCACGACCAATTCGTACGAATTCGTACGAATGATAAAAAGTTGGCTAATTCGTACTAATTCGTACGACCTAGCTCGTACGAATTTGTACGATTTGTCTAAACCCACGTGATGGGTAGGTTTAGGGGCGGGGTCAGGGGTAGGTCATTCGTATGAATTCACACGAATTGGCCAATTCGTAAAATATGTACGATTTTGCAAAAATCGTACTAATTCGTACGAGCCAGGTCGTATGAATTCGTACGAATAAGCCACCTCGTAGAATATGTACGTTTTCCCGTGAGATCGGGCTCGTATCATTATATGGAAGTGAAATGTGGGGTCCTCTCCTGAACCATGAATTTGACAAAATGGGACAAAACCCCAACAGAAGCCATACATGCCGAGTTCTCTATGAGTAAGGTTTTGGATATAGTAATTCCTTCCGATGGATTTGGTTACACTTGAGCCATTACTAGTGGGTTACCATAATCTTCAGTTTAGAATGCTGATCCAAATAATTAGTAGTTCCTTCCTTTAGAAGGATGTAGTAACACTTACACAAGTAACACCTTACCAAAACCTCAAAAGCTTACAATAATTTCAATCAAATTTTAGGGAGTTATCATGCTTTTCACTTTAGAATACTAATCCAAATAATTAGTAATTCCTTCTGAATGATTTGGTAATATTTGAGTCATTTCTGGTAGGTTACCATGAACTTCACTTTAAAGGGGTCATATAATGGTACATGCACTTTTACAAGTTGATTGTACTGAAATGTGTGTTGGCAGTGCCTGTACACAACCATCATAAAATGATAAAAATCCATCCAGTGTTTTTTTTTACTCTTCTTATATGTTTTCCCCCATCTCAAATCAAGGCGTTCGATTTTGTGACGTCACAAAATCGATGCCCCTCCCACGATTGTTGATTGACAGCAGCGTTTCAACACAGACCCGCCCTCGCTTGTGAGAATTGTTAATTAAAGTATATTACAAACTTTTAATTTAGACAAAAATGGCATTATATGATCCCTTTAAAATAAATTACATATTATGCATTATTCATGTAAATTATGAACCTGTATACAGTAGTTCTTAGTAGTCCTCTAGGGGGGTACGAAAGAAATAGTAGTTATTGATTAGCTAATTGTGAACTACCACATTCAACTGAGCGCTATTATTTACTATTACTTACTTTTTGTTACTAGAGTGTTAATAATGCATTACTCATTTGCTCCTGTGTAGTTATTCATTAACGAAGGAACAATATTCTAAAGTGTTACAAAACTTTTATCAAAAATTTGAAATACTTTGCCCTGACTTCAGAAAGTTAAAAAATAAAACACAACTTCAATATTTATGAAAGAAATAATATATATGTATTTATTCTTAAAAGCAGCAGGATACATTGATACCAGTCACAAAAAGAGGGAAGAGTCGATTAATCACACACACACACACACACACACACACACACACACACACACACACACACACACACACACACACACACACACACACACACACACACACACTTGTAATTCGAAATTGTTCATAGAATTAATTCTAAAATGTTGATTGTTCTATTTAGTCTTTTTAATGTATGTACATGTATGTTTTATATACATATCTGTACTAGATTCACTGTAAACATTAGAAATGCTTTGGCAATACATTGTAACAATTGTCATGATATGTCATGAATTGAATTAAACATGAAGAGAGAGAGAGAGAGAGAGAGAGAGAGAGCAAGAGAGAGAGAGAGAGAGAGAGAGAGAGAGAGAGAGAGAGAGAGAGAGAGAGAGAGAGAGAGAGAGAGAGAGAGAGAGAGAGAGAGAGAGAGATTCCTCATATTCAAGACATTTCTCGAGCTCTAGGTTTCCTCAAAGTTGCATATCTCGTGTTTTTCCCCTGTGGCTGATCAAGGAAAAGTTGGTTTATGAGCAGCGGCGTGTCTCGGCGACAGCTACATCCTCGCTTATAAACTACAGCATTCAGCTCCACTGAGGGCTGCCAGCTATATCATCACCTTGCTATCAAATGAGCTCCAACCATTTCCCCCTCCTGTTAAAACGTCAGCTTGAGAGAAAAATCACCACCTCCAACTACTATTGGATTTATACTGCTCGGCTCTGAAAACGAATACTCTGCTGAGGTGCAGATAGAGAGGATGTGACTGTGTGGGTATCAAGTCCCAACATAGCCAATAAATTTGCACACGAGGGGGTACACACAGTCAGATCAGTGTTGTGTGTGTAGAGTTTGTAAGTAGACCTAATGTAATTTCTTACCCAAATGATGGTGTTGTGCAATCATAATACATTAAAGCTCATTTGGTATGATTTATGATATCCCTGAATTGAATTTAAGTGGCTTATAAGGATGTGGAATACAAATGTTGCTGTTCCACAGAGTTAGGCTCATAATTTATTAAAGACTCTGTTGGTTTGAAATGCTCGACCCCATAGTTCTAAGAACACAAATAGATGATAGATAGATAGATAGATAGATAGATAGATAGATAGATAGATAGATAGATAGATAGATAGATAGATAGATAGATAGATAGATAGATAGATAGATAGATAGATAGATAGATAGATAGATAGATAGATAGATAGATAGATAGATAGATAGATAGATAGATAGATAGATAGATATTGAAGAGAACATGCTTTGACTTTGTATTTGAGGTCAACACATCCAGTGTTATATTTTTCCAACTGCAGACATGGAATATGCATATAAAAATGATAAAATATTAAACATATTTGTCCCTGTTGCCGACGAAGGAATTGTCTAATAATTGCAGACGTCTGTTTACACTGTTAAGTTAAAAGTCTGCTGACACCAGCCGGCCACCACTGCCAAGCTAGTTTTAAATGCAAAACACAGTCTATGAAAAAAAAAAGAGAGAGATGGATGGAAATAAAGAGTGAGAGGAAGACATAGAGGATAATGAGGATCAAACTGACAGCAGTGATTTATAAAGTGTGAGCTCATCGCTGTGACTTTCCTCGGACACTGCTTGCACCTTCGTCACACACGGTTGACAAACACACACACACACACACATCACAGCTGGTGGTTTTGTGGGTAATGTGCTGCTGTGATTAATGTGTCCACAATGAGGGCTGTGTAAACAATGCTCTACACAGCTGTTCCAGAAGTTGATTTTTATATCCGATTCAGTGAGCTACTCAAAACCCAGCACCATGCTGGTAATGATCTCTCCCATGGGACCAATCACAAACACACACATACACAAATACACATATTTATACTGACACTTTGATATACAGAGAGACACACATGGATACCACTATCGGATCCACAAACACAACTCTACACAAACACTGCCAAGGTGCAATAACTCAACTTGAGCACTAATTCACTGGCACATTGGAATTGAGACATTGGCATTGCAAAAGGTGTAGTAATTTTCTCTTCTGGAAAAATTAGACCTCAGAGACCAAGAAATCCATTTTAATCGCTGATATCTCTACACATGCTGATGCACATATATGTGCAGTGTAAAAATGTCAGGAAACCAAAAATGTACTTTACGTGGTTTCATCTAAATGAATAAGATTAAAGTTAAAATTATTATTGGTCACACTTAATATTAGGTGTCTTTAAGTACTATGTACTTACATTAAAATTTAATCAGAATAGTTAGGTACTATGTACTTATTGTGTTCATGTTTTATTGCAAACACTTTTGCTACTATTGAGCTGGGATACGGGTAGGTTAGGAACAGGTTTGGTGGTATAGTTAGGTTTAAGGGACAGTTAAGGTGTAATGGAAGGGTCAAGACTGTAATTATAGATCTAATTAATTACAGATGTAATAACATGCAGGTATTTTTAATATATAAGTACAATGTAAAAACATGTAAATATGAAATAAGTGCATTGTATCAAATTATTTGCATTTCTTTCTTATACTGAATGCAAAATAAGACATTTTGAAGAAGGTGGGTAACCAAACAGTGTCTGGTTCCCATTAATTCCCATAGTATTTTTCCCCCATACTATGGAAGTCTGTCAACCATTGACAACTGTTTGGTTACCCATATACTTCAAAATATCTTATTTTGTGTTCAGCAGAAGAAAGAAATACATACAGGTTTGAAACAACTTTAAGGTGAGTAAATGATGACAGGATTTTCATTTTTGGGTGAACTATCCCTTTAAATGTTAGTACATACCTGTAGTAGTTCAAGACACTTAAAATTTAAAAACTATTCAGTCTGGATTCAGGCCCCATTATAGCACAGAAACTGAGCTCGTACAAATGACTTACTTTTAGCTTCTGACCAAGGCATCTCAATACTAGTTTCACTTGATCTTAGTGCTGTGTTCAACACTATAGATCTTAAAATACTCTTAGATTGACTACAAAATTATACTGGTATTCAGGGACAGGCATTAAGGTTTAGAGATCATATCTATCAGACTGTTACCATTTGGAAAAAAATCTATAAAATCAGTAAATTATGGAGTGCCACAAGGATCTGTGTTAGGCCTTCTGCTATTTTCAATATACTGTATATGCTGCCACTTGGTAATATTATAAGAAAACATGGAAATAGTTTCCACTGCTATGCCAATGATACTCAGTTATATATTTCATCATGACCAGATGAAATCTCTAAATTATTAATTATACAGAGTGTGTTAAAAAAAATATAAAATACTGGATGACCTGTAATTTTCAGATAATTATATTCAGATAAGATGGAGGTATTACGTTTTGGGGCAAAAATCTCTTAGAATACAATTTGCATTTAAAAAGATGTACTGTTACTTCATCCTCTTCAGTTAAAGACCTGGGTGTTTTATTAGACAGCCTTCTTCCACCTCAGAAACATTGCTAAGCTAAGGAACATGCTATCTGTTTCTGATGCAGAAAAGTTAGTTAATGCATTCATGACTAGACTAGACTAGTCTACTGTAATGCATTACTAGCGGTTTGTCCTGCATCCTCAATAAACAAGTTAGACAATTAGACACAATAAACAAGCTACAATTTGAAACTATGTGTATTGTGAAAGCGCTATACAAATAAATGTGAATTGAATTGAACTTAATTTAAAGGTTGTATAGATCCATTAAGGTAAGGTAACTATAGCATGCAAGCACTTTTAACAGTGCACCTGGCATTTCTAAACATGCTCTTTCTCCTATTTCAAGTATGTGTACTTGGAAGGAAGTGTTGAATGAAAGCTTTAGTTACCTTAAGTCACCTTTCAAGAAGAAATCTTAAGCAATGTCAACAGGCATGCTTTCAATAGTTAGCTAACAATTAGCATTGATGTAACACTTACAGTAAAAGCAGATATACTCAAGAATGTAAAAGCTCTATTAGCCCAAAATATATTAGTCCTCATTTTGCCACCAGTGCATGTGTGAAAGAAAGAACGTAAGCTGGTGTGAAGGAGAGAAAAGATAAATGAGAGAAGGTTGAAAGGTATTTGTTAATTCAAACCAATCATGTCAATGGTTAGACTAGACATCAAAAAGAAATCCTACAGACAGACAGATATATATAGACATTTAAACGCATACATCACCCAAAACACGGAATGCTGCAATCAGTGACGAAGTAGGTGAGAACCAATAAGGATTTGATATTACTGACATAAAACATTTGCCGTAACACTGCTTGAGGCGTGAATCTGAATTTGTGTTTTTGGTGTTCATTATGGACCTTTTTTTATCTCAATTATCAAAAATACAGCAGTATCAACCAATTAATTCCATGATTTCTATATTCTTAAGTATTTGTACATTTTAGATGTTATTTTAGATGTCAATATTGTGTTTAGTTTGCTATACAGATGTAAGTAAATGTAGAAGTAGCCTACTCAAGATCACATTGGACAGACAGACAGACAGACAGACAGATAGACAGATAGATAGATATTCCCTTAACTTTAGTGGCAATGTTTGTTTATCCTCCTCTAGATTGATGGCCTGAAAATGAGCTTTTGTGTCAGTAGTGGCGTGATCGGGAAGTCTCATGCTGGCCCAGAGCTCTCTATGCATCTTGTTCCTCTCAGGCAGAATTGTTCATTGATTTAAGCTCAAGTTTAAGGGTTTGGTTTACCTAATGATTCCCCTGGTTCCTTTCCTGCCTGACCAGAAAGTCCAAAGCCCTGGGGACATGCAGAGTCTCGTGCTACTCAAGAGTGGACGCATTTACACACAGTTTAGACTAAGAGCGTGAAAACAACGACACACTCGTGACACTGAAATAGCCCATCGCCATGAGCCAAAGATGACTGTGCATAAGCCAACACAAACGCTTAAGTTGATACTCTCTGTTGTCGAAACACAGCGATCGCTGGAGGATGAAAACGGATCCTTTTCACGTCCTCTGCGGTAGCGTCTAACCTACATGTATATTCAGTGTTACCAATATAGTGTGCTTTACGCTGCTGATCTGAGGCCTGTTCTGCTTTCTCCTACAATGGCTAAGCTAAAAGCAAAACAGTTTTGAGATCACTGACAGCACTGTTTACTTATGAAACCAGCACACACTACTAATTTCTGTTGGAGTATTAGAAAGGTCTGGGAATTTATTCTTTGCCATTGCAGACATCAGTATAACCTGAGCAAAAAGCCTTCACTTAAAATAATTGAGTTGAATTGATAATCCGTCTGCTTTCTGAAGAGCTTTTAGTGTTTGCAGGGCATGTACACAGAGCACAAGCAAGCATGAAGTACATGAAGTACTTAAGCATTAGATATATAACATGATTCTGTTCAGGCCTGATTGGATCAGGTTTAAAATGGTCTTCTCACTGATATCAGTATGAAGTGACATTGATCTGTCTTTTGTGAGCACTTATGATCAGATCACCTGAGGCGGATGTTAATATCAGCCATATACAGGGTCTCTGGTGAACTGAACCCATGGCAGCTAAAAGCCATACTTCTCTACAGAGATATAAGGGGTCCTATTATAGAATTTTTCACAAATAAAGAAATGGTAAAAACAAAAAAATGGTACCAGGTAACACAAACAGAGCATTAATGTTTTTATGAAGGCTACAAATGCACATGTCGGGTGATCTAACAGCTGGATACACCAAAAAAATTGCGAGGTTCGTGGAATTAAAATTTTATTTTATATTCAAAGACTTGTGATTTAAGTAATATAATGATATAAAAGATGCATATTTGCTGAATGCCGACAATATATGAGAAAGTATTATAGCGTTTTCCTTTCTATCACTAAAAGCCTAATAGAAGGGCAAACACTATTATAATACCATATAATACCCTAACACAATTTTCTTTGTTTACAGAACTGTTAAAAATGACGATAAACTAATTTAGATGGAGAATGGATTTCAGAATGTGAGGCCAAAATGTGACAACAGTTTCTTAAATTTACTGGCCAAACATAAAGACTAGTCATTAAAAAATGGCGATATATTGGTCAAACCACTACTGGACATTCAGATAGACAGACCAGACAGACAGAATGATAGATTGATAGAAAGATAGAAAGACAAATAAAACAATGGATGAACAGAACAATAGATATAGGGGCTGCAATCGCAATCCCATTCCTAAATGACAATGATTCATCTGTATCTATTAAACCTTTGACAAAATCACACTAGAACATTTAAATCTGCGACGTAGCTTCCGCCAACCCAGAGAGAGCAGTTCCCATGTATACACAGTATCGTTATTTCTGTGTTACAAATATTCATATCACAGAAGTTTCAATTTAAACACTGTCTATGGTTGCGAACAAAATAGTAACATGGCGCTTCACATGACAATTGTATCGATTACATTGTTACACCACCAGGTGGTGACAAGTGACAGTTAAAAAATGTATTTGTCATTGAATCATTCATACAAGAGATTTGTTTAAAGAGGCTACATGCGATTTTCTGAAATTTAAACTCGCGACTGACACCTGTGGCCAAAAAACGGAACTGCTCTTCCTTTCTGCTCGCTCTCGTACGTGCACACTTCACAAGTCATCCGCTGCAAAGAAGTCAACATTATGTTTACAGAGGTAAGAACAGTCAAATACATATATTGTTTGAGAAACTAAGTTTGTTTGCTGACTAGCGGTGGTGGCAGAGTGATCTGAAACGTTTATCATGTGAAGCTTGACGTCACATCCGCAGACAGCGCGCGAAAAATCCGACCCGACAGAAAATAGGAAAAATAGGATACAGGCTTATACTGTAGGTGCACCCACTGTGAGCTGACAAGGTGTCAGTATGCTCATCAGGAGATGTTTGAGTCATAAATGGTCAAATAAAAAGGCAATTGTTACGTTTATTTTGGGGAAAAAGTTGCATGTAGCCTCTTTAAAATGCAGATTCATCCAGTAGTGAAGTCCTTGAATCATTCATTCAAACTGTTTTTTTAAAAATAATGTATTCAGATTCACTATTTGTTTTAAAGGAATACTCCACCGTCTTTTCATATTAAACTATGTTATTCCCTTAACTAAGACGAGTTGATACATACCTCTCTCGTCTCAGTGCGTGCACTCAATCGCTCTGGCGCGCGGCGAAACTTTGTTCACTCAGTTCATTCAATACGGGCCAAGCAGAGAAGCTACTAAACACCTCCACGTTTTCCCTATTTAAACACAGTTACTCGCGTAGTGTAACTCGACCTAGGACGGTGACACAAAACAAAACGTTGCGCTTTTCTAAGCGTGTAAAATGGATAACTATATTGTATGGCGGAATACCATAGCAAGTGCTTGTAAGCACTTCGTCTTGGCGGAGCAATATCTTCACCAGAGGGAGCGGGGGCCGGTGAGAGGATTTGTCACGAGTGAAGATATCACCCCGCCAAGTCGAAGTGCTCATAAGCACTTGCTATGGTATTCCGCCGTACAATATAGTTATCCATTTTACACGCTTAGAAAAGCGCAACGTTTTGTTTTGTGTCACCGTCCTAGGTCGAGTTACACTACGCGAGTAACTGTGTTTAAATAGGGAAAACGTGGAGGTGTTTAGTAGCTTCTCTGCTTGGCCCGTATTGAATGAACTGAGTGAACAAAGTTTCGCCGCGCGCCAGAGCGATTGAGTGCACGCACTGAGATGAGAGAGGTATGTATTAACTCGTCTTAGTTAAGGGAATAACATAGTTTAATATGAAAAGACGGTGGAGTATTCCTTTAAATAGACTGCAACAATTGTCAGAACCTCCAGCGAATTACATGTTGATCTTTTTTTTTTTTTCTTATATATAATCGGAGGAGAATTGTGATCTCTGTTTAAAAAAAAACTGTGATTCTCAATGGGTGGATGGATGGATGGATGGATGGACGGACGGACGGACGGACGGACGGACGGACGGACGGACGGACGGACGGACGGACGGACGGACGAACAGACAGACAGACAGACAGACAGACAGACAGACAGACAGACAGACAGACAGACAGACAGACAGACAGACAGACAGACAGACAGACAGACAGACAGACAGACAGATAGATAGATAGATAGATAGATAGATAGATAGATAGATAGATAGATAGATAGATAGATAGATAGATAGATAGAGACTGATAGTGTGACAAAGCGATTGGTTTGGAAAGAGGTTGATATGGAGTGGGACCCCAGGTGTGTCGTCTTCCACAGAGGAAATTGAGCAAACAGAGGATAAGTGAGATGGAGCACTGTGTCTCAGAGTCGCCAATCAAACTGGCCACTCTGTCCCATTAGCACTCTCAGCCTCCCCTCACATACTGAAACCATCATCATCAGCCAGTAGCACCCAGGACTCAACATGTTGCCTCTCTTATCTCAAGATGCTCTTGTTTTTACTTTTTGGACTCTAAAGCTTCCCCTCCCCCAGGGATGATCTTTTCATTCAACCCTACAACCATTTTTACTCTTGAGGAAAGTTTATGAAGACATACTCAAACTAAAATGGCAGCAATATGCAGGGAAACACTGCACAGACAGCATGAAGAGCGAGAGCAACAGAAAGGCCCTGGGTGGTTGATGTGTTGGTTTGCTGGAGCAGTGTTGTAGAGTGTTTATGGCAGGCTCCAGATGTGCTGGAGCCCAGGGGCCCGGCAGTGTGTCGTTCCCCATAAACCAGCATTCCCAGTGCGACAGAGAGCAAACAGGACAGGAGGTGGGCAGGATGAGTATAAGTGCACAGAGCTAACATTAGGGAAAGGATGCGAGACATCTAAATAAAATAAATAAATAAATAAAACAAGCTGCCAGAGGGAAATAATGCTTATGTAAGTCAATTAAAGTGCCAGGGACTGTGTGGAGGCAGATAACCTTTTGTTCCGACGAAGGCTGGGTGTTGTAGATGTGATTGAAGATGAGGAGTGACGTGCTTAATCAAGCCAAATGGCAACTATTTGCTGCAAAATTAACTTTTTGTTTCCTTTTTTATTTAGAATACTTACAGTATGAGTGAGGATGAGGAACAATGCTTGCTGTAATCTATTTTAAAGAGTTGGGTATATTACTTATAAATTGTAGTCAGTTACTGATTACAAATTACATGACAACATTTTTTAGTTAGTAATGCAATCAATATATGAAGAGTTCAGATGCAAAAGCCTCTAAGTGCCATCTAAAATTTTCTTCTAAAATTTGTATTTTTATCAAGCTTGCATATTTAAGTTCAGTAATTTCACTTTAATGACAATCACTAGGTAATTTTCATTGCCATTAAAGTGAAATTACTGAACATAAACATACAAGCTTCATAAAAATGATCATTCCAGAAGGAAATTTCAGATGGCATTTAGAGGCTTTTGCATCTGAACTCTTCATATGCAATCAATATATTCATATTCAATAATGAAATGTAATGTTGACTTGTGGCTGGCGTGTGCAATTTCACAATTTTATACTTTACTTTTAGAACAGGAAATTCAAAAGAATTAGGGCAAATCAATAAATTATGATTTTTTTACTGCCATTGTGTGACAGTATGCAATCCATACAAAAGTAACTGTAATCTGATTGAGCATTTTAAAACGTAATATAATCTAATTATGATAATTTATTTTTTGTAATCTGATTTCGTAAATCAAATCAACATGTAATGTGTTACTACAGTACAGTAGGCTATATAATGTAGAACTCATAAATGGCTGATGGCAAAGAAAATGAGACATTGTAGGCTATTCACTTTCTATTTCGAACAAAAAAGTTTTCCATTTCAATTGACTCTCTTAATATGCCTCAAATTGAATGCAAGACATTCATAAATTCAGTCTTTTCCATTTCCCATCAAGATCGGGCCTCAGTACCAGACAAAATACTCATAATAAACCACCTCCATTAGCGTTAGTAGCTAATTTTGTGGGTTGGAGAATAGAACTGGTCCTGCTGACAAAAACCCAGACATCTCTGCATGTTTCCGTCTCAGTGTGTGAGAGGGTATATTGTATTTCTGCCCTGAGCCAGTAAGAATTAGAGCCACTAAAGCCCGGACACACCAAGCCGTTTTTGTGTTTTCTCAGTGTGTCCCGCATCGTCAGCAGAAATTGGTCCTTGACGCTTTTTTTCGGCCGATTCGACATGTTGAATTGGCGTCGGGCCTTGGATGAAGGAGGGAACTCTGATTGGCTGTTCAGTCAGTGCACGAGAATAATAGCAAAACAGCGAGTAAAGAAGTCAAAACGGTTCAAATAGAAGGCTGTTCTAATGTTACACCATCTTGAGTGTTCCCTAGCGAATATTTCAATATTAACATGAGCGGAGTGGAATAAAGAAAGTGTTTAGAAGTACTGATATTCAAAAAGGTAAGTACGCACTGCTTTGTTTACGGTTTGAGTATCTGCAGCCTGCAGCGTCGGTTTCCCGTTTTGAATGACGAATATAGACGAATATATCTGCAGAAATAGACTAGTTGTCTCATTTACACGCAGGCGCAGAAAAAGCATTCTAGCTGACAGTCGGCTGTAGTTCTCTCGGTGTGTTCAAGTGCAGCTTTTCCCCTGCCGCAGGCGACGCGAGGCGACAACACAAGCCGCGTTTCCATTACCCTTCAAATTGCGCAAATTGAAATTGAAATTACGCCCAATGGAAACACAATTTCGCAAAAACTCCCATTTATCGCAAAAAAGTTTTACGCTCGCATGAGGTGGTTGAGTGGAAGAAATATTGCGCAAAACTGCAATGAAAACAGTTTTTGCGTATTTACAGGTCACCTAACGTAGATGTCGCGGTATGTTTGGACAGAATACGAGACAGAGTTCTTTATTAAATTCATATAAGACAAAAGAATTACAGGAATAATGGATTCTAAACCTCAAATAAATGCCACAATCAAGACCTTGAAGCAGATATGAGCCAGAAACACCTCATATGTGGGTCGTTCCTTACCATTAATGCTTGGAAAACACACATACATCTTCTTCGATTAATAATAATGGCCAGTGCAGTCACTGGCTGGGATTAGTACATAAACCTACCAACGTCCATTGCCATGGTTTTTGGAATGACTTTACTTGGAATGAGGAAAAAATGAAGTTTTAGTCGCATAACATCGGTTAATGGAAACGTTTTTTTGCCGACATTTAGAAGAAAAAAAAAAACAAAAAAGTTTTGCGCAAATCTGTAATGAAACACGCCAATTGTCGGCTTTCATCAGCGCTAGTTCTTTGGCGTCGGTTTGGTGTGTCCCGGGCTTAAGAGCGAGCAATTGTTACAAACGAAACTGATATTTCTCTTTTAGAAGATCTCCAGCAGCTTCAAGCATGAGTTTTTAAAAACATATTAAACTCAGTACTGAACCCATCTAAAAAGTACATCAGAATCCATTTCCTCTCCAAAAAGCATGATTTATCGCTTCACTCAAGGTGAGCTGTGAATGTAGTAAACTAAGGAAGGAAGAGGAAATGTGCAGGTCGGATGTCAGTGTGGTGGTTTCAACCTTAAGATTGCGAGTTAAAAGGCGGTCTGTCAGCGCAGCAGGACATAAATGACATCAACCATATACTCCAGCACCTACTTTGAGGTTCAAACCACTACTTTAGTCTCAGTAAGTGGCCATTTATGTGTTCATTCTTACTGTATGTGCGTTTATCCTGGTGTTCAACCACACATGTTAGTGCCTAACCCAACTTACCACATTTAAATAAGTGTCTCGCCGCGGCTCGAGTTCAATCCCCCTCATAGACACAGCAGCACACAGCACAAACACATCAGTGCTAATGAGAGATTACACTGGCTTAACCAAATCACTCACAAAACAATGGTGTGTGTAAACACAAGCACACACACACTGAGCAAACACTTTATTTGGATTAAATTCAGTTCACATAACATTATCAGCTGGTTAAATGTATATTTAGTGCATCCAAGTAACGCGACATCAAATCAATTCTCCGTCATATACTGTAGACGTTTAAATACACATAAAACACATGCACAATTGATGTGAACCCCTAAACTGTATTTTGATTATGTTCATGACTAGATTCATTTATTCTTTTTGAGAGTAAATGAAAATACAAAAAAAAAAATTATAATATCCTTGTGAAAATGAAAATGCTTTGATGAGCTTTTTTGTCAGCTAAAGGAATGCAGATTCACTGATTCACTATTTTTATTTATATTTTATGTTGTTTATTTGTAAAAAAAATACACTTGCTCTAGAAGTGTCAAATTAAATGAAAAAATGTTCTTCCTCAAATGTATTATTTCTTGCATCACAATCTCACACTGCTTCTATGAGCTTTAAATTAGGCGATATTGCTTTCTCTCTCTCGCTCTCTCTCTCTCACTCTCTCTCTCTCTCTCTCTCTCTCACTCTCTACCCCCTTAACAAGTCCATGAGCCCGTTATGAGAAGGAAAGACTCCTGAATATCCAAATGCAATTTATGAGTCATTAAAGCAGAGGACCACATTAATATTTCATCAGTCTTATTACATCAACGATTGCTGGGGAGAATCCTATAAACATGCACGCGTGACTGGAGCAAATGTGAACATGCACACATAGACACACACGCAAATTCTTTCCTGAAGCTTCTGTGGGGTGACAGACATGTGTGCCAATCCCCAATCCCCAAGTCCCAGGACAATCACATATTTATACACATACCTGCAATCCCACTTACATAAACACGAGCATCACGCCTATTTAAACTGAGATTTTTGAGTCAAATTAATTTTGAATGCTCCTTAAAAAAATAAAATATTAATATAAATTTCATATGGTATTTAAAGAAATAATCTTAAAATGTACACAGACACACATAATTAACCAAAAATGGTATAAATATTCAATTATATCCTATGCAGGTGTTGTTGGTACTGTCTAAAGTACCTTGATTTTTTAAAAGGCCTTTGATACCGTTATCATAATGATCTTTTATCTACATAGTCAAAGTTAAAATTTTCTACTACTATAACATTATTGTGTATGGAATCATATTAGATTTAAGAAAACAATGAACAAGAATCAATGATACATGCTTATCCTTTTTTTGACTGTGCAATTGGAGTCCCACAGGGATCGATCTTTGGACCAATTCTATTCAGTTTACATATTAATGATTAACCCTTGGTTTGTCCAGAGGTTCACGTTCAAAATGAATGAAGATGATACAAGACATTTATTTATACTCATTCCAAGACAAAAGAACAAGCTGCTATCAAATACATCATTGAATAAAGCATCAGATTGGTTAGCTCACATTTGTCTTATTGTTAATGTGAGCAAAACTGTGGGAATGTACTTTTCCATTAATGATTCCAGGAGAGTCAATAAACATTGTTGAACATTTTAAATAGTTGGGTATGATCATAGATTATAATAACATTTTAAAGAAACGTAAAAAAATAATAAAAAAACGTCTCTAGAATTGAAAGAGCAAGCTTACTTTCATGCATATTAGACATTACTTTTTTAGCTAAACTTTTTATGCATACAATGATTCCGCAGGTGTAACTACATTAAAACCAATAGACACTTTACAAACAAGCTATGAAAGTTATTTTATATTTTGCAGATATGTGTTTGATCAATTAATCATTTTTTTTAAGAGAAAGACGAAAATATATTTGTTATAAAACTTTGATAATTCGGTTGCTCTACAACTATAAAAATAAATCTTATGTTCTGAGCTTTCAGTTTCTGCCATTGCTTCAACCCTCCATGGCTTCTGTCTCCTAATCATCTGCTAAAAGCCTGGAACCAAATCAAAGGCATGAAGAGGGAGGAGAATCTAACATGGGCATTGTACTGTAGATCAAAGTTATGTTCAAGCCCCGGAGGGGGTAAAGTGGGGTCTGCCAGTGTTCTGCCAGCATTCCCACAAGCCGCAGTGATTCTGCTGCTATTAAAAGAGTGGTTGGATCTGGTTGGCTTACGGTGGAAGACATAACGCGGGGTGATGGTGGGCCAAAAGTGCACCAGAGGTGAAGCCCCTTGAGACACTGCTCAGTGTTCTCTCTCTCTGTTCGTCATGAATAATGCACAGGTCTGTGCTGACCTTTCTGTTCAGGGTCCAGATATACACCGGACTCAGAGCACACTCAGCTGAACTTGTTTGATCAATGCAAATGGAAGATTCGTCCAGGGATCTCATGGCTTTGTAATAATATGCTCAGAGTTTGGGGTCGGTAATAAATTTTGAAAGAACTTTCGTATGCTCACCAAGGATGCATTTATTTAAACAAAAATACAGTAATATTGTGAAATATTGAAATATTGAAATATATATATATATATATATATATATATATATATATATACACACTCACCTAAAGGATTATTAGGAACACCATACTAATACTGTGTTTGACCCCCTTTCGCCTTCAGAACTGCCTTAATTCTACGTGGCATTGATTCAACAAGGTGCTGAAAGCATTCTTTAGAAATGTTGGCCCATATTGATAGGATAGCATCTTGCAGTTGATGGAGATTTGTGGGATGCACATCCAGGGCACGAAGCTCCCGTTCCACCACATCCCAAAGATACTCTATTGGGTTGAGATCTGGTGACTGTGGGGGCCATTTTAGTACAGTGAACTCATTGTCATGTTCAAGAAACCAATTTGAAATGATTCGAGCTTTGTGACATGGTGCATTATCCTGCTGGAAGTAGCCATCAGAGGATGGGTACATGGTGGTCATAAAGGGATGGACATGGTCAGAAACAATGCTCAGGTAGGCCGTGGCATTTAAATGATGCCCAATTGGCACTAAGGGGCCTAAAACAAGAAACATCCCCCACACCATTACACCACCACCACCAGCCTGCACAGTGGTAACAAGGCATGATGGATCCATGTTCTCATTCTGTTTACGCCAAATTTTGACTCTACCATCTGAATGTCTCAACAGAAATCGAGACTCATCAGACCAGGCAACATTTTTCCAGTCTTCAACTGTCCAATTTTGGTGAGCTTGTGCAAATTGTAGCCTCTTTTTCCTATTTGTAGTGGAGATGAGTGGTACCCGGTGGGGTCTTCTGCTGTTGTAGCCCATCTGCCTCAAGGTTGTGCGTGTTGTGGCTTCACAAATGCTTTGCTGCATACCTCGGTTGTAACGAGTGGTTATTTCAGTCAAAGTTGCTCTTCTATCAGCTTGAATCAGTCGGCCCATTCTCCTCTGACCTCTAGCATCAACAAGGCATTTTCGCCCACAGGACTGCCGCATACTGGATGTTTTTCCCTTTTCACACCATTCTTTGTAAACCCTAGAAATGGTTGTGCGTGAAAATCCCAGTAACTGAGCAGATTGTGAAATACTCAGACCGGCCCGTCTGGCACCAACAACCATGCCACGCTCAAAATTGCTTAAATCAGCTTTCTTTCCCATTCTGACATTCAGTTTGGAGTTCAGGAGATTGTCTTGACCAGGACCACACCCCTAAATGCATTGAAGCAACTGCCATGTGATTGGTTGATTAGATAATTGCATTAATGAGAAATTGAACAGGTGTTCCTAATAATCCTTTAGGTGAGTGTATATATATATATATATATATATATATATATATATATATATAATATATAATATTATTAATATTGTTAATATTATTAATATTAATATAATATTAATATATTTAAAATGTAATTGATTCGTGTGTTGGACAAAGCTGAATTTTCAGAAGCCATTACTCCTTCAGAAATCATTTTAATATGCTTATTTGGTGCTAAAAAAAACATTTCTTATTATTATCAATGTTGAAAACAGTTGTGCTGCTTAATAGCTTTGAAAAAAAACTGTATTTTTTTTTTCAGAATTCTTTGATGAAGGGTAAGTTCAAAGAGCAGCATTTATTTGAGCGAGAAATATTTTGTAACATTTAAAATGTCTTTACTGTCACTTGTGATCAATTTAATGCATCCTTTAATGAAGAAAAGTACTACTTTCTTTATAAATATATATATATATACAGTATATAATCAGATACATTTTTTGACCGGTTAAATGAAATAAACATGATAACATTTTTTTTTATATATATATATTCATTACCTCTTACAGCCTTCTCCATAAAAGTCACATTGGCATAAGCACTGTGAATGATACCACATATATGCTACAAGCGAGCAGTCCAACATGTAACAAAACCAGACTGCTCATATTATAAGCTAATCAATGAAAATGTCTAGACTGCAAGCTGCAAAACATCTATATACGAGTATAATTGTTGCATGCAAAGTATGTTGAGGAGCACAAGAATATTCCGGCAACTGAATTAAAATAAATTAGCCAAAGTATATTGCTACCATTCTGAAAATGACTGACCCCTCTGGGAAAAGGAATGTGATAATTTAGTGTTACTCTTAAAAGTAGCACTCCCCCAACATTGTTTACAAGTAATCTAACCTCAGCTGATTGTCCCGTACTTCAAAATCCCACAGGTGTCACTTCAAAATTTTAATCTATTGCCTTTATCACTCAAAGAGTGAGTCACAAGCTGAGAAAAAGATCCATGTTCAGGTTCTGCCATGTGTGTATGTGTGTGTGTGTGTGTGTGTGTGTGTGTGTGTGTGCGTGCGTGCGTGCGTGTGTCTGTGAAAAAAAAAAAACTCTCAGACGCTCTGTCTGCTGGAGAAGGTGAGAAGAGATGATAGCCTGATTAAAACAAGATGTGAGGTCTGAAAACATTGATCCACCAAATGCATTTCATATCAGCCAGAGTCCTGAGACACGGGACCTGATTAAAGGATAATGGCACATTACTCCCTGGAGCAAAAGGCAGCGAGAGGGAGAAAGGGAGAGAGAGAGAAAGAAAGAATGAGAGTGTGCTAGGGCAAGAAGTGACAGAAAGAGCCTCGGCACTTAAAGCAAGAGAGGACACAGCATTCATCAGCTCTGAAATCCATGACTGCTCCTTCACGCTAGAGCTGTGCAATACAGCAGGGGTAAAAAATAAATAAAAAATTCATATCTTGGTATTTTTCAGCCTTTTGATAACATTTGATATAGGCTACATCTTGATGCTTATCTAGTTGCTCTGAATTTATTTTTTTTTTAATGAAAAGAAAAAAATTAAAAATCACACAAACCGCCAGTGAAGCCAGTTTAATTCAAGAAGTAAAATGCAGTAAAAGTTCTAAACAATCAAGGAATGTTTTCCACTGTTTTCAACTAAATTACAATATGATAAATTATATGTAATCATTTGCATGCATCAATATACTAACAGATAGTAGGCCTAGTTAACAGCAATATTTACCTTGATATATTATATTATAAAACAGTTTTATAACTGAAAATACAAATGAATCACAAGTCATATTTCTGAATTGACTGTTTCAAATTAATCGAACTGAACTGTAACAACATTTTGTCTAGTTAAGTTAAAATAATAGAGGCTATTAAACACCTTAACGCTCTCAGACAATCGAGTCACAAAACAAGAAGGGATTAAAACTAGACAAAATTAGTTTAATAGCGTGTGAACAATGACTCATTTCTGCTGTTAGACTAGAGTAGGTTTGAATGATTACCATGAATCATTTAATTGAAGAGATTCAAAGTTAATTTACAACTGCTCACAGAACAAGTGCCTGTGCAATGTTGGTAATTATGACTGTTTATCACTAGATACTTATTATTATTGGTGCTTAAATATAAGGTTAAACTTCATTTTGATTACCCACTTTAGACAATCTACTAACTATAACTTTGCAACTACATTTTAACTAACTCTCATTAGAGTATTAGTAGACTGTTAGGGTTTGGGCTGGTAGAATAAGTTGACATAGCCTGGTTGACACCAGACCCTTCTGAGTTGTAACTGAGAGTGGTGGGTCTGGGGAAGCTTCATTCACATCCCATTTCCAAAGGGGCGTCACCAAAGGACGTCGCTCAAATGCATCTAGGCGCAATTGGATAGACCTAAAACCAATCAGAGCGATCGTCATCGTGTAAAGCCCGCCTCAACGTTTGTGATTGGTGCCAAAATTTGGAAAGATTGGAAATGGGCTTGAATGGGCTCTTGGCCAGACTGACTTGCAGAGCAAATCTCTAATGAGAGTTAGTTGACTAGTTTGTAGAATGTCTAAAGTGGACCATCAAAATAAAGTGTTACCAAATATCGTGTGCTAAGAAAGTGGTAAATAGCTATTGATTATTTTGAACTTGATTTTACTGCATTAAGCAGTTTGTATTTAACTGGAAAGTTGGTGCCTCTGATGCTTATAAAAATAAAATAAATAAAAAAAATATTAAATGAATAACACATCATTCCACTGCTGTGAAAAATATTCACACTCAGGTGTTGAAAGATGTTACGCGGCTCCAGCATCGACTGCAGTCGCACATCCCCTCCTCTCTTATGCAGATCCTTCTATTGACTTCACAGGGATCATCCTGCCATCTGTATTCCAGAGAAGGACCATAGATTCCTTTCAACTGATACTCAACACCTTAAGGACGCTCAAAGGGCATTCTGAACCTTCCAGAAACTGCTGCATGTACTGTACAAAACATGCTTTCATAATTGCAGTGAGCAACGTCAGTCTTTAATCAGAACGTTGTGAACTTTAAAGTCTCGCCTTTTTCATTTAAGATTTTCGACAACAAAGAAATGTTAAAAGTCTTCTAAGCCAGCAAGTCAACCTTAAAAAGTCATTTGGAGCCGCACATAGTGAGGAGATGCAGAGAGGAGAGAGAGAGACTGCTGCTCTTTCAATCCTTTTTCATCACAACAGAAGCTGACAACTGACAGCTGCAGCCCTCCATCTGACAAACACACACACACACAGACACACAAACACACTGTCATCACGGGCACAGCATTGCCCTCGGAGACGGCAGGTATCCACAGTATGTGACAATAACCAGCTCTGTTATGCAGATCTGCAAACACACACACACTTCTGGACAGCCCTGGCATACTTGCTAAAGGAAGAGGAAAATGCTGTATAGTATAAGGAGAAATATCAACTTGTTTCCCTACTCAGTGTTTATAGGCAAACTGTGCCAGTTCCTCTCGGGGACATGACGTCCATGACTGTACAGCATATTAACCCGAAGGGCCCTATTTTAATGATCTAAGGGCATGGTCTAAAGCGCAGGGCGCAAGTTCACTTAGGGCGTGTCCGAATCCACTTTTGCTAGTTTAACGACGGGAAAAATGGTCGGCGCACCCGGCGCATGGTCTAAAAGGGTTGGCACTATTCTCTTAATGAGTAATGGGTGTGTTTTGGGGATTTACGTGAGTTAAACCAATCAGAGTCTCATCTTTCGCATTCCCTTTAAATGGCAGTTGCGCTCGCATCATGGCGGATTTACATGACGGAATTTGATAGTGGAAAGACCGAACGCGTCTCCAGAGCGCAAACGGAACTGCTCGTGCGCGAGGTAATAGTGCACAAGCAGACCATCAACGGGACAAGCCGGATTCACCATATCTTTATGTACACAATAATACTATTTTACATTGTAATCCTTGTATTTTTAAAATATTTGAGTGTACATGCGTTGTGGACTCACCTACAGGCGCACATTACTAACGCGCACTTTAAATAACAAATAATAATAATATTGCGCCATTGACTTTGTCCAGGTCAATCCAGGTTGACTTTGACTTTGTCCAGTTTTCAGTTGGTCAATGGCGCAGTGTATTTCTGTTGCCTCAAAATAGCAACGCGCCAACAATACGCCTGAAAACACCTTGTTTTCAGACCAGCACGCCCATGGGCGCACAAATAGGCGCAAATGCATTTGCTATTTAAACAATGTGGCGCAGGACGTGAAAATGATAACTGCGTCGGACTGAAACTAGCAAAAAACACTTGAGTCGCGCTTGGCACTGCATTGCGCCGGGTGTAAGACAGGGCCCTTAAACACATACCTCGGGTTTTTATAAACCCAGGACGTCATTCACTACCCTCCCCCTCATTCATTTTTTAGACCTCAACCTTCTAAAGTTAGTCATCAACCTTCTTAGTATTCCTCAATCCATTCATTCTAAAAAATATAACAAGAAAATAAAATGATAAAATGTCTGTTTTCTAATTATTATTTTTTTATTTGACAATAGCACTTACTGTATAACCATATCATGGTATATTGATTATGTTTTAATATATTGTGGAGCCCATATGTACATACTGCACACAAAAATAGGCTCAAAATCATCTTTAAATCTGACCGGCTGGCAAATCGAGGTGTTTTTATTGGTCCAATGAGAGTCATGTCATAAATGAGAGTCATAAAATCACATTTACAAGACACCCGGCTGCTACAACAAGCACTTCAAGAACTAGATGCTGGATTTGGCAAACTTTGCATGATGGCCTGACAGTGTCTTCCTGTTTAAGTTGGTGGTAATTGTCCAGAATATGCTTAAAAAAAAGATTCAGGCTTTAAAGGGGTCATGAACTGAGAAATCAAATTGTCCATGATCCTTTGACATAAATTGTACTAGAAAAAATATCCTGTAAGTTTCAAAACTCAAAACATCCTCATTAGTCCAAAAATAGCTTTTATTGAAAACCTAGCTGCCAACCGATGATGTCATACTGGTTTTGTCTCGGTATGACATCATCAACCGCCTCTGCAGATCAACGCCTACTTCTACATCATTGCCTCTTTAGCCCTGCCCACCAATTTGTGCATGTATTAAGAGTTGAGCTAATACGAGAGAAAGGCAAACACAGGATTACTCCAGCAACAAAATGATAGAGATGCCTCTGAGGATTACAAGACGTTTTACAGTGCCAAGTTGTGGAAAAACAGTCATAGCATAGCCTTCCTTGTGATCCTAACATTAAGCTCCAGATCGAATCAGTAAGATGCTGTTCGTTGGTTTGCTACATTTTACTGTGGATTCGTTTTTAAACAAGACACAGTTCAATGTCAGAGAGACTTAAAATAAAAGATGATGCAATCCCAACTATATTGAATCGGACAGTAATGTAGCAACACACAAGCGTGTTTTTAATGTGTCACTATTGCTATGTCTCACTTTACTGAAAATGATGAACGATGATGAACATAATCCATTTACTCAAAACACTGTTAGTTATCCTTTGTCAATGATAACTGTGGTAACTCCAACTTTATGTATGGCTGAATTTCACCAGTTGCCATTTTTCAACATCAACATTTTTCAAAACAATTCCATACGTGTTATGATGGGGCCATTAAATATTATTTTAATATGCAAAACTGTTACCCAATCATAGCAGTGGGTGTTTACTTCCAAGTCTTGAATGTGGCACACCTATCAAAACAGAGTGTTTCAAAGAAAGGGTCAAAAACAGGATAGAAAATAGCCTATTCTAAATTTTTAATTTTCATGTAAAAATCTTGCTAACATTATAATTCGACCTCGGAACATTATAAAATGTAAAAATAAAAAGTTAATGATGCCTTTAAAGTGATAGCTCTGCGAGGCCACAAACAAACAAACAAAAAAAAAAACATTAAATTTGGCTATAGATAAAATTAAAGTTTGTGGTTGATTATGATTTCACTTTTTTTTTTACTTTAAGTAGTGTGTAAAGTTGCTGTTTGAGCATAAACAAAATCTGCAGAGTCACGAGGCTCAAAGTTCAAAGCAAAGGGAAATATTATCTGTTAAAAAAAAAATGCTTTTTAAGGACTACAACAAACGGCTGGTAGGGATACACAACATTCCTCCCGGGTTAGTGACATCACAAACACTTAAAATTTACATAAACCCTTTACATGAACACGATATATAGATTATCATGACAGAATATGCTAATCAATGACTAGAAGATAATACACATAAGCTACATAAATTCATCAACTAACCATTGTCATCATGTTGTCACATCTTCTTGAGTCTCTCCATCTTTGTCTGACTCCGGTTTGAACATAAAAGGCTAAAGTTTTTAAAATTTTCAGGACACAAGCTGTTGTAGCTCCACCCCCTGTGCTGGGAGCAGCAGTTCAATTGCATTTAAAGGGACAGACACAAAAACGGTGCGTTTTTGCTCACCCTTGAAAAGTGACAATTTGAAAAAATATCTGTGGGGTATTTTGAGATAAAGCTTCACATACACACTGTGGGGACATCAGAGACTTATTTTACATCTTGTGAAAAGGCCATTATACCACCCCTTTAAAGAAAATGGTATGCAATTTGTCCAAAAAGATAAATCAATATAAATAAACCAATAAGTCAGCACTCTCATATAAAGATCACTCAATGTGAAATTCAGTTGATTTCCATCTTGCAAGGTTTCATTTTGTTAACTTTCTAGTCATTGTTTAAATAATCAAGGTTTATTGAATAAAAAAATACAATTTAATTAAAAAATAATTTCTTAAAGTCTGATTTACCCTTTTACAGAAATACTTTAAATTGCATTGCAAAGTTCAAAAGTTACTGCACAACAGGAATGACCTGACTAAAGTCTTAAAGCTGTGATCGGCTGATAGGAAAGTGTTCCAGCTCATTCAGGAACATGTCCTACTTGTGAAATCATACTGAGCATCATCTGTTGGACCTGCTCTCTGGCTCAGAAAGGTTTGATGCTTCCTTTAACAATCCAAATCTGATCCTCGCGGTCTCCCCATCTTTGGTCCATAAGAAGCATATGATTCGGCACCATCCCTGCTTTAGCCCGCAGGCTGTCAGACGGCTGTTTAAATAGACAATTTCTGTAGTCCATTACGGCTGATAAATTGGATTTAGACCAGAGAAGCAGTGCGAATGAGTGGCTAAATACGATGCTTGACACATTCTCTTGGCTGAGAAATGCTTGTGCTGGCTGCTCCGGCTAGAGCAGTAAGACAATTATCATACGGAGAGTGGCAGAGTCCTCCATCAGGCCTAAAAACAGAAGCAGGCGGACAGGCTTGGGTCTCAGCTTTTTGGAAAAATAAATCGTTTATGCAGGACACTCTTCTTTGTTTTTTTACTACTTTTCCTCATCACAGTTTGGACAACATTTAGAATTTGTTTAGCAGAGCTGAGCCAAGAGCTGAAATGATCTGGAATGTTTTGTTCAGAAAAAAAACAACATGAAAATATGCATTGTCTTTTTTCCCCATCACTTGACAGGTATGAGACTCAATTAGCAATTGTTTTAAACATCCAGTCTTGTTATTTGAAGTGGTGGATGATGCATCTGTGTGCGTGGTTGTCATAAAAAGAGGGTTCGGATGCGTCTTTGTGGACAAGAACTCAATACGAGTTGGAGGTGGCTGTCAGTTTGCACAGAACAAGAATAAAAGTTTACGAGGAGATGAGAGAAAGAGAAAAATGAATATCATTTCCTTTACTCCCCAATTTCTTTTCATGATAATATTTTGTAAAATGGACAATATAATTTTTATTTAGTGATTTAATCTAAAACTGATACTAAATCTTGTCTCAGAGTCTCAACTGGCTGTGTCTGATTTCATATCATTTTCTATTTGCGTTTTAATCACTTCACAAAGAAGAATTTGATCATCAATTTCTGAAGGACTGACGGCTATAACATAAAACTAGAGGTTTGCCGAAGCTAAACTTTCCCCTAAGACATTGTAAACTGTTGCCCAAGTGGACAACTTTGCAACTCAAATCAAAATTGCATGGGGAAAGCCGCCATGTAACAAGTTAAGTAATCAAGTCAAGTTTTTTACAATACCGATTGTTTCTAAGAAGCTTTATAGTGATAACAGGAAGTCAATGCAACATAGATTGTTTTGGCTGTACAGCAGCACTAGAAGAAAGTCATTGTCTAGTACAAGTAAGTTCAGCGTTGATTCATTTCCATTGTAAAACTCATTAGTTATTCATTTAGGGGCAGTTTACACAACACTGTTTTCAACTGAAAACAGAAAATCCATCTTGGTCGCTCATTTACAAGTTTTTGAAAACGATACCATTATCATCTCCATGTTAACTTAAAATAGAATCTGTGAAAACGGTGACACATACGTATTAAGTGTTTAGTCTATAGGCATGTGCGTTTGAATGCGTACGTGCGCATGCAGGCGTATAGACTTTCTTTACAAAGTGACATCGCCATTTTGACATGCACGACACAGTGTTTTGACAAATTCAACATTTTGTCTTGTTCAAGAATCCGTTAAAATTAATTATTTTACCATTCAAATGCTAATTGCACAGTTATTTATAGAGTATAATAGTGCTCCTCTTCACGCTGCCTGAAAGACAAAAGGCTCCTGTGACACACATACACACAGCCATGAAGAGCCGCACAGATGGAAATCACACACGCACAGGGCTAAAAGATAACCTTAGTCTGTAAGATTAATGAAGAAGTGCTTCATAACTGCATGGACAGCAGTTCCGCTCGCCTATTCGTCTTCTCAATATTGATAAATATGCAGTCTGCAACTAAGCCTCCAGTTAACCTGAAAGTGCCTCAGTTACGAGGCAAATACGAGACTCATCTGCGGAGATAAAAATGGTCGAGGATTCCAGAACTGACAGGTCTCCTTCAATGTGTCACGGGTGAGCTCTCTCGCAATGATCTCAAAGCGTTCTCGTCAGGGCCAGGCGGCATCTTTCTGATACACAGCTTTATATCGGGCCATTAAGGAACTAATATCATGATTTAAGCCCGCGGAATTGTCGCCTTTATGGCCCGAGTGCGTTTTTTACAAGCTGCGCAGATTAGTTTCTGTCTATCGCTCAGGGTAAAACGTGCAATCTAACATCTCATAAGACCAAAAAAAGGGTGATAAGAGCGGAATTTTTTGTGCCTTTAAAATCTAACCTTCAAAAATGGATTTGCAAGTGTGTCAAGATAAGCAGGGAATTACACATCGCCTAAACGGCTAAATGTGCAATAGCAACAGTTTTAATAAGACTGTCATTCGTGACATTGACATTTGTTTACAAGCTATTGGGATATTATTGTCTTGAATGTGATATAATCCATGGTACATGCTGAAGGAAAGAACATCTGGAGTCAGGCAAACGGGTTGAAATTGTTATTCCAAAAAGTTTCATCTTCTACACTCTTAAAAATAAAGGTTCTTTTGGCATTTCGGGTTCAAGGAAGAACATTCATGGAAACGTTCTATTCCACAAAAGGTTCTTTAAAGTGTAAAAATGTTCTTTAGATTTTTTAAATGTTCTTCAGGCTTCCGACCATGTGACGTCACAGAACACACAATGTTCAGACGAACCATTTTTGGAGCTTGCAATGCTTTTTTATAATGAGGAGGATGTTTTAAGCTATGAAACTTTAAGGATGTTCCTCTTATAGACCTCTTATATGTCAAAAGTAAAATTTGATTTCTCATGTCCTGACCCCTTCATGAGCGTACCTTTGACAAACAAGCTGTATTACCTATCATCTGCATATATAATTGTTTTAAGAGACCCTCAGGTGTTAAATTTTGACACAAGCTCACTCTAAAATGCGTTGATGGCACTGTGCCCAATATGCCTGGCAGCGCAACCCTCAGCTGGGCAGCTGCAGACCGTGGTCCATTTAACAATGTTAACATATTTATAGAGGGGGAAGCTGAGATGATGGCCAACTCATGAGTTCTGGTGACAGGTATTCGTTTAGACCATCTCCTCTGCCATTACTACCCCTCCCTGATCAAATGGAGACCATCTGTCTGCATAGCAACACAAACACACATGCACGCAGACAGATGTAAATGCCTGAACAGCACGGCCCTCGATGATGAGTCTCTGCGTCTCCCAAGAGCCGCATCTGCAAATAATGATAGATGCTGGTCATTTTTCAGGGATTGATCCTGTGCATCTTCTCTGGGCCGGTTCTGGCTGCAGCCTCCAAGCACTCTCTCCTTCGGCCACACAGCTATCACACTCGATCCTGAATAATAAATACCGGCTAGCATTTCAGGCCAAAACTGCAACTCATCCGAGCTTATGTTTCCTCTAAAACTAGACTGAACAAAAGACGTAATTCTAGACCGACGTGGACATCGTTTTATGAGGGCCATTTTGGGATTAAACGATGTAAACGTCAGTGCAGCCTTTAAACTGATTAATCGGACTCTATTTCTTTGGTATCGTTTTACTCGCCGTGACCCGATTAATGCAGAATTTCCTCCATAAGACTAAAGAGCCGATACTTTCATATCCAAAACAAGGTGGTGAACCATTTAGGACTGCATTGAGAACTGCCTTAAAATGGTGAACTGGTGTAGCAGAAGGATTGGAGATTTTCAATTTGACTTTCAATGCAAGGAATTAAAATACAAAATTAATATTAACTAAAATTCAAAGAAATTCATATGGCTGTACAGGATACAAGGATAGACAGAAAAATAAAAAAACAATGGATGGATGGATGGATGGATGGAGACAGACAGACAAACAGACAAACAGACAGATAGATAGATAGATAGATAGATAGATAGATAGATAGATAGATAGATAGATAGATAGATAGATAGATAGATAGATAGATAGATAGATAGATAGATAGATAGATAGATAGATAGATAGATAGATAGATAGATAGATAGATAGGGACGGACGGATGGAGACAGACAGACAGACAGACAGATAGATAGATAGATAGATAGATAGATAGATAGATAGATAGATAGATAGATAGATAGATAGATAGATAGATAGATAGATAGATAGATAGATAGATAGATAGATAGATAGATAGATAGATAGATAGAGACAGACAGACAGACAGACAGACAGACAGACAGACAGACAGAGACAGACAGACGGATGGATGGATGGATGGATGGATGGATAGGGACGGACAGATGGAGATCGACAGACAGATAGATAGATAGATAGATAGATAGATAGATAGATAGATAGATAGATAGATAGATAGATAGATAGATAGATAGATAGATAGATAGATAGATAGATAGATAGATAGATAGATAGATAGATAGATAGATAGATAGATAGATAGAGACAGACAGACAGACAGACAGACAGACAGACAGACAGACAGACAGACAGATAGATAGATAGATAGATAGATAGATAGATAGATAGATAGATAGATAGATAGATAGATAGATAGATAGAGACAGACAGACAGACAGACAGACAGACAGAGACAGACAGAGACAGACAGACGGATGGATGGATAGGGACGGACAGATGGAGATCGACAGACAGATAGATAGATAGATAGATAGATAGATAGATAGATAGATAGATAGATAGATAGATAGATAGATAGATAGATAGATAGATAGATAGATAGATAGATAGATAGATAGATAGATAGATAGATAGATAGATAGATAGATAGAGACAGACAGACAGACAGACAGACAGACAGAGACAGACAGAGACAGACAGACGGATGGATGGATAGGGACGGACAGATGGAGATCGACAGACAGATAGATAGATAGATAGATAGATAGATAGATAGATAGATAGATAGATAGATAGATAGATAGATAGATAGATAGATAGATAGATAGATAGATAGATAGATAGATAGATAGATAGATAGATAGATAGATAGATAGATAGATAGATAGATAGATAGATAGATAGATAGATAGATAAATAGGGACGGACGGAGACAGACAGACAGACAGATAGCTCTCATAGTTTTCATAGCCACACAGGAAGTACGAAACAATATCTTGATGCAAGATCGAGAACTGTGCTCAGTAACCACGAAATGGGCTGTTAAACTCGACTAGCGCACCTCTTCTCAGAGTGTTTGCCCGTTACGTAGTCGTTGGGTAGAGTGTGCTATCAGAGGTGAAGGGGCTTTCATCTGTTAAGTGTAATTTAAATCTCGTTCATTGATTCGGACTTGAAGTGGTGCTCAGGCTAATTCCAGCGGAACAGTAATTCTTCACACCCCTGCATGCGAGCAGCCGCGGACGAGAGTAAGGAGCCGTGGCTGACAGACCTCACACGCCTCAGTAATGCACAGAGATGGAGGGGGTTATGGGGGGGGGGGTGTTCTTGAACATCTCAAATGATGTTAATTATATGTATATGTATGTATGTCTGTATAAACTATGCAAAGCAGTTTGGTTTTGATATAGCGTGGGGTCCAAAATCCTGAGAATGTAATCTGAGATTTAAAACTCATGAAAATAAATAATTAATAATAATTACTTTCAAACAAATATTCCATCCATTATTAATTAAAATATATCATTATGTTTTTAGGAACATGAACAACATACAAACAACCTGAACCAACATTTCCTTGCCATGAAAAGGTCAAATTATTATATTTTTATGAAACGTATTGATCTTGACAAACAGTCATGAGGATCACATTATTTTTCATTTTTATGTTTCTGCATGTTGGTTAAACTATATATTTGACATGTTAGTTTATGTTAATAATCAGTAAAGCATATTGTTATTTCTTTTTTTCTTTTTTTTCTTTCTAGGAAATAACAATTTTTTATCACAATTTTTATACATTTTGTCTGTCTAGATAGAAATTATAAAAAAGTTGTTAATTCATAAATTAAAAACATGTCCATCCATAGTATATCCATATGAACAGTGTCATGCTAACCCAGACTTTTGGACCCCACCTGTGATTGTGTTGAACTGCCGTGACATGGACGAAAAAGGTTATATGAGGACTTGCCAATCAATAATATCGAGGGAATCCAGGGGAAAAAAAGGGTGTAGTGATGGCATACAATAAAAATAAAATAAAAATAAAAACTTCACAGATGTTTTGAAGGCACAGCTGCCGAGCCATACAGAGCCATTCTTCAAGCATGACGCTTGATGTCAGAATGGCACCTTTGTGCGTGACAAAAAAAAAATCACAACGCCACTCCAAGGCATATTACCAACATCCACAGCTGCTACCTTCTCTCTCTTTCTCTCCCTCTCTTTCGCCTTCCTCTCTGTTCCTCCATGTCACAGAAAGTGTCACAGTGTCAGGCAGAGGCGAGGACCTGTCACGCAACACAAACACACACCACCTTAATGAGAACTCCTCCCTGCCTCCTCCGCAACTCTCCGTACTAAACCCACACACACACAAACACATCACAATCGACTGTCACGTCCGGCCCCGGTACACCCTCTCCAGCCTTTCGTGGCTTTTGGATTCGGCATGACAATTTAAATGTATTCAATAAAAGTTGGAGAGATCGCAAACTGCCATCCTGTTTTGCCCTCTCCAGCGAAGAGTAAAAAACTATAATTGCTTCATCCTCGCTTCGGCGGAATGGACGAACAATGCGGCGGAAGTGACAGGCGGTGAAATACCATGAGTCACATAAGCATTTGAGAGTTTTCAGCTTATGAGAGGTCAGGGTCTGTATTTTTTTTTTTTTTTTTTTTGCTGGTGCAGTAATCAATGCTCTCTGTGCCCTTTCCATCCACAGGGAAGATATTATACACTCCTTTCCACTGTGACGCCCACTGCTCTGATCTAATGTAATGCCTCATACGCAGACTTCTGGGAAATGGAAATGGGGGGAAAATGCCAATTTTTTTCAGTTTGAAACATGACATTTTTAACAATGAATTCATTATTTTGTTCTTATAGATAGCTGATGACTAGTATTAGATTGTTTTGTTCACCTGGCAAAGCTGGCCTGAATCAAAAACTCCTCTAAAACCTTCAAAATAGTCCAGGGTTTCCCAAAATCATCGCTTGACAACTATTAGGGGTGTAATGATTCACTCATTTTCTTGATGCATCGATTACAAATCCTGCCGAAGCATATGCATCACTCTTGAAATATCTTTGAATCGTGAATCATTTGATTTGTCAATAATCGATTTAAAATGCTAAGAATTGAATGTATTGTGATTTGATAGCGATTCAATGCTTTAATATATATATATAAACATTCAATTAGTTACAAGTGCAAATGAATTGACACGTTGTTTTGGATCATTCGCGTCACACTCTTTACAGACACGCGATGCACTCTTTATCGACTTTATCGATTAAATGTGATCTTGAATTGTTCAACTAGTAGAAGTTATTACTCTGCCATATGTGTGTGACATCATTGGTTACGTTTATATGCAAACAAATAATCCTTTAGTTATCGGACTGACGGCTCAATCAGACTGAAAAGCCTTCATGTAAACACCTTAATTGATCCGATTGAGCTTGATCCGAATGGAATTTCGATTCGATTGAAAGGGGTGGTTCTAATCCGATCGAGAGAACATGTAAACACTTGATCGGATTGAAAACTGAAACTGAAAGGACTACACGTGAGCAATGACGCTGAAATAGCGTAATGACGTATGTCGCGCGGAATGAGTTGCCCTTCCTGTTGAATAAAGTCTCATATAAATGAGTGTCCCATCATTCTAAAATTCTCCTTTCACTCAGTGTCTGTGAAGTGGAGCAGGAAAACATCCTACCAGTCCCTGTTTCAGATTCTCATCCACAGACGACGGTTTTGGGTGGTTTTGGGAGCGGGGAAGGGCATTTTTACAGCATGATAAATATAAGCCGGTTCATATGCTCATTTTCTCCAAATTATGACCAGAAATGGATAAATATTAAAGGGGGGGGGGTGAAATGCTCATTTTCACTCAATCTCTTGTTAATCTTGAGTACCTATAGAGTAGTATTGCATCCTTCATATCTCCAAAAAGTCTTTAGTTTTATTATATTTATAAAAGAAAGATAGGCTGTACCGAGTCTTTACGGAAAAAAACGAGCGGCTGAAAGCGGGCCGTGTGGGCGGAGCTAAAGCTGTGCTTACGCGCCGAGCTAACAACACACAGAGACATTTGTTCAACAGTTTTACTCACCGCCCGGTTCTAACGCACGACCGCGAACCTTTATCATTGTGACTGCTCGATCCTTAAGCATTAGACGATCTGCAAATCCGTCGATCTGGGCTTTGTTTATAAAACAATCATCGTCGAAATGCAGGGAACAAACAGTCCGTTGATGCTCAGGAAAAACAAACTCCATCCAATGGTCCCTTAACGCTGGGTTCTTTGGGAATCTGTGCAGGGTTGTCTTGCCCTGGCAATCAAAAACACACTTCTTTGGTGACATTGACTTCCCAAAAGCCGAGCAGAGCGCTCTGATGGCGTACTGCTTTCGCTCTCTTGCTCTGGTCTACGAGTGCGCGCGCGCCCGCGCTAAGAAGTGCCCTTAGGACCCATATAAGGAAATTCCGCCCCAGCTGACGTCACGAAGACCCATACTCGAAAAAAACTTTCCGAAACTTGTGACAAACCGGAAGGACAATTTTTAGCACAGAAATACTCCTTCAAACGTACAATTTAATTTGTGAAACTTTGTCCATGTTTAGCATGGGAATCCAACTCTTTAACAGTGTAAAAAACTCAGTATGCATGAAATAGCATTTCACCCCCCCTTTAAGTCTGCTGTTTAAAGGGATAGCTCACCAAAAAATGAAAATGCTGTCATCATTTACTCACCCTCATGTTGTTCCAAACCTGTATGATTTCCTTTCTTCTGCTGAACACAAAAGAAGATATTTTAAAGAAGGTTGGTAATTAAACAGTTGCTGGTCCCCATTGACTTCCATAGTATTTTTTTCTCCCTACTATGGAAGTCAATGGGGTCCATCAGTCGTTTGGTTACCGACTTACTTCAATAAGACTTACTCTGTATATTTGTGCAGTGTGCGCATGTAAAAAAATCTATTCCGATTTTAAGCTTGTGAAATATAAACACGCACATCAACACGATCACATGTTTAGCATTCATGTTAACATTACGTTCGGATTCATCAATCGGAATGAATTCAGTCCGATTGAAACAAAAGTTGTGCATGTAAACGTAGCCAGTTGAACCAATTTGGTTCAAACGACTGAGGTGTGACCATGTTACTACGGTTTCGGTAAATGCCGCATTGTACTATGGTAGTTAGGCAGCGATTTACCTTGTTGTACGAGAAACGCACCCCAGTTTAGGCTAGTTTCAGCTGTTTTCAGGAGGGTCAGTTTGATGAAATGGTATATTCTTGGAGTGTTTCAAAAGAAGAATGTCACACATTTCTGCGGAGGTCACATTCGAAAGTGATAAAAAGGAAAGTGGAGCGGCACAAGCCTCTCAGTGTCTAGCTGAGGCAGCTCTAATAAATAATGCTTCTTCTAAACACCCGCAGTGAGCTTTGCTCGGCAATGGAAGCACATACTGTAGTAATCTCAGAGCTGTGTTTCTGTGATCCAACAGCAAAAAACTAGACAGTGATGCATGCAAGTCATCTACGTAAAACAATAGGGATATTGGCTGGGGAAAAGCTTTCCAGAAGGTAATGACCAGTGTGGCCAGAGGTGAAGGATATGTTTGTTGACTAGGTCATTTAGTTGAGGACGGAAACCAAGTCTTGCTTATTTTTATCCTATATACAATTATAACACAATGAAACCAAATCAAACAGAACGTTTCAGGGAAACGAATGAAATAATGTTTTGGCTAGTTCTGTTCACAGTTACTTTACTGTAGCAATCGCTCGATCCCATGAAAATTTGTGAGCCCTGGCTTTGGAGTCTATAATTTTCCAATCACAATAAAATGTTTTTATTTAATCACTACTGAAAGTTTATAGTAGTTTTCAAACTTTTTATGCCATCGACTGCTAAATATAATGATCCCCTTGTATGATGTAATAAAGACAATGTCAAAAAGTTTATATAATAATTATATACACATTTAATAATACTTTTTCACTCACTTTTTCTTGTGACACAATGACACAATGCATGGTTGTTCCTTTAACAACTAAGAGTCCTGAAGTACAGTATTATTAAGTGCATTGTTCCACTGCAAGCATATATTGGCAACATTTTATAAATAGAAGTGTTAATAAACCTAGAGGTACATCTGAAATGATTCAGTGATTCAGACAGGCTTATGATTTTCTTGAAAATGGAAAACAAAGTTGTTGAAATGAAGAAAAACAGCTCCAGAGGAAAAAAAACTAAAAAACATGACCTGTGGCAACATGGTGAGGATTGATCTACACCTGAATCACACTTTGAACTACCCAGTCAATAACTGCATCGGTAGTCAAACTTACACCCTTGAAGGGGGAATTTCATGGAAAGAAAAGAAAGAAAAAAACAGAAAGAAATAAACGAAAGAGAAAGAAAAATCACTGAGATCAATAGTGGAAATTGCTGCCAATTATATACAGTAACTGCAGCCAGTGAATCCCAAATATCATCCTGATACTGAGAAGAGTACAGATTGTTTACAGTTTAGGAAATGGCACATTTAGGATTGTAAATCCTGACTGTCACTAAACAAATTAGATATTGAGATTCAAACTGGTTCAAGCCATCTGCGGTAGCATTCACTGGAAGAGCCAAATAAAGAGAGCGAGAGAAACACTACGGCTTTATATCAATCTCCCGCTTGGATTTCAAATAGCAGAGTAAGAATTCATAGCGCATTGAATGAGAGGCACAAAAAAGTCGCAATGATTTGTGGGCTGAAATTCATTTTACATGGCTCATGTATTCTGCCTGCATTGCAGTCAGCCAGGTGGGGAATTCGGTGTCTGGGATCATTTCACTTAACGGAAGCATTGGCCGCTGGTCGGTTCCACGTCTCCGTTTCAAACTGACAGAAAGCGCTTCTAAGAACTCAACCGCAGAGACAAACAAAGACGTGAGTCAGATGCAGCTGCAATTAGCGCATGTAATTAGATCTGAATTCTGAAATGCAAATGCTATCAAGGCTATGGCATGAATTAGAGTCCCCCAGACTGAGCTCTTCCGCGATGGACGTTCTTGAGATGTGTGTAGTCATAGTGAATAAGCCCACGGTGATGGAGAGAGCTTCAATGCCCACCTTATTTTCAGACGGAGGCTGCGATAAAAGAACAGGTCTCTAATCCTGTTCTGTCTCATTGCACTTGGCAAAGAAAATCCTTTAATGCACATACCGTGCTCCGTCTTCTGAATGACAGTTTTGCTTTGCAAATATGAATAATCTCAGTATCTCTGAACTGCATGTGCTCACCAGGGAAAAAAGAAAAGGGAAAAAGATTAAGAATATTTATTCCTGCTATCTTTGTAATATCAGTAAATACTGCCATTATTAAGGAGCAGAAATCGGAACAATACGCTTTCGGGCATGATCTGCTTGGGTAAAGCTACTTGGGAAATCTGGGGAACCTTGATATGCCAGTGTGTTTTTGTGTGAAAGTACGCAAACCAACAGGTATCAGAACAACGGTCTCTTACACCCAATATGCAGATAAAACATCCTGCCACGTACAGTTGCGCACGATTCATCTGTTTCGTATTGTATGCAATAGATGTACGAAGGATCGCACCCGATGTGAATTCAACTCAAATGTTCACACGCGTACATGCAAGCGCGCACACACTACCATAAAAAGAACTGTAATAGGATTCTTCAGCTTTTCCAGTGACTGCCTTCACTATCACACACACAGTTAAGAGCACTAATCCATGACAAATTGTCTCATCTGATCCATGACAAATCGTCTGAAGGCCAGATACAGATGAGGAAATTGAGAGAGAAAAAAGGAGGCCGAGGAAAAGACGGAAGGGGGGAAGGGGATGAGGAGCGGCTCGAAAGAGACATCTGACAAAAAGAGAAAGACGGAAAGAAAGAGGGAGAAAGAAAGCAAAAAGGCAAGAAAGCATGGAGAAAGCGAAAGGAAGTGCGAAGAATGGGCAAAAGAAGACGTGAAAGAGCAAATGCAAGGAGGCAAGAAAACGTGAAACAGTAAGAAAGTGCAAAAGAAATAGTGTGAAAAGGTGTGAAAGAAAGAATGAAAAGACAAAAAGCGTGAAAAAGTGTGATAGAAAAAGTGAAAGAAAGAAAGAAAGAAAGAAAGAAAGAAAGAAAGAAAGAAAGAAAGAAAGAAAGAAAGAAAGAAAGAAAGAAAGAAAGAAAGAAAGAAAGAAAGAAAGAAAGAAAGAAAGAAGTTTAAGTTGAACACCATACCAGATCAACAGTTCCAAACATACTAACTACAGATGCTGACCATATGTAAATGTAAATGCCTCTTAAACAGTAAATCTGGTTTAGCCATTAGGCTTCAGTTCAAGCTTCAGTTTAAAGTCAGGTTTGCTGTGGTGACAGTGCATGAGTTTGAGCATGTGAGAGTAAATCATCCCAGCCAGACCAATCAAACCTCTCCTTCATCCAATTTACTAAGAAATCAGATTACTATGGCGTTCCAGTGAGCTGCATGTAATTGAATTTGGTTTTGTCATCAATTCCCCCTTCTAATTAGTTTGCCACAATTAAAAGTAGGTGTGAAATTAATCTGATTAATTCATAATAAAACAGCCGCACAAACGTCTTCAACAACTATTATTCTCTGCACTCATTTGGACGATATTACTGTGACTAGAACAAAGGGATAGTAACATTGCTCATTAAAATAAAAATACATATGTATGGACTCGAACCTGCATTGCCCACATGGGCAACAAAATTGAACGTTAAGCATCTGATTATGGTTAGTACGACTTTTTACTGAAAATACTAAAATACTATTTTTCAAATAAATGCTGTTCTTTTGAAATTTCTATTCATCTGGTATCGTGTACCTGTGTATATATACACTACCATTAAAAAAGTTTTGGATCGGTCAATTTTTTTTATGTTTTTAAAAGAAGTCTCTTCTGCTCACTAAGGCTCCATTTATTTGATAAAAAAAAAAATAATAATAATAATATTGTAAAATATTATTACAATTTAAACCAGCTGTTTTCTATGTGAATATACAGTAAAGTGTCATTTATACCTGTGATGGTTAAGCTGAATTTTCAGCATACTGTAGTCTTCAGTGTCATATGATTCTTCAGAAATCATTCTAATATGATGATTTGATGCTCAAGAAACATTTCTTATTATTATTAATATTGAAAACAGTTATTTACATTTTTGTTTCAGGATTCTTTGATGAATAGAAAGTTCCAAAGAACAGCATTTATCTGAAATAGAAAGCTTTTGAAACATTAAACACTACCGTTCAAAAGTTTGGGGTCAGTAAGAATTTCTATTTTATTTTTTGGGGGAAATAAATAAAAGAAAACAATACTTTTATTAATCAATGACGAATTAAATTGATCAAAAGTTACAGTAAAGACATTTATAATGTTACAAAAGATTGTATTTCAAATAAATGCTGTTCTTTTGACCTTTCTATTCATCAAAGAATCCTGAAAAAAAAAAGAAAATACAAAACCGTTTTCAACTGATAATAATAATTAATGTTTTTTGAGCATCAAATCCACATTTTAGAATTATTTCTGAAGGATCACATAACACTGAAGACTGGAGTCTTCATCCATCTATCCATCCATCCATCCATCCATTCATATCTTCATCCATCCATCGATATATATATATATATATATATATATATATATATATATATATATATATATATATATATATATATATATATAAAGATATGGATGGATGGATGAATATAAAACATCTGTGCATCCCATCTGTGTTCCCATCAACATTGACATAAAAGCATCCGGTTAGATTTCATTCAAGCAGTTAACTTTTTTGTATTTATTTATTTATTGTATTATTAGAAACTGATCATAATTTGTGGAAGCCGAGAGCATTTCTGATTCATAATCCGCTGTCGTCATTGGTTGTATAACAGGAGACAATTGTGACGAAGGTTAAAACAAACTATGACCCAACATGCACCTATTGGTAATTTGCATTCTCAGGAACGTTCTGAAGGCGAGCGAATAAATGAGCAAAGAGATGAGGCTAGTTTTTCTCTCTGTTGCTGGGCTACAGCACCAGCCGATGGGGAAAATATTCAGCAGCCAAGACCAGAACAGCCAGGGCCTTCGTTAGGTAAAGACAGAGGAGGAAGAGAAACACTGCAGTCTGGGATTGTGTCATGTCACATTCTGCTCATCTGTCAATGTAGTGGATTATTCCTTGAGAGACTAGAATTGGCTGCCCGGAATCGGACCGCCATCAATCTCGGCTGAGAGTGGAACGCGGGCGGGGGCCGGTCCTGCCCGTCCTGCACGGGCTCATGGGAAGCAGAAGGCTTGGAGACGGTGCCTGAACAGGTGATGGAGCAGTGGAGCGACTCAACTCGTTACTCAATATAAGCCTCAGCTGTGATGGAGGGAGGTTTTTTTTTTGGTTGTTTCTCAAAAAAAAAAAAAAAAGAGGGGGGGTTTTGGGGGACAAAGAGAGAATTCAAAAGCAACCAAATCCATTTTGGTATTCATGTCAATCTCGTGTTATAGGAGGTAAGCCGATTTCTGGAATATTGTGAAAAGCCTGAACTGCATGGAGGATTACACTTGTACAGAGACACCTCTGACCTGACAACTACTGTATCCATCATCCACAGACAAATAACCATTCTGCTAACTGTGCAGCTAAAGCTACCTGAATGTGTGAGTTTGTATTACCAGCAAGAAGATTGCTGTAGGCTGGACTCAAACCTGCAATGCCCACATGAACATCAAAACATTGCCTTTTCTGCATGATGACTGAGCTAAAAACAGTGGCACTTTGCAACAAATGGTCAATAACTAAAACATTGCCAAAAATTGCATGAGTTCTATATTCAAGAGGTGAACAATTAATGTTTTTGTGCCTCTTAAAAAAAAAGAAATACAGAGAAATTGTATCAGGTTGTGTTGCAGGCTTGACTCAAACCTGCATTTCCCACATGAGCACCTACACTCAACATTCAGCATCTGATTTGCCTGACATTTCTTTTCCGCATGATAAGTGTGTGAGATAAAAGGGGCAGAGTAAAAGGAAAGGAAAATGCTAGCAGGATGTGTTGCGTGCCAGACTTGAATCCGCATTGCCTACATTACCATCAGAACTCAAACAGTCAGCAACCAATGTTCTGCCATAACTACCTTTAAAATAAATTCCCCTAAACTAAACATTTACGACAGTTATCATTCCCTTAGTACACATAAAACACGTTCCATTATTCAGCATAACATCTACAATCATGAGTTTGTCTTTGATAATAAGTAGTCATTAATGCATCGCATCATTTATGAAAGATTTTGGCTCAAGCACTGAAACTTCCACCTTGATTAAGGAAATACAATTGCTCCTGGTTACACTGAAACACTTCTGTCTAACCCACAGAGTAATATGGTGCCGTTCTCTCCTGTCTGCAGGGTTTTGAAGCATTTTTGGCATTGATATAAAGTGTTTGTCCTCGAATATCATTGGTGGGGGTGTTTCACAGTTAAATAAATGATGACAGCTTTTCAAAATGAATCATGCTCTGCTTTCCTTTACTCAGTCTCATTTTTAATCTTGGATACTTGTTTTAATAGGCTTTGATTGTCGGATAATAGCGCCAATGGATAAAAAGAGGGGCAAAAAAAAAAATCTAAATGTTAGATCTCTCTCCAGGCAATGGAAATCTATTTATATTAAAAGGTCTTCCTAATGGAACTAGAGAGAGTTTTAGAATTACAAAATCAATTTTAATTCAGGTATTAATCATAGTTTTTGAATTCCCCGAAACACACTGCTGTCCAAGTGATTATATCAAAGACGAGTCAGTATATTATCAAAATCTTAAGTCGAAGTACTTTTTTTCTCTCAAAACATTAGAACCGCACACATGGGTGGAGAACCTCAAAATAAATAAAAGTTGTAAGTAAAAATCATAAAAAGAAAATGAGAACATAAATAATAACTTAAAAAAAATGTCAATGATGAAAAAGAAAAACTTAAACAAATCTCTTTCACTACCTTTCAGTACCTTTCAGGTTTTATCTAACATGAATAGCATGAAGGTTCCCGACTACCAGACATACAGTAATGTCTGTGTCCTTCATACACTATTACTATGCCACACATCAAATCAGAGTTCATTTTTCTTGTCAAAAGTCTTTACTTACTTGAGATGTCTTGAGAAAACATTCATCAAAACTCTCCTTCCAATCTCTCTATCCAATAAGTTGTTATCATTACTCAAGCAGTTTAAGATATTCTCTTACATTCACAGTATCCAGACTCAAAGTCAGCTGAGATGGCAGAGGATAGCAGGTAATACTGAAGTGCGACCAGTGCTTCCTGCAGACCTGACAACAAGAAAGCTCATTAACAATGCTGCCGATACACACAGCTTTAGATGTTTGTTGATTCAGCTAGCAACAAAACCGGGCCTTTGTGGGAAGGCTTGTGGAGCTCAGTGGCATCTAATTAGCCTGTTCCATGTCTTTACACCTTTGCCATTACAAAGGAATCACATAAAACAACTCCATTAAGCCTGGTTCATCTACAGATTCGGTATTACAAAAACTGCATACAAAAATGTCATACTTTGAATTAAGACCGAATCACTATTGGACTACATCTTTTACTCACTTAATTGCATTAATGTGAAAATGTTACTTTTCAATAATTTACTTTTTTTTTTTTTTTTTTTTTTTTTTTTTTTTTTTTCAATGAAGTCTTATTCCAGTGTTATTTTAACTCTTAAATAAAACATCTCACAAAAGTTTAAGTTTGGTCTGGTTTTATTTTTGAAGTAAAAGTGATATTACATTTTTTTACTACTTAAAGAAAACATAGCAAGTTGGTATTTTCACAACGTTTCCACACTGTAAAAAAAATAATAATTATATGATCAATAAGTTATGACAACATATGTTTTTAAGTGTTGAGCAATTTTTTACTTTTTTTATGTTATACAAGATTCAACTCGTTTTTTGTCAGTTGAAATGACTTAAACGTTCAAGTTGATTGTACTTGTACAAAATGTACAGTGTAAAACGTTTTATTTTGGTTATTTTTTTTATTTATTATTATATGGTTTCTAAAACGTTTTAAAAATGTTGTACTGTAACCAAAATACAATGTTGTAAAAAAAATTTGCTTGCTAAGGATGGTGTAGACTACTCAATTGTCCTGGAGAGAATGGGTCCGGGGCACTATGAATTTTAGCTATGGCTATTTTTGCCTGTAAAGATAAATATAGCAGGTCAGAAACCCATCGTCATAAACAGTCTTCTCAACCCTTTTGTTTGGGTTTCATGCAAAAAAACAACAACATGCAAAATCATAAAAACTTCAGCAAAACAAGAGAAAATGTCTTCAGCGGCTGCAATGTGGATGTGTGCGAGTGTGGGTGAGTGTTTAAAAGCTACAGCCCTCCATTATCGAGCCCTTCTCGACCTTCCTAACACCAGAGATGTGAATTCACACATGCGGTTTTGTCTAACTTTTCCATATAGCATGGAGAGTGTGTGAGAGTTGGGGGGGGGGGTCTTTTTGTTGTTTAGCCGATCCCTTAAATAATTCAGGGAACACTTACAATGGGACACAATCTTCCTTGAACATTTCTGGCACCATGCTCTGCTGGGCAGGATAAAAACCTGGAAGAATGGTGTTAAAAATTCATCCGGGTCCTTCTGACATACATCACACTTTTCTCTCCTTGTATTGGATTAATGGGTTTGAAGTGCTTTCTGAGATGTGAAGCTCTCTCACATATGTATGGTGTCCTGAAGACGGTAATATTTTTTAAATAAACAAGTTTAAGTTTGCTGTGTATCTTTTTTCTACCCTAGATGCAAAATCGATAGTAATGAAGTAACGAACACATCAATAAGGACAAGACATTGCATTAAAATGCTTTGGAGTTCCTTGTATCCGTGCTCCGATGTTGAAAGTATGCCACATCGCTTCCATTTGCATACTTAGTGTTGAAGAAAGACCCACCTTGCTGTATCTCTTCCCGCCGGCCCTCATAGCGAAACACTGCTTAATTGCCAAATACTTCCATAGAGCAGGCGATAGACGTAAATTGTCATTTCCACCAGAGCCTCTATGATCAAAGCTGCTCGTATTCAAAGCATGCTGATAGGAGAGTTTAGCCTCAAGCCTGTCTCGCACACACACACACACACACACACATATACGCACACAGAAGATTTCTACCGCGGCAGTCTGGGTAACTTACAATGCAAAACCCCTTACAAGCCACTCGTTGATATAGCTAGAACAAAGTATCTTGAGCTGGATTTCTACGTAAATCTCTTTTCAACATTCGACCAAGAGAATACGATAACAAGCCTACCACGAAGTTTCTTAACCCTAACCACTAGAGTGACCACCTGGTTATTGCTCTGTTGCAGGACAGCAGATGTGATTTTCCGGGACAATGCGGGACACGTGTGTTACTACTATTATGCTATGTAAATATTGAATTACAGGAAATAGGAAAGCCTATTTGCCAAAAAGTTGGATGATAACGTTCTAAGCTTTGTTAATTGTGACCGGTTCTCAATTTGCCCAGGTTTGAGTGATACAATGTAATTTACTCTACTGGACCTATTGAGTCTACTAAAAATAATGAACTGAATAACAGGCTATATGTAAAAATCTTATTTTATACTAAAATAAATGTTCCTAAGTAGCGACTAGTTTATTTCCCTTTATTAGACTATGCAAACACTTACTATATTTAATGACTTTTGATGAGGTCCACATGGTTCCTTTGCTTCATCCACGCATTTGTCATCAGCATTAAAAAAATTCCTCTCTACGCCAATCGCATTTTTTTAGTAGTATATTTCTTATTGTGGTATTGTAATTTCAAGGAAGAAATAAAATAATACAGACATAACTGAAATGCGGGGCACTGATTACGTCTTATAGGACGCAAAGCTCCCAATTTCGGGACTGTGGTGGTCACCCCGGTGGTCCACTGCAATGAGTGTTTTATGCATTTAAACTCTTTTAAGCGTTTCTGATATCGATAATGCCAATACACAATCATCTCAATCTCATATGTCTTCTAAACAAAGTGTCCCCAAGCAGACAACCACATGGACATCCACAACCAGCAGAGTTCAAACCGAGAAGCAGATAACAAACACATCACTGACTTAATGAAAACGAACATACGGTTTAAACGAGACACTGACCCAGTATCTGTATGGCGTTGCGGCCCGGGCGGGTCACATGATGCTGCTGGATGGTCTCGTACAAAGTGGCGTGGCACAGCAGTAAGCAGCTAACACTTATCCACAGACACAGGAGCCAGGACATGGCAGGAGCACCGGCTGAAGAGAAAAGACATCAAAGACTGAAGATAAAAGCAGAATGTTTATTCTATCTGACACACACCTACACGCACGTACGATTTCAGCCCTCAGCTTTATTGAATATTGCACTGTTAACAAGCATCATTTCACATCGGAACTTTTACTTAAAGACAAAATAGTTCAAAAATGACAATGCAGTTTTTAAAGCACACACTGTTAAGGTGTCCTTGTTGCAGTGTGATTATACATTTAAGTAATATTAATTAACTACATGTACTTACTATAGGGTTTGGGTTAGGATTAGGTTTAGTTGCATGTAATTATGCAAAATTTATAGTTATTACTTTAGTAACATGTAAGATGTAACAAGGACATTGTAAAATACAGTGTTACCAGCCACACTAATCACTAAATGTGATAACCTTATTTACGTGTTGCAATATATATGGCGAGTTTTCTCAAACTTGGACTGATCAACATGACTGATTTTATAATAATAAAGGATTAAGGTCAAAACAAAAAGCCATTTAATAATCCACTAATAGCAACCAAAACAATTAACAATAATACAACTCTTGAGATGTTTTCCAAGTCCAAGTTTTCTCCAACTTTAAATTTACAAGGCAGATGCTAACATCAGTATTATCAACACTTTTAAATTCCTCCTTGACTCATCTTCTGACTAGAAAAAATAAAATAAAAAAATATAAAAAATCCACTTCTAAATGGCAAACAGTGTTTAATTAATGGACTGCACATCTTAGTTTTCCTGCACTCTTCAAGCTGACAAGCCGGATCATCACTCAGAGCCCTCTCAAATGACATTGAAATTTCCAATGAATATTCATCAAGCCCCAAAATTAAGCATATAATTATTAACAGCACCATTGTAATCCCCTTTGCTCCACTAAAGCCTCCTTAATCCACAGTTTTGTGGAAATGTGAACTGTTCCCAGAGGAGTGCTATTCTCTCCCAGGCTGGCAAACTGCCTCAAAAACTTCAACTGTCTTCTTCAACACAATAAAAGGAGATTTAGCACATGCAATCAAGACTTTTAACATGCAACAGAAGAAAAAAATAATCAACCTTGGACTTTAGAAGGTCACCTAAACACCTCCACAATGCATTCTGTTGCATATCTTTCATTTTTCCAGGTACTTTTCTAAGTCACTCCATCATGATATGGTGTCTGAGATTCCGGCAGGTTATTGAGAGCAGCTTTGGGAGTCGGTGCTCGCAGCTGTCGTATAATTAATGCATTGATCTGATAAATCATCTGGTTGGATGCTTTTACATGTTTTACTTTATGATCCGCATGTCCTCGGACACACCTGCGCACGACCAACGCAGCACTCTACACACTTAAAAAGACATTTTTGAGAGCATAAATAAATAATAAAAACTTAATATTAATATTATTATTAGTCGGTGCATTTCTGTGTAGTTTCACATTTTAGTCTCAGAAAAATATAAATATCTATATAAAAAAAAGCTTGTTCTATATTTGTTCTCGCACTGTATTGCAGATGTTATTAGTAGCCTACAAAATAAATCTCATATGTGTTATTGAATGTAAAATATTGGCCGTCTTAAGTCCATCTATGTCACAGCATCAGCATGGAGCTTAGAGAGGATGGGCAGCAAAATCCTATAAGCTCATCAGATCTGCACCGTACTGAAACTGTCAACTGTTAGTATTTTTGATAAGCTATCAATGACTCAGAGATGCACAAAACACATGCTTAAAAGTGGCTGGTCAAGTTTGCCATTTCAAAAAAGCACACACCTGCTGACTTTCTAGTCTTTTTTTGTGAACTGACCTCCTATAGATAAAGATTTTTTTTTTTTTTTTTTCGTTCTACCAAGACAGAACGACCTCACCTAATCTTACCTGTGAGACACCGTCAGGAGAACGTTAAAGAAACGTGCCGTCAATGTCCATCCAATATCCTCATCACATAATCATAAATCCATCCATGCTCACGGGAAAGAGCTTCCCAGCAGAAAAAGTTCCTGCTCGGATCTGCGGGTCAGAGGATAGGGGGTGGAGGGGTGGGGGGATGAGGAGACTTTTGTTCCTGCTCCTTCCCTTGATCCCCTCTTCTGTTGTAAGTCCTCCTGGCTGCAATCCACCCGAACACAGTCAGGCATCCGACAGCAGAAACTCCCGTCACAGCTGAGAAACGCTATCAGAAACTAGCTGGGATTTGAGGGACGAGCGGCTTGTCATGTCACCTTTAAATCACCAGAGGAGCAACGTATTCCTCCTGTTTCTCAGCCTCCTCACGCTTCCCTCTGAAGGAGAAGCTTCTTTGGGGGATAACAAGCTAATTTGCCTCTTCACTTTTTGGTCCTGCACATGCGACGACACTTCTCTCTCTCTCTCTCTCTCTCTCTCTCGTGCGCTCGCTCTCTTGCTCCGTCCCTCTCTCCTCTCAGCTCTTCTCTCCCATTGAGAAGCCACTCAATATGAGTCTCTCCTCTTCCCAGTGTACTGATTGGTGTGCACACGCATGTGTGTGTGTGTGAGTGCAGGCGTGCTTGTGTGTATGACAATACTGCCTTCGCGAGTGGGAGAGCGAGACGCATCACATGTCTTAAAGCAAGACTGCCCACTGTAGCCAAACAAAAAAGGCACCTATACAGTTGATATAACCTTGTGTGTATGTTTTCTGTGTGCAACTGCAGTCTAGAAAGGAGAGAGAAAGGGTGGTTTAATTTCCCAATATGCTTCTTTAATTCTTCAGATTTTGGAGGGTTTGTGAACAAAGAGACTGAAATATGCTCAGAGCAACACGCGTTTAATAGAAGTGTGTCCGCAGCTGCGTTTGCAATCATCTCATTATCCTGAGATTGCTGCTGTGCTTCTTTGCTTGTTTGTACAATCTAAATGGCTCTTTGTGTTGCGTGCAGCTCTCACTGGTTGTTGAGTGTTGCCAGAATAAAGTTGCAGCTGGCATGCCGGGCACACAGAAACAGTCGTCCCCTTTATGTGTTGATGCGGTTGTGGGAATTCAGAGGTTTTTATGATCTGAGATTATTTTTGGAGAATAAATAATGACAATAAAAATAACATAAAAAATAAATAAAACAATGAGATTAATATAATATAACATCTAATCTAATATAACAATGAAAAGAATATGAATAATAATAATAAAAAAAACTAAGCACACTAAAATGATTGTTGTTATTATTATTATCAGTGTTGGGGAAAGTTCATTTTAAAAGTAATGCATTACAATATTGCATTACCCCCAAAAAATGTAACTAATTGGATTACTTGGTTACTTTTTATGGAAAGTAATGTTACGTTACTTTTCCTCAACTAAGCTGGGCTGGCTTGTTTGGTTTTTTTTTATAACAAAAAAGTGATATTTTTTAGCAAATGTAAAGGCACTTTCACACTAAAAGTGAAATGAATAAGCCTCAGGTTAAAGGAAATGCAAATTCGCACCTGTACAGTATAGCTCAAGCGAACCTTTCAGCTGTGCTGCTGAAGAAAATTCAGCATCCGTACTTCAGCAATAAATAAAACAAATAAAAAAAGAAACACAAATGTGATGTTTATCTAAAGTCATTTATGCTTATTGACATGGTTGAATTAGATCATCGAAGGTCAGCAGCAAAGACATTGGTCTCATAAAATGAGATTAAATACATAAAGTATATTTGTGTAATTTAACATATTAAGTTATTGCAGGTTTGCGTAATATTCTGAGTTTGTATTTTACTGTTTTTATTAATTTCGAGAAATATTAAAAGTTAGATGAGTAAATACATGCTCACATTTAGTCTCAAACTACAATAGCCATCATATTCACACAGCGCACACAATGTCTCTGCACTTACTTCCGATATCTCTCAACATGAGGACAAGAGAACTGTCAGTCAATAAATGGGAAAACAAAGTAACATGCGTTACTTATTTGAAGAAGTAACTCTGGTGTTTTGTTAATTTTAAAAGCAATGTGTTACTTTAGTTGCTTGAAAAAAGTAATCTGATTGCGTTACTTGTAATGCGTTACCCCAAACACTTATTATTATTATTGCTATTATTATTATTGGCATTATAGTATCTGCTATTGACATTATTAAAAAAATTCTTTAAGGTCCAATAGGTGATTCTTTACAGACAATTTTTTTTTTTTTTTTTTTGTTATGCTGGTTGAAAGTCTCCTCATATCCTTATAGCAATCACTATGGTAAGCGGTCTAAATGTAGTTTTATAAATATATATCATCTGTGTAAGGCGTAGGACCACAAAATGTTTGTTCAATCATCGCATTCGGTACGAATGAAATGATAGCATGTGTTCCCTATCAGTCAACGTGTGTTTGCGCTGCGCAGACAAAGTGAAAATGGCAGGCAAACAGTTGTTTATGTTCGTTATTGTAGTAGGCTACTGTATATTGGCTATATAAAACAGTATAATGGGTCCATGCATCAGGTCTTAAAGTGACAGCAGCCTAATATACTGGCTGCCAAATTATGATATTAAAAATATATATATATATGGCAGTTTTCCCCTATGGTATTGATATCAAAATTGTGGCCAGTGAAAATGCTGAGTGACATTTTTAATAAAAAAAGGTGGCTTTAATTAATTTTTATTTCAGATTTAGTCATTTAACTTATTTTAGTTATTTGCCAAAGCAACTTTCCATGTTCTAGTTTTTCATCTAATATTTATTTCAGCTTTATTTCAATAACCAAAAACTATTTTTAAATAGGTCATGAAATGGAAAATGCTTCATCATTGTCCTGGAAAAGCATACATATAAGAGGTTAGTCTACAATAAAATCACATCTACACTGTATTAGCAACAGAAACCCACTGTCTCTCGGGGGCCAACTGGGATATGAAATGTAGGCAAACCAAATCTCTTGAAATTTTACAGGCGTATGCTGAGGCAGTCATGTCAAGATCTATTCCTTCTTTCTTGACACAACTGACTACATCGTGACATTTCAGTGACAGTAAAGCTGACAAATGCTGCATAGAGCAGCTGGAGCGGAGAACCTGCACACACTGTCGTCACATGAATATCTAAGAGCTGGAAATATGTGTGAGAGTGAGCGCGAGTACAAGGGTAGATGAGCGAATCAAGATCGGACAGATAAAGCACTTGACTTCCCCAACTGATGCTTAAATCTGAGATTCATTTCTGAGGGTAAGGAACACTGTTCTACATGAGCGCAGACAGTGAGCCTAGCCAAAGGGTGTTTTTCGTCCTGCTGTTGTCTGAGACGCTTGCTGGTCTCCAAGCGCAAGACTGCAATCGCAGGCTGGAGAGGCACAAATGTTGTTAAGGGGTGCAGGGGAAACGAACAGTGTAATGAAACAGTGAGAGGTAGATATTTATTACTCTCTCAGTAGGGTGCCCTAAAGAAACCAAGTAACTGAGGTAATTGGCACCAACGTAAGAGTAACTGTTAACAAGTTTTTTCTGCATGTACACAGTGACAGGTGATGTATGACACCTAATCATATTGCAATGGCTTGAGATTGTCTAAAAAAACTTCATAAAGAGTTTTCAATTAGTATCGTTTCGCAGTGCAAAATATCTACAAACCCTTCAAGTTAATTTATTTGATAAGAATTAATTCATAAGATATTAAGACTTTCATAAATTGAGCGCATTTTGTCTTGCTGCACTTGCAACTTGTTTATACCTAAAAGAAGTGAAAAAAGTGAAGTAAGACAAAATACACTAGTATTAAAGATACATTTGTCATGAAACAGAAGGATTCACACAGGTTAAGTAATCAACAGGTTTATTTGCAGAAGTATGTGATCGCAACGATGGAAGCAGGTGAGTAACTGATGAAAATGGTGTTCAAGATGGATATCTGGATGAGTAATGGTCTTATCTGTTGCAGGTTTGGAAATGGAGATAGAAGCAGATGACTGAAGACCAGAGCTGCGTTCCAGTCCAAAATTGTCATGCCCTTCACTTGTTAACTTGCTTGCTCGTTCACTCGGGTGTACGTCATTGCGAGTGCCCACTACTGGCGGAAACTGCAATGGGCTGAATTGGAACGTCCTAAGCCCTTGATCACGTAGAATCAGCTATAGAGTTGATTTAATATTTACATTTGTTTTCCCTTTAAGAATTTGTTTAATGCAGCATCCTGTATATAGGTGTGTTTGGGTTGTTTTCAATTAAAAAAATAGAATTAATATATCAGAGAGTTGTTTGTTATGGCGGTGATTAGATGAGATCTGTGGTGACGTCACAATCATACTGCATTGTAGGACATATAGGTGCCTGAAGTGTACATATGAAGTAGACTCGCTCCCTTGGTCAAAATCAAGGGACAAGTGTCTGTCCATCTAAACTTCCCTCGTCCACTTCACGAAGTGGAACGCACTTCAAAATGGCGGCGGGGATTCCCCCGAGGGTAAGTGCTTAGGGAAGTTCGCAAGTGCATGTCTAAAAGTGGACTGGAACGCAGCATAGTTGATCGTTCAGGTAAGTGTTCTCTGAGGGAGCAACGAGACCAGACCATGTGCTGTGTTCCAGTCCACTTTTAGACACGCACTTGCGAACTTCCCTAAGCACTTCCCCTTGGGGGAATCCCTGCCGCCATTTTGAAGTGCGTTCCACTTCGTGAAGTGGACGAGGGGAGGTTTATGTGGACAGACCCTCGTTCCCTCGATTTTGACCGAGGGAGCGAGTCTGCTTCAAATGTACACTTCAGGCACCTATATATGTCCCACAATGCAGTACGATTGTGACGTCACCACATATCTCGTCTAATCACCACCACACAACTCTATGATATATTCATTATAATTTTTTTAATTTAAAACAACCCAAACACACCTATAAACATTTGGATTCTGCATTAAACAAATTCTTAAAGGGAAAAAAAATGTAAATAATAAATAAACTCCACGGCTGATTCCAAGTGATCAAGGGCTTAGGACGTTCCAATTCAGCCCATTGCAGTTTCCGCCAGTAGTGGGCACTCGTGCAACTTAAGCAATGACGTACATCCGAGTGAACGAGACGGAGGGAAGTTAGCGAGTGAAGGGCATGACAATTTTGGACTGGAACGCAGCCCAAGGTGAACTGCAGAGGGAAGAGTACTATAGTGCTGGATGATGATGATAAGTGAAGATTGGTGACAGGTGACGGCGATCTCTGTGATTGGGAAGTGTATGCAGGTGAGGACCAGGGAGGATGATGGGAAATGTAGTGAGGAGGTGGTGACTAGCTGGTGACCGAGACAACATTCTTTAACAAGTTGTAAAATCTTGCAGTATTGCTTCAAGTAAATGTTACCCTTCAGCAACAGTGAAACGAAAATTAAAAATCATGAAATAAAATAGCAATGTTTAAATGCTACAACTCCAAAGCAGTTTTATATAGGCCTATGGTTTGAATTTAAATAAGAAGGTCAGAAAGACTGCAAGATTACTTTCTTGTTCCTAAAGCTCAACTGGTAGCATGACGCTAGCAACACGGCAGTTATGGGTTTGATTCTCTGGAGACACACATTCATGCACAATTTATCTATTTAATGCACTCTAAATCGCTCTGGAGTGCATTATGCCATATGTATATTTACAAATGCAAATGAAATTTGTAATAAACCGACTTAAATTTATGGCATTAGTCTACATACCTTCTTCCATTCTTTAGAATTTTGAGTTTGAACTTTCGTTTTTGCGGAAGATCTGTATATATTTCTATGGCATCGCTGTCGAAGAGCTGTCGAAGCGGATTCACTTATTGTAGAGTTAACAAAAGTTATCACAAGCATTGTAATGTTTGAAGCAGATGTCAAAACAAATGTCAGTAGACCGAGAAGATCTTAAAACATTCATTAATCTGTACGATCTTACCTTCATGCTCCGGAAGACAGAACACAACGAGCGCAGCGCTGTAAAGGGGCGGCACTACATAAGGTCAATTTATTGCCTACTCTGGGCAAATATATTGCCATATACTAACTACAACAGGAAAAAGAACATGGCTAGGAACAGAAACGGGGCAACCAAAAATGAAGGTGCATTACGTCATGCTGCTTCCAGTCTTGACAGCTCCATTGATTATAATGGGAACAATCTAGTTTTGACACTCTGACATGGTGTGAGGAAAAAGGAAACCAAGAGTAATGAGAAAAAAAAAAGTTTATGAGTCCCCGTGAACTCTGAGCATAGACCTTGAATTTTATTATGGCCGCCCTGTTGACCACTGCTTTCATCAGAGCATTAGCGCCATAATGTAATGGCTGTGACTCAGCAAAATACAGCCGCTAAAGATGAAGGACTTAATGGCATGGACGTGAAGCACAGAATGTGCCAAAATGAGTATAATTTGTAACTAATGCACTACCACAAAAGCACAATGAAGGGGGAGAAAGGTGGAATTAAGGCAGCAGGGCAAAAAATATAAATAAATAAAAGATTCTGAATTAGCTTAGATGAACACATTAGCATTTGACTAGCTGTGTTTTTTTAAACTCCTTTTGTGCTGGCTGACTTCATGAAAATATATGGCTTATGAAAATGGCTCATGTTTATTTTAGGCGCTTCAAAATCAAATTTGTGTTCCTTCAATGTTGTGTGCCACTTAAACTTGAAACAAGGTCTTTCTTGAAACATCTTTAATGCCTCTAAGGACGACTTAAAAGAAAAATCATCCAATTAGCCGTTTCTCACAGCGATTATGTATGCTTACGACAGCGATGCTGTTCTGCGTCTCATTGTTTTGTCATCTGGGGTTTGGATTTCTCGTTTATGACTGTTTTTTTTATTTACGTCGTGAGGGTTGGGTTTTGGGACGCCACTGGCTTTATCATTACTGTAGCTTTCGCTCTCTACTCTTCCTTCAGTTTCTATCTCTTGGGCTCCTAATATTTCCAAGCATCTGTCGCCGCTGTCCATGCCAAGCTGGGCTAGACCAGTCCAAACACCAGGAGCCAGCTGTTTGAATCCAAGCTCCACAGATAAATGCTGGTCTGGTGCTGCAGCCACCCATGATTTCTTCATGCTGCACATTAGTTGCAAAATGCCTTAAAGGGACAGTTCAAGCAAAAATTAAAATTCTGTCATCATTTACCAACCCTCATGTCATTACAAAACTGCATGACTTACTTTCTTGTGTGGAACACAAGAAAATATATTTTGAAAAGGGTCTCTGTGTTTTTATTTGTCTATAAAATGAAAGTCAATGGGGTCCAATATGAACAATGGACAAAACAGTTGTTTTGATTTCCACAGGTTTGGAACGACATGAGGATGAGCAAATGATGACAACATTTTCTTGATTTCTTGAAGTCAGTAACCATGGTTATTATGTCAACCAGATCAGAATCCAACACCCACTTGGAGAGTAGTGAGTCTTACTGGGGCGTTCTTTGTGGAGTGCATGTTTTACAACATAAGATGTCTACACTCCAAAGAAAGAAGAGGGAAGTGCACTCAATGATTCATAAACTTAGTGGGGTGAGTTTGAAGCACGTATGAAACAATCTTGCTTCGCTTGGAGGTGCCCCAAGGCCAAAAGGGCCTGGAAATGGAATACAAAAGCTAAAAACAGTTTTGCGTGATCCAGACAAAGACAGCCTTTATCGCAAGAAGCTCTCTGGTTCTTAAACAGGAAACACTGATTTGTCATGGTCGGGATCATCTACAAAGTTAATGCGAGTCAGTGGCAAATAAAGTAGCAAACGTTAGTCCAGCAAAGTACAAAACATTAGCCAGAGTAAGTTTGTGAGCTAAATAAACTAAATTATACCCTTTAGTTAATGCATTACGTATCATGAACTAACAACAAACAATACTTATTTTATAAATTGAAGATAATGTTACTTTGGGGGTTAAGTAACCCCACCCCTAAGGTCCGCAGAATATGGTCACCCCAGTATTATGTCTGTAACTTTATTCATCACTTCACAAGAGCCTGACTGCAGTGTTATGAAGTTGTTTGTTGTGCTGACCTGATTAAAACTCCTCAGTAAATATTATGTTCCTGTCTCCTCATTTGAATTTCAGTGCAAGAGTTGCACACGGCCCATGAGTTAAACCAAATTCACCTCAGCAGAGTACAAATACCAGTTTATTTGCATATGCGATGTCTGCTTTGTTTTAGTGCCAGACTTTACAGTACTGTAAAAATTAGGTAATGGAACAAACATAATTAGCACAGTCCAGTAAATGATAAAGAATGATAATGACTTCATTTTAATACTCACAAGATCTACTGTATGTCATGAACAATTCGGTCTTCCTGCTAAATTGAGTCCACCTAAGACCCCAAATTGATTCCAATGGCTGAAAAAACTTTTAACCTGTAAAGGCCCGTTCACACCAAGGACGATAACTATAAAGATAACGATAAAGATATAATTCTAAAAATCGTTCTCCATATTAAAGAATAACAGAGTTCACACCACAACTATAACGATAAAGATATGAGGAACGATATCGTTGGGATCACTTTCAGAACGATTTTTTTCCAGCTGTCGAACGATAAAACACTGACAGCCAATCAGAATCCATTCTAATTCAAAGGTCTTGCGCATTTGAAATGGATCTGGATCATCCGGGCGCGCGCGTGCTTAGAATAAAAAGACCGTTATCGGTCGTTGGTGTGGACGCATATAGTTATCTTTATCGTTATCTTTATAGTTATCGTGCTTGGTGTGAACGGGCCTTTACTCTATCCAGTGCTACTCTAATTAGAAATCCCCAAATTACGTATGTCGACTGAACTAGTTTATTAAGATCATTAAAGTCGCCATGAAATCAAAATGGTCAATCTTACTTATTTTTTTATTTTTTTATGAAATATTGCAGCATTTATTATAAATGATTTATCCGTGCACATTATGAATATTTTTTTATTCATGTGCCCTCGTGATCTTTAATCAAAATATCATCCCCGCCCTCTTGCAGTGACATCTCTTCTCTTCTCTCTTCCAGTCAATCACGAGATCCCAGCAATAGCACACCACAACCATCCAACAATGCAATCAATCATTAATTCTGGACAAAATAAAGCCCCACCCAACTTTTTTTTTTCTTGTTAGAGAAGCCATTTCACTTAAAATACATCACAACCAGGAAGAAAAGACTATCGCAGCTTCTGCTTCAAGCCGACTTGAATGACTTTTAAATTGTTACATTTAATAGTATATAACCGAATCTATAGATTTTTGGGGGGATTTTTTTTTTTTTTTGCGAGCTCACATTTTGCAGACTAACCACAGAGCAAACTAGATTACCGAATGTATTGTTAAATTACTGAAATATTAACTTAAAGGAGTACTTCACTTTAAAATGAAAATTATCCCATAATTTACTCACCCCCAAGCCATCCTAGGTGTATATGACTTTTCCGAGCGTTATAATGGCAGTGTATTGCAACCATCAGTTTGAAGCTCAAAAAAGTGCATCCATCCATCATAAAATAACTCCACACGGCTCCGGGGGGTTAATAAAGGCCTTCTGAAGCAAAGCGACAAGTTTGTATAAGAAAAAAAAAATCATATTTAACATGTTACAAAGTAAAACGGCCATACGCAGTCTACTTACGCCTAAAGCGCAACTTACGCAACTTATGACGTTGGAAGTAGTGCGGAGTTCTTTTACGATGGATGGATGCACTTTTTTTGTGCTTCAAACTGATGGTTGCAATCTGGTTATATTCGTCTGAAAGAAGAAAGTCATATACACCTATGGCATGAGGATGAGTAAATCATGGGGAAATTTCATTTTAAAGTGAAATACTCCTTTGAAATATCATGGGGTACTTCAGGTAAACATTTGAGGTATGTTCGACTTGAGGAGGCGTTGCGCAGACCAATCGGTGTATGACATCATGGTACCGCGAAAGCGATCTGAAGCCTACAGAGCCGCTCTAATTCAAACACCTATTATGTCAAAGGGGTTCAGCTGACAAAATGAGCATTGCAAAAGGCTACACCCTGGGGGTCCTAGACAGACTCAACTCAACAGGTGGACCATATCATTGATGTTTTTGTGCTAAAAGTGGTGCAATTGTTTAGTAAATTTGCCCAAAGCATATTTGAAATCACAGCATGTCTCTATTTGTTCAGTTATTAGGTCCTAATTAGCGCTTAACAAATAAAAAAAATTACATAAATAAGCTTGTTGCTTCATTCTCCTGCAGCATTTTGAGAGACAGGAATTTGCAGTTTTCCTCAAAATCAATATTTATGATAGCTTCAGGACTGAGAATGATGTGGAACGCTGTGTATTGAAGGCTCGTCTTAATTATTCCCTCATGGTAAAGAAGAAGGAACACACAAGCCCACGCGCTCTAATTGACACAGTGCAAAATCTCCCTCAGGTGCGTGGAACAGAAAACTGGTATAAAACAGGGTGTTTGTGCATTTTTCAAAGAGGTTTGAAGAAGGGTGCGGGATAAGACAGACTGAGACTTCATATTTGTCTCTGAGGTGTTTACGTGCGGAAGAAAGAGAGCAGATTGGTGGCTTCTCGCAATCCCCGTGGAATAAACCATCTATCAGCGGTTTGAGAAGATACTGAGAGTATCTCGGGTGTTTATTTTGTGTTGTATTCTCTTCTCCCCCTCGCACATGATGTTTGAAGTAGGTCAGAGATGTTGTGTCGGTAAAGTGTGGGGACCTGAAAGGCCTCAGCAGGAGATTTCTTCCAGCCTTCGCACAAAGAGCAAAATAATTGAGTGATATCGAAATACTTTTTTTGGTAGTTGTTGTTGAGATGTCTGCCACGGTAACATACTGTACCTGATTTGAATCAAAGCCTGCACGTGTTTCTGTTTAAAGGAATACCTTTAAAGGGATAGCATCATATCTACTGTACTGGTGGAGGACACATTATAGGAATAAGACAGTTTATGCCGATCATTAAGGCCTCTTATTTTAGTCTTATGAGACAGGAGTGATTAGTCGGTTTGTATTAAAGCATTATTTGAAACCAATGTAACTTTCAAATGCAAGCACAAAAATACACTGGAAAGAAAAAAGCTTATGCATGATTCAAGGATCCAAGATTCAAATCGGAAACTCATTCTCCTCGGGGAAATATGAAAAAACTAATTACATTTACTCTGGATTTCTGCAATACATCGGTCGTAAAAAATCTGACCTTCAATATACTTATGAGTTAACACAATTTTTCCATTGAGCACAATGAATTTATGTTCAATGCACTTTATGTTCAATAAAAACATAAAAATGGGATATATAGATGTCCCTATTTGAAATGGCAACTTGTCCTTTTAAACTGTTCATTAAAAGAAATGGCTCATTAGAGTCATTTGTTCATGAATTGGCTAAACTGATCGCATGCAGTCCATGAAGACACAACAGAAAAACTAGATATTTTGTGGCACAGTCTTTTTATTGCATCACAAGACCAATAGAGCAGATTTCAAAAATCCATATTTGAGTTGTTCATTTCCATTTTTTTAAACAAAAGCCTTAAATATATCATTGTTTGTGTGTCTGTGAGCACAGCTTTATGTGTTGGAGAATAAACACAAAATACCTTTATTTACAGTGCTAAAATCTATTCCATCAGATCAAAAAGTGATATTTGAGGGATCTTTAAGGATTTGTAAAGATGAAAGATTAAATCTAAAAACCGGGTTGCACAGAGTGCAAGACCTTTGAAATGATGGCTAAAGTTTAAGAGAAATAGAGAAATGAAAAAACAGCACTGATTCAAATGACTATACTATTTGGTTTTCAAGGTAATTTCCTGAATAAAATGCAGACTGCGACTGATCTGGAGACTATTAGGCTGCATAAATTAGGTCAGCCGGAACCGGGAACACTTTCTGTAACACCCGATGGACCCGTTACATCATAAGAAGAGTGGCATCTATGCTAATGTTAGTCTTTCTGCTTATTCTGAGGTTCACTGTAATCAACTGGATCCGGGCCGTATTCAGATCAGATGGTGGACCTGCTCCTAGACACGACCACAACGCATGATGTAATCAGCTAGATCCGGGCCGTATCCAGACCAGATGGATGAACTGTGCCTAGACACGACCACAACGCATCCCTGAAGTGTCAGCAGAGATTGTGTCAACTTGTGAAGGCCTCATCGACACGACAGCCATCAGCACTGATCCTCAACAAACTCGTCTTAAAAAGCGCTATATAAATAAAGGCGACTTGACTTGACTATGGTGTTCAGACACTGACCTTCTACAGCCACCAGCCTTAGGGCTTTACTAAAAGTTGTGCCACCGCAAATCCTCTTTTTTGGCGTTAAAAAAGACAGTGAAAAATTTGTGATGAAAAGACTTTTTGCAGTTGACCTTATTGCATATGCATTTGTAGGACTTTCCATTTCAGACCTATTTATGTGGAGAGTACTCAAATGAATCATGCAAGGTGATTTACTATTGTTTGCGCTCGTCAATTTACTGGTATCTCACCATTATTTACTGCCCAAAAAAAGCATGTATTAAACCAGACACTAATTTGCGCTGCTCTTGGTAGATTGCATAGGTCATTATGTAAATGATCCAGCTGCTTCTGTGTTCTTTCATTTCTGTGCGTCAGTAGATCACACATAGAACTTTCCACTCCCAGCTTTTCTGGAATTGCGCTCTCATGCTAATTTGCCCTGTTTAGTAAATCTGGTCCTTAGTGTTTCAGAAATTGACTATCAAGGGACCTGCACCTCATGCTTTTCCTTTAGCCATGATATTGAAAGACACTTGATGAGCGAAGGGCACATGGTAATTGCATTTGGGTCATTTTGATAAATATGTGATGAAGCAACAGTCCAAATGGTGTCCTCGAAGTTTAAGTCTTGGTGTCACAACACAGAACACCTGATACTGAATACATATGAGTAAAGGCACGTGGGACTTTTTTTGGTATTTTTTCCCCTGCCTTGTTACGTCTGTGGTGTTCCCCATCAAAAATGACCTGCCTACAAAAAATTGCTTATAAATCTCTCGTTATGCTATATTGCGTTCTCATCCCAAGGCGTCATATACTGACGCTTTTGACATTTCGTCTACATCGAACGCACATGGCACCCTTTAGCGTCAATATGAGACGCAGATAGATATGGGCCATAAGGCGCCTCCTAGCGGTCTAACCCTAACCCAGACCTAAACCTACCCATAACCGAACAAAGCTCTGTGCGTGTCATATTGACGCTAAAGGGTGCCATGCGCGTTCGATGTAGACGAAATGTCAAAAGCGTCACTATATGACGCCCTAGGATGAGAATGCGTTGATTATCCCCAAATATACACTGATAATATTTGGTTATAATATAGCATAATGAGTGGTTTACAAGAAAATTGGTAAAATGCTGGTCATTTTTATTTATTTTTTACAGGGTTTTCAACACATCGCAAGGGTTAAATCAGGCAACAATCAATTAATTATTTAGCAGTCTCCCTAAAGTGGTACAAAAGAGAAGCATCTGAAATTGACATGGCAAGACAAAAGGAAAGACACAGCCCCTTTCTTGCCCTTTTAACATCCACTCTTTGCTTACGTCCTCCAGGCCGTTCATCTCACAGTCTCCCAGTGGACTTGAGGGAAATGGACTCTTAGTCTGCTCTCCATAGATCACCCATTGACACTGATGGCCTGACTTTTGGATTCCTACATTTGATGTTTCCTTTTTAAATCAATTATTCAAGAATCTCAGATTCATGTCAGAGAGCACGCCTATTCATAATTCCTAATTGTCATGCACCACGTCGCCACTGATCAAAGGACCTCCACCTTCGTCCTCAATATTTAAAGGCCCTGAAAACTGACTCATGAAGTAATACAAAAACTGTCACTTACTCCAAAAGCTCAACTGTGACCCTTTTATTCAGATTGTTGCTTCACTCAAGATAAACGTCAGCTTTTGAGGAAAGTTTATCGACATATCGGAGCTATGCATGACAGGTAATTTCGGTCTGTTCTTGTCACAAAGCTACTGTATCTTAAGGCTTTAAAAGTGAATAAAGTGCATGTCACAAGAGTCATAGACTAATTTTTTGATACTTTTATGGGTTTTTGTCATTTTTGAGCTTTTGAATAGGAGAAATTTCACGTTTGGGAGAATTAATCTGACAAGCTTAACCAATGTTGCCAGATTGGGCTTCTTTAGATCAGGTTGGACCAGAAAAAAAATGCATTAGGTGGGTGGACAAAACTTGGACTTTTCTTTGCTTTGTTCATTCATGAATACATTTGAACTTGTGTACAAGGACATTATCACCATAAAATAACGTGTAGTGCAGATATCAACACATTTTTTACACAACCTTTATGAGTTAAGTTTTACCAATCAGGGTCAGGTCAGGGAGACCCATCAATCAATTTTCCGTCACAGGGTTTTAGTGGTGGGAGATGACTTGAAGGCTCTACCAGTAGCACAGTTGGCTTAATCTGTCAGAACATCAAATTACTTAATCAAAATCGAAATGTATTATGGGACAATACTACTCCTATCCAGCGTCATGTGTGCATTGACCGGACCGGTCCAGAACATCTGAAACATTTAACCTGCCCATACTGGGCTCTGGTTTACTCATCCCAGCTGCTGGAAGAGGTTTGACTCAATTAATCAGATTTGCCTTTTCAAAGTCATTGACTGCTGTTTTGGCATAGTTTACCTGTTTGGACAAACTTCTCTTTTAATGTATTTGTCATGTTTTGACCCGTTTTCCTTTTGTATTGTTCTAGTTGAGAAATGGATTCATTTATAGTATTTTGTTTTGAGGAGATGGTATTTATCAATCATCTTTATGACATTGAAATTAAAATTCATTACATTATTTTGGAAGTGAATGTTTTGGGTGGGGTTTTCTTGCTTAAAAAGCGCTTGTAGAGCTTTTGGGCTAGAAATCGTAAACCACTAACTATCAGACCTCACTTTGGGCAAAAAGCTTTATCAGAAAGACTATGCTTGACCACTCATGTTTGACATTCCATCTAGACCAGCACCTAAATATGTATTATCAAAAATAATAATAATAATAACAATAATAATAAAAATGATAAAATAAAATAAATTAAAAAGACTTTTATTTAAAAAATAAATAAAAAAGGTTTGAGTCAATGATATTATTACATAAACAAACTTCACGAAAACATTGTTAACCAAAATAACAAACCTTAACTAATTAAAATACACTTTCAAGATTTTAAAATGACCTAAAATAAAATCAAAATACCTATACATTTAAATATGCAAATTGTAGTTTTGTATAGTATATATATATATATATATGTATGAAGAGTTCAGATGCAAAAACCTCTAAATGCCATCTGAAATTTTCTTCTAGAATGATCATTTTTATCAAGCTCGTATATTTAAGTTCAATAATTTCACTTAAATGGCAATTAATAGGTCATTTTCCTTGCCATTTAAGTGAAATTACTGAAATTAAATATACAAGCTTCATAAAAATGATCATTAGGAGGAAATTTCAGATGGCATTTAGAGGTTTTTGCATCTGAACTCTTCATATATATATATATATATATATATATATATATATATATATATATATATATATATATATATATATATATATATATATTTATGAACCTTTGGAGCTCACCTGCATTAATCATATCAATTATGATAAAATAAAATGTATATACCAGTTAGCACACATATTTTGGCAGTCTTAAAATAAACTAAAGCTAACAGCTAAAACTCATGCTAAACTGAAACTAGCAATTGATACAGTGGAGAGAAAAAAAATATGAAAATGAAATGAAAAAAATTATTAAAATAAATAAATTATAAATTCAAAACCACAATAACCCAGCATAGAGCAGCACGGAAATTCAAGCTCGGGTGTTTCAACAGACCGATAAGTCAAGTCAAGGAAGCAAGGCTGTTCACTATATGACCTCTGGTAATATGATAGTCATGCACAAATTATTGGAATAGCGATTATTGGAGTTTACTGTCCTGAGTATTAAACAAGCAGACATTGTCTGATTCAGCTGTTTGTTAATAAGATCCCAGCAACTGATTGTAGCTTTGGTCATGTACATAAACAAATGAAGATGGCAGTGGCAGTGGCAGTGACCTCTGAGACCATTGGTTTCTGATGAACCTTTACAGAGCAGGGATGGGCAAACTCCGTCCTGGAGGGCCACTATCCTGCAGAGTTTAGCTCTAACACCTGAACCAGCTAATTAATGTCTTCCAGATTGATAAAATGCTACAGGCAGGTGTGTTTGATCAGGGTTAGAGCTAAACTCTGCAGGATAGTGGCCCTCCAGGACTGAGTTTGCCCATCCCTGTACTAAAGGGTCTGCTGAAGGCTCCAGTTAACACAAGAAAATTGAGGTCATTTGTAGAAAACTGTAAATGTGAATTTTTTTTTATAGTGTAAACAGTCAATAAATAACAGCAGTCTACTCAGAATGATGTGAGATTAGTCAATTATTTAAACACTTTCAGCCAGCAAAAACAAGAACAATCAAAAAACAGTTTATCAGAAAATGTCTGAGGTCAATCGAAAGGATGAAAAGTCTGTCTGCAGGAGACCAAAGTCCCCTGAAATACATTAACCTTATAAAAAAACATAAACTACAGCAAAACAAACATCTTCCCTGAAAATGTGTTTGAATGTGTTGTGGATTTAACTGCAAAAAACACTGGGCTAGTCTGAGGTAAATATTATTGGCATTAGGGTCGGTAAGGTTTTGGAATAGAGTGCAAGTCACATTTCTAATGCAAATGATTACCATCTTGTATCCATCTTCAGTAAGCCCTCACCATGACCTTTTCTAAAGCACTTTTTCTTTCTCTGATAGATTACCATTATAAAGAAGACAGTTTCTTTCAAAATGGCTGCAGGGAGCAAAGGTTGAGGGCACTCACAGATCTCGATCCCTTTTGCAGGTTCTTCACTCACTGAGTGATAATTTCCTGTGAGATCATCATATATACATGCTGATGTAACATAACATCTTTAACATCTCTGTTCTCCCAAAATGAGAATTCTTTTATTTACTCACCCTCATATTGTTCCAAACATGTATAACTTTCTTCTGTTTTGTGTATAACTTTCAGTCACTGTGGTCCAAAATAGCATTCTTCAAAATTTCATCTTTTTGTGTTCCATAGAAGAAAGGCACACAGGTTTGGAACGACAGGTTTGGAGTTCCCTTTTGATACAGTTCACTCGGATTGCATCAGTTTTTCTGATGCTTATGGGGACAACTCTGAATTCAATTTCTCAGAATACTGAAGCCTGATTGGTTCATGTCTGTGCACTTGCACAGGCAAATGGCTTTTCAGCCTGCCGAAACAGCCGGGGCAGACTGCCTATTTAAAGGAGAACTCCGGTCAATTTTAACATTGAGCTCATTTTTTTTGTAAATTTGGAGTGCTGTCAGTACAGAGAACAACGTCAAAAATCGGTGTTGCCTACACCGTGACTACTGTGGACTTCGACCGAAAACAGGATGTAAATACAGGTATGTGCGCTGGCTGAATTAACATCGCTTTTATACATATCTTTCACATCTACTGCAGTCAGATTCACCCATGATCACTCTGAAGGAATCACTCACATTAGCTGTGCACTTATAAAGACACATCAAGGATGTTAAGAGGCTAAAAGCAGGTTTAAAACTTGCCCCATTGAAGTCAACAGGGTGCAAATTTTAAAAAGAGGATAACACGGTGTAGGCAACACCGATTTTTGTCGTTGTTCTCTGTACTGACAGCACTCCAAATTTACAAAAAAATTAGCTCAATGTTAAAATTGACCGGAGTTCTCCTTTAAGTCGTGCTGAAAACAATTTTCATCAGAATATTTTATTTCCATCAGGTTTAATAGGCTGCTGTCACTTTAAGAACAAATGCCAGGACCTAATATAATGTTACACATCAGATTTTTACCCCTAAGCTGTATCCAAAATCGCATACTTCCCTACTATACTGTATAGTAGGCGAAAAACAGTATGTGACAAAAGAAGCATGTCCGAATTCACAGTGCTCATAAAAGAGTAGGCAAAAAGTACCCGGATGACCTGCTACATCCGGTGAGATTCTGAAGTATGTATGGACACTTTACTATCCCATGAGGCCATGAGGAGGATTTGTAAATGGTAGTGAAGCAACGTAACGCTGGTAGGTCACATGATATTGACAACATGGCAAAGTAAGGCACTGGCGAATAAGACACAAGCATCCACTCAAGATATGCAATTTCGGACGCAGCCCAAGTGTTTACGTTCACTTAAGACAAAATAAATCTGTGTGTATCTGACCATTCAAGTGCAATGCACTAAATAGAATTTGGGATTTGTCAGTGAGAGGCACCTTTCCTCAGTGTGAGTAACACATAGAGATCTTTTTCTTGGCTTATTGCGCTTAATAACTTTTTTCAACATCAAACATGTCCAGCAATTTACTCTCTCGTTCATGCATGTTCCATTGGTAAAAAACGAAACGAAACATCAGGTGCAAGTGCTTTGCATACACAACTTTTTATTATTATTATTATTAATATATATTAATATATATATATATATAAGTAGCCTACTTCATTTACAATAAAATAGTACATTTATATGTATGATAGGCCTATTCAGTTACATTTTCTAAAAATCGATTCTTTTGTTTTTATGCATCGATGCAGAAACGTTCACATCAGCATCACTATGCATCATAAAATGATTATATTCCACAGCTCTAGAGTCTGAGACCAAGAGCACTGCAGTGATGCCAGCATATCTCACCAGAGCACACAGTACAGTTAAATCCAATAGGTCTTAAAGCCAGTCAGATTTCTAAAGGATATAGAGGTATCAAAAAAGAGGCTGACGTTATAAGGCAAAACTGCTTGTATCTATAAAAACTGAATATGCCTACAGCACATGTGAATCATGTTTGACCTGTAAGTCCTTCTGACCAATGTTCTAGTTGACCCATAAGAAAGTAAATTGAGAAAAAAGACAGGAAATCCATACTTATTTACAACAGCCACTTCAGGTTGCTCTCTCTTAACATGAAGGGTTCCTGCTTGCCCAGGTCAAGGATCTTTTCATTTTATCTTCTCAGTGGTGGAACTACCCTGAAGCAACAGTAAGAACAAATAAGACCACAAAGCCCCAAGACACTTGATCTACTCTAGACCTTAAAAAAAAAAAAAAAAAAAAGGGGATCTAGCTATACCTAAAAAAAAAAAAACTGTGTATTGTTGGCTTGTGGTAATTACAATTATTCGCAGTTATTTTTGTAACTGATTTAAGTCCCTTTGGTGCAATAAGAAAGCATTTCCAAAAAAAAAAAAAACACCATTGAAATGTAAAGCATGAAAAAAATTTAAATGGTAACAATGTTTAGCTTCTTGCCTAGCATTGCCAAAGTGAACAGATTAAAAAGCCACTTTTCCACATTTGGGCCAAACCATTCTTATTGTTTTACTCTTACATTCCGATCCGGCCAGGCCGGTATGGAAATGGTTTCATTTTCCACATGTGGGCCTGGTAACAGAGCTCTTTGGAATGTAATACAAATGCACGTTATGATCAGATATTTCTTTTAATTTTATAATTAACTTGCGTTAACTTCGCTCAAATTGGCCAGCTACAGAGAAACTGTCAGCCAGGCAACAGACAAGTGACCAATCCTGACTGGCAACATTATTACATGCATTTTACCAGCATGGCTCCGGAGAATTACGGGCTGAGAACATTTTGGAATTGTGCCGTGCTAAACCAAGCTCAAATGGAAATACAACTGGAACCGTTCCTTACCGTTTTTAAACCATTCGGCCCAATGGTGGAAAAGCTGCTAAAGACGAAACATTAAAAAAATCCACTACATGGTATGTAACTGTGACTGCACATGCAGATGTGCAATTTAAATTTGCCCTTTATTTATATTAATAATGTAGTTAAAAGGGTGACCTTCTACATTTACATTGACATTGAAATACCAGAGGTCCACTTATTGGAAAGCTAATTATAAGTGCTAGATTTTTACATTATTTTATTGCATTTTTACATTGGCACTTGCCTGTACAAAACTTGCTAATATAATGCTCAAGTGTGGGTGGTTGCCAAAGTGTTACTAAAGTGTTCTGGGTGTTTTTGTTGTTGTTTTGTGTTAGCATGTATGCATTTCCTTAGGTTTTTGGAGTATTTGCTAGCTCGTTTTCTAGTTACCGGCCCAAGTCCAAAGAGATCATCCACAAGTCTCAATGATATTCTGCTCCCCATATTTGGGTGTTGCAGTTGAAAACTATGGGAATTGCTTGTTTTAGCATCCGCAATATAAAAATTCTAAGACTCAAACAAAAAGGCCAGAGGTGGATCATTTAGAGTCTATGGCTACGTTTAGACTGCAGGTAACTGTGGCCCAAATCCGATTTTTTTTTTTTTCTCATATGTGACTCAGATCTGTTTTTGTCATAACAGTGTGAACAGCTCAAACCACATAGAATCTGATCTCTTCAATTCTGATTTGAGCCACTTCCATTTAGAAGGACAGTCATATTGGAATTCATGTGCCATTTATGTCACTCGAGAGCAACATTCATCACAGTTATGCGCTCATGGGAGTCACTTCAAAGATTTTACATACCCAAAGTTATCAAGACAGTTGCAAATGTATTCAGTGGAAGGACAGTGATGTGTCAGAACTTACAAATATTACAGTGACAGCTCTATATAAAAGCAAAACACGACGGGTCATCTTCATCTTTGTTTGTTTTTTATATTGCATGCGCATAAATTTGCTGGCTTTCGCGGCAGATCACGCTATAAATAAACACACTCATTGACTTCAATGTAAATTAAGTAAATTAATTGTAAATCAGCGCGCTGAGTGACGTCTTTTTATCGTTCTTTTGCGCATGCAGGTCAGTTCAGGACTATGATTCACAATGGAATCTGATATTGGCCACATTTAAAGGAAAAATGTGAAAGCTACCCATGTGTCCATGTGAGCAAATGTCTGCTCAAGGATGAGAAAAATCAGCTGAGTATCTCTCATTCTCTCTCATGAAAGAGAAAAGAGCGTCTCTAGAGTTGGAAGTGTTCGTTCTTTTGCTGCACAGAAGGACAGAGGCTGAGCGACTATTAAATGTGTCATAGTGATCGAACAGAAAGAAGTTTCACTCTCTCTTTATCTCGACACTGCAGCACATGCTCACAAACACTTGATGCCCAACAATATGGAAGCAAAAATCCACAAAAGTTAAAGAATCCAAGGAATGGTGCACAGTGGACAGTTCGTTTTAATGATCTGCAGCCATTTTCTTTGATCAAATAGAACAAAAACCAACACAGGCTCATTGGAAAAACGTAGCTGTGGCAACATTTTAGCAAAACGCAAAATAAATACCAATACTTACATATCACTGCAGTTTCCAACAGAAATGAACACTTGCAGTAAAACAGCAAACACCAACATAATAAAACGATGTATTCACATTAATCTGTTCCGTAAAAAAACTAAACATGCTTTTAGCCACACTCACTGGACATTTCACTTTGAAACCGGTGGTGATGGCGCAGTGGATAAGACACATGCCTTTGGTGTGAGAGACCCGGGTTTGAATCCACTGTGAGACACCAATGTGTCCCTGAGCAAGACACTTAACCCCTAGTTGCTCCAGAGGCGTGCGACCTCTGACATGTATAGCAATTGTAAGTCGCTTTGGATAAAAGCGTCAGCTAAATGAATAAATGTAAAATGTAAATGTAAACCGTCGTGGAAATGCACGACACAATGTATTTTGCGTTTTGCAAAAGATTTGCCACATATACTTACGTTTTTCTAATGAGCCTGGGCTGACAAAAACACATTTGACTGATCTCATATAAAGAAGCCTGTGACATCATGAAGACATCAATATCCTCTCTACATGATCAAATGACCACGAAAGACCTTTTAAATACCACACCACTAAATCATTAGAGACTTTTATTCTTAAGGGGCCAGGCTTGATGTGATTTCTACATTTTCCCTTAAAGAAAACTCAATTTAAATGGCCTAAACTACTCCAAATAGACTTCAAACTGGATTTCGAAAGGCAATGGCGCCTCATACAAAATGGCACCCCTGACATTAAAACCTGGTGCATGAAAACCTGGTCTCTTGATGTCCTTTTTGTGAACGCAAAGATGTAGCCAGCTCGGAAAGGTCCTGAAATTGACTTTCTTCAGGGATGTGTTTAAGCATGAGAGTATCAACTCACTAATGTTCCAAACTCATAACTGTATGTTCTATAGGTTATTATAGTGAAGATGAGATATTAGGCAAAAACATGTCTTTTTAATGCACCCTTAATGTGTGTAGCATAGATTGCAGCTGTGGCCCATGGCTCTCTTGCACTCTATGAATATGTTTTCATAATACAAAGCTTGAATTAAACAATGGGTTATTCAGACTCTCTCTGAGTGATGCCACTTCTATCTTTATTATTAACCCCTGCATGATTTTTCATTATTTAGAATACAAATAGTTTTCAATTCTAGATTATTGACTTAAAGACATAATCCACCCAAAAATAAAGATGTTGTCATCAGTTACTCAACCTCATGACATTAAAACCCTGTATGACTGGCTTTCTTTCGTAGAAAACATTTAATGTGTTGGCAACTCTTCATTTGTCAGGTTTAGAGAAGACTCAAACAGATGAGTAAATAAAACAATGTTTATTGAGAACAGAAGCACGGAACCAGCAGATGTAATGGTGAGTAGGTCATGCAAACTTGAGATGAAGATAGAACTTAGCTGAATAGTAATATGAATGTCTTTGCAGGTAAAGTGGAAACCAGAGTGGAGAACGGATGATGAAGATGATCAATGGAGAAGGCAGACGGCAGATCAGAATGAAGAATGAGGATGAGGATGAGAATCTCAGGTTGGAAGGTCAGGTAAGTTACAGGTAGTGAGTCTTATGCGTCCATGTAAAGACGAGACCAGACACTGAACAGAAGGTGAAGGGTTGTATTTAAAGGGAGTGAATGATGAGGTGATGATGAGTTGCAGGTGTGGTGAATCAGTATTCCAGGGAGAGTGAACAAATGGGTGGAGTGTGCAGATCTGGTGGATCCCTGACAGTTTAAGGAGAAATACGTGGAAGGAAGGTGAGATATGGTAATGTGGTGGTAAGTTGAGTCGATAGGTGACCTCGTTGAGCTGCCTCTGCACGGTGAATGGACCTATGTATCAAGGTCCATGTAGACTCAGCTTACGGCAAGGCAGGCGGAGGCGGATGTCCCGTGTCGATAGCCAAACCTTATGTCCAGGTTGGTATTGAGGGGTTGAGCTGCGACGACGGTCGGCTTGGATCTTGTGCCTCCGCACTGCCTGCCGTAGATGCACATGAGCCGAGTCCCATACCCTCTCGCTCCGCTCGAACCAGTGGTTGACAGCTGGAACCTCCGAGGGCTCACCCTACCAGGGAAACAGAGGTGGTTGATATCCCAGGATGCACTGGAAAGGGGTGAGCCCTGTGGTGGATTGGCGGAGTTAATTCTGTGCGTATTCAGCCCAGGGAAGGAATTGGCTCCAGCTGTCCTGGTTGTGGTGGCAGTTTTTTGTGTATACTCATAATAAAAACAAAGTGTTGTGCATTTTCGCCAAATAAAGAAAAATAAACATGATGCGAGTTCTGCCTCCTCTCTGTCAGTGCAGTCCATTCTGAAACGCGTCCGAAAATGAACTGTAACTCAGCGAATACTCAAACAGGCATTCAGACACACAGGCATTAAGCTTGAATTCTCTTCTTTTAAATGAAGTAATTTATATACAAAACAAATATTCTCAGTTCATGTACTATGTATGAAAAGAGAGAGATGTCAGTCGTTCTCATCTCAGCTCATTAAGTTGTAATGTGACCCCGCCCACGGAGAGCGTGCACTATTCAAACGCAAATGTGAGGCGATCCAGGCAAACCTGTGAACGCCCACAATCAGCTGGATAACACACACCGCGAGTTCACCTTTAGTCTCATGTACTTTACAACGCTGTGAGGAATAATACTATCTTGATAATAATCCTGGAAAATTTACCTCAGAAGTGCTAGAAGTTTCATTTTGAGGAGCAACAGACCCAGCTGAGGAATAGGTCAGTTCAGTTCCCTTTGTTCTAATCACAATAGTGTCTGTCTATACACGCAAAAAGACTGTTTAAAAATGAATCACGTTTGTGTGTGTGAATGAATGAACAGCTTTTAGCAAACTCTATTGCTATACTGAGATGAGGAATATATACTGTATGTGTTTTGTCAAAAATAAAGTCATCAACTAACTAATGAATCCTTTACTTTGAAATACGTATGATAAAATGAATCCTTTACTTTGAAATATGTAGGGCTGGACTGGGACAAAAAATCGGGCCGGGCATTTTGGCCCAGACCGGCCCACTATATGATCATAAACACCACCCATCTTTGCACGCCCTTAATTATATGCATACCAACTCCTATTCATTAAAACCACCAATGCCATGTAATGAGTGAGTATAGGAACGAGTGAGAGTTAACAGATGAAATAAGTAAAAATTTGACATTTATTAATACAGTTGAACTATACTCCACAGTGATTAATCCTGAAAGAAGCTATAAGCTGCATTGGCATAGCAATACAAGTGTTTCTCACAGGATTTTTGTTAAAACTATGGTGGTGGGACCTCGGTCCTTCTAGGGGGGTTCGGGGGCATGCCCCCCCATGAGAAAATTTTGTGCATTTTAATGTTAAATTCGTCAATCTGGTGCACTTTGAGAGTTCAAAATTAAAAGCTCCAACCCATATTCAGCAAATTAAACAAAGAAAAATTCAAACCTCTTTTAGTTACAGTGTCTATTTACATTGCACCTACCACATAATAATAGTTATAATATTAATCCAATGACAGTAATAGCCATATTTTGTAAAACAAATGCACTAAAAAATAAAGGAAACTTTCATAATTAGTGTTGTACCAATTTCTATACTTGAAAGAGATAAGCACATGATCTTTTATTTTGACGCAAACTGCATCAAGCTTTTATTTTGGCGGAAAACATGGTTTACAAACGTCTCTCATTAAATTTCTAGTGAATTGCGGTATCGTCAACTATGCAGATGTGGAAATAATCTGTAACTGGGTTATGGGTTCCTACACTCATGACATAGCCTAAGTGTTTTGAAAGTAGTTCTGCTTACCGCGGACTCTACACTCTCTCATCTCTCTCCTGATCCTCCTCACTATCATCATCTGCCGCTGGAGCTGATGAAGGTCAGAAAACATATATTTTGACACAGTTTACAGTGTCTGCTTTAAAGAGCAACTTGCAGGTTAAATTTATAACTGAATTAATACTTGATATTGTCTGAAGAGGTTTTTTAAAAACACATATGTAGAAATTACTAATGAAATCTAATTGGTTGTAGAGATTTTGATGAAAATGTGCTAGGCTCTGGAATACGCCTTTCCCCCTATAGCAACGCGTCATATGACGTATGCCGAGGTAAATATGAGCTCGCGTTCAGCCAGCGCTCTCATTGTGGGTGTAGTAGTTAGAGCAGTAGTGAGCGACAGAGAAAGTTTTAGATCGAGTTTTAGAGAAGCCATAATGGTAAATGATTGTGTTTGTGCTGGTTGCACAAAATCCAGCCTGTCAGGACATCGTGTCCATCATTTTCCTTCTAGGAAAAACAAGGCTTTTCGTTCTTGGGTGCGTTTTGTTCAGGTGAAGAGAGCAGACTTCACTGCCGCGTCTGTCACCGCACACTCGGTCGTTTGTGGCGCACATTTCACTCCGGAGAATTATGCACACATCTTCGGGTTCTCCCGCCGGATGTAGGCGCGAGCACAACATCAACTGGCAAACGCAATGTAAGCGGAACGAAACTGAGCTACTCGTTATTGTGTTTGTGTGGACCGTTTATCAGTTTGGACCAGTGCAGCGCGAGCCTGATCAAGCAACACTGTAGCCTAACTGCGAGATCCAGTAAATAAAGCATTTGAATTCGCCACTGAAGTAATAACATCGCTGCGAGATCTAGTGAGAAATATTCACATTTCTCCGTTATTAACGGATCGAACAGCGCTGACATGGAAACCAGGAATAAACATTGTGCAATGAATGAACGAACTATCCAGTGTCCACAGATCAGCAACATTCACCATGGCTTTACTGTAGTAACACTAACTGCAACCATGGAAGTTTGGCATTTTCCACTAAGGCCCAGTATGCATCCACCTCCCTGCAACACTGACTTTCCTCAGCTGTAAACATTGCCTCGCATTTCCCACACAAGCACCTATGGAACAAAAAATGTTAGCAGGAATAAATATCTCTCTGTCTCTCCATGAGAAACTGCTAAGTTATATCACGTAACGTTAGTCTGGGCGGATATTAATGAGCATGACAAACGCCTGATCAAAGCTTAGTTTCTGTTATTGTAAGTTCCAATATGTTCTGTCTAACATTAATCCTGGCCTGTCCCTGCTCTCTTGGCAGCCTAGCAGGCTCATAATTGTATGGCTGTGGTCCGTCAACAATTTCCTCAGCGTCCGAAATGTCATTGCAATCCATTTTTCTCTGTTGTTTGAATCGACCGCTCTCCCTCGTGCTACGTCACGACTCTCGCCCGTCACGCCCATTTTCAGATGCGGAAGTAAAATTTTCTCACAAAAACGACTCCAGAAGCCACTGTAGCGTATTTATAAAAATTTTTTTAAGAAAATCTAGTTCCTACATTATTTTTCTATACATTGACTTGTTGGGTCTTCTAACCTGCAAGTTGCTCTTTAAGGGCCTGGCTCTATTTTTCATGCTATTTCTCTGCACATTCCTTGCGTTTCTTCTCCATCTCGCTGACTATTTTGACAGATACACACTCGTTTAAAGTTGTGATTGGGCCAGCCCAGTGTCAATCAAGAAAAGAGCCAATGGGCCGCTGATCTATGTGTTTCATGGGCTGGTCTGTCAGAAAAAAAAAATAAAACTAACACTGACGTTTTTTGACCAATGCATTACACCAGCACAAACCCAGCGCCGCCAATTAAGCAAAACAAAACAAAACGAATGGGCCGCCGATGTACACATTTTATGGGCCGTAAAAAAAAAAAATAAATAATAATAATAAAAAGTATGTATGAGTATGAGATGTATCGGCCCACCGGGAAAATGCCCGGTATGCCCAATGGCCAGTCCAGCCATGATAAAATGTATACTTTAGTTTTGAAAGACGTTGACTAGTTTTGAATAGATTATAAAGTTTTTACTGTACAATAGACTGCCACATCAAATAAGCTTTTGTTTGCCAATTTTGCTCATATGTTAAATATAGTATGTTTTGTCAAAAATAAAGTCATCAAATAATACGTTTTGTATACTTTAGTTTTTACAAAGAAAGATTACACTTGAATTGTTGTTGTAATTGTAACCTTTTTAATAAAAAATATATATTTACAAGGTAGAAACTATTAAAAGGTAAATATAAGCCTTTTCTTTAAATAATTTGACAAATTTGGGGAGAGGATAAATATTCCAAAACTGAAAATACAGTATGAGAATTAACTGCACAATTACTAGACATGTTTACCTTGGATATTATACAATTTGCAAGCACAATTTGTGGAAAAATAAAAAAAAATTGCGATGCTTCCAACTGTGAACCAACTTGGTAGTGTGTGTATATATATATATATATGTGTGTGTATATGAAGAGTTCAGATGCAAAAGCCTCTAAATGCCATCTGAAATTTTCTTCTAGAATGATCATTTTTATGAAGCTTGTATATTTAAGTTCAATAATTTCTATATATATATATATATATATAGCTCTTGTATTCTTTCTTGTGGCTACAGGTGAACTACTAAATATTAGTTAGTGTGAACTACTAAATATTCATGATGGTGTTGGATCGTTTACGCCCCATCCGCATATTGCCTTTCCAAACTAAAAGTGTTTCACAAAATTTAAATCAATGTATCATTTTATGTGAATGATTAGGCAGGATGATCTTCACATCGTTTTGAAGAAAAAACTCTAGGCGAGGGACATTTCATTGCAGTTGTGCCACCAGACTTTTGCAACTAATTTTACATGGCTTCTACTGGATCAACTGTGGTCCTCTGGATGATACTATTATTAACTTTTCACTACATAATAAAAGACCCATGTTTGCAGTTGTGCCACCTTGACATTTAAGAACATACAAATTGCCAGATAAACGTTTTTCAATGATCTCAACAGCTTTAAAACTACTGATCTTTATAAAATTTGTTTACATAAGTATTGCATAAAATTTTATTTAAAATTTCTTCTTACTAAAAAATACAATTTTAAATAGTCTTGTTCGTCTGATCAGTTGTGCAGATGGTTGCGCCACCCGACATTTCCGAGATATAAGATACCAAAACAAACAAATAATATTTGTTATTTGAATGTACAGAAAATTAATTTAAACAAAACAGGTTTTATAGAATAACGTGATGCATGTCATGAATTCAAATTATCAAATTATTTTAAAAGGAATTAATGCACTTGGACACAAAAATATGCACGTCATGTCATTGACCTATATATTTGTTTGATTTTTGTTCTCGAATTTTCCATGGAGTTTATAAACCCCTGGTGTATATGACTCATGCCCTATATTTCAAGTCTTCTGAAGCCATATGATAATTTTGTATGAAGAACGGACCAAAACAAAACAACCAATGTCTTCATTCCTCCCTAGCTCTCCTTTCCAGGGTTCCCACACCTTGGTTAACTTCAAATTCAAGGACCTTTCAAGGACTTTCCATGTCCAATACCCTCAAATTCAAGGACTTAATGTGGGGACACATTTGTTGTGTCCAACAACAAACATTGAGGTACCATGGTACTCAACTTAAGGTATCCAGGGTTTTTCCTGGCTCAAAATAAGGCGGAGGTGGTAAAATCCTAATAATGTATTTTAATAATAAGATAATTAAATTAGTATTTTTTGTTGATCATCATATAGCCTAATGTGTTTCCCACATTATTTTTGTGGGTGGAGCCTGGTACCCCTAGGGGGGTCCGGGGGTATGCCCCCCCGGTAAGAAAATTTTGTACATTTTAAAGATAAATTCATTAATTTGGTGCACTTTGAGTCACCCGAATCCACTGTTTAAAATAAATAATCCACCCGCAAACCGCCCATATACTTTGATTTAGATATCTGCATCTGATCATCACATTACAATTATTCAAATTCTCAGTGTTAAGAATGATATGGTAACATATCACACTGAAGTAGGCTGATTAAAAATTAACATTTATTTAAAATAAAAGTTTTTCTTTTGGCAAAATTACATTTCCTTAATAGCCTAAACAGAGGCTTTACTCCCTTCAAACTTAAATTGTCAAAGTTTCATTACATCACTGTTTGAAAACACTAATTTTTTTGTACCTTTTATAAAGGGCATTTTTCCCCTAATTTTATTAAATGTTTGCTCCATCTTTCATTTCAAATTCTTAAATTTGGTCAATATATTCAATTAAAATAATAAGACACTATGCTGTTACCAATCAAATTAAATAATTTACATTGAAAAATTTTAACTGTATTAAATTAGATTATTTAAAATATTTTTGAATATACAAATAAGGAATGTTGAAAAGAATGATACTTTATGAAACTAAACCGCCAGTAGGAGGCGGCAGGCGACCGTCTTAATGAGCGAGTCATTGAGTCATTCATTCAAACGATTCGAACAAACGGCTGATATTCAGAATGAGGCAGTTTATGAATGGGTAACTGAATCTTTGACTCAACCACTTCGCTCAAAATGCTGAATCATTCAGTATCATTCAGTATAGCTGTGAGATGCGCAATGGTTCTGCTGTGATCTTTGGAACTTTTCGCTGCTGAAACAGAACAAAAACAGTCATTGCGTTCCAAATGTAAGTGACTTAATTTTAACTTTTTTTATTGAACTGTTATGAAATCAGTCTCGGTTTCAATCTTGATGGCTCTCTGGTCGTGTGTAGCCTAGGCTATACAAAATATTGTTTCTTAACTATAGTGTTATAAATAACTGCGCAAGCCTCAACAGCGCAACATTGTTACCATCAGTAGCCTACATTATAGGCCTATATTATTATCAACTATAGGCTATCAATCGCCACTTACATTAAATTAAACAAAACAGAATTATTTATTTTGTATTATTATACTAAAAATTGTTTTAATCAGGACATTTGTCTGGTAGGGACAAGTAGTAGGCCTACAATTCTCTCACTTTCCCCTTCAAAAAAATAAAAAAATACACGTGTCCCGGACAAGCGTTATTGTCGAGCCCTGATATGTTTTCCTTGATTGGTTTTCCCTGAAGAGAATTACGTTGTTGAAAACGAAAGTAAACGTTCACGTTCGTTCATTGCATTTTACCGTGATGAGAGTTCCGTGTCTTTATTAAACTCAACACATTAGGCTATAATGATTTATCTGTCATCCACCCTCGATTTATTGGAATGGAATGTTTGTATTCCTTGGCCCGCCCGACCCGCGATTAGCCGCGATCCGCGAAACACTATACAGTTTGAGAATAGACACAAGTGGTAACAACAGAACCATTACGGTGGAAAAAGTGTATCTGACCATCAAAATAAATTCAAGCACTTTCAAGGACCTGTCTCTATGTATGTTTATTTTCAAAAACTTTCCAGGGCCTTGAAAACATTTTTTCAGATTCACAAACTTTCAAGGATTTCAAGGACCCGTGGGAACCCTGCCTTTCCACAGTCTAAATACTTCATCAGAGAAGCAGAAATCTCGAATAGAAGAACAAAACTGAATCTTTACAATCAATAAATCAATCAATCAATGAATGAATCACACTGTCTTAATGATCCAAACAGTAACAGCCCACTGGAAAGGGAAACAAAAAATAACAATTTCAGCCCATCCATTAAAAAAAAATCTGGCTTCGGAAAAAAATAGTGCATGACTATGGGCTACTGTGATTTATGGTTTAAAACAACATGATAGTGACACACTATTCATTTTTGGAAGAACTATTCCTTTAAAAATGCATATGTAGGCTAAAACATGCATAGCTGTATTTTTGGCATCTCTCAGCAAAGCAAGTTTGTTCTGTGTCTAAGGATCTTAGCGGGAGTTCTCCCAGATGAATCAAAAATCAAGAGGACTTGTGTAATTCAAATGAACCTGAACAACCCTGTCAGATGCACAGACTGTGAGATGGACCCTCTGTGGCACTCACATACATACACACACAGACACAGAGGTGACACAAATCAGTCCTCCTCGACCCCTGTCAGGTAGGAGCCGAAAATCTCGATGACTGATGAGACAGTCGCACATGGTGCCTACGATATAGTGAGTTGTCAATCTGGGATGGCCGTCCTCTGCCAGAACGCTCACCTTCTTACCCCCTTGAAAGAAATGGCAAAACAAGTTGGTGTGAAACCTTATGTCTTATCATCAAATAAACTCCATTTTCATTGACAAAGCTGCAGTCATGCGATCAATGCTTATGTCTGGCTTAAAAAAGGTCTAGCTTGTGGTGAAAGGACAGAGTGAGTTTATGAGTCTCTTAAAATGTCATTTGTAGTTACGTGCCATTTAGCAGCTGCTTTTTAATCAAAGTGACTTACAGTACATTAATTGCTGGGACAGTACCCCCGAAGCTAGTGCTCACTTCAAGGTCAAAATGCTGAAAAGGCTGGATGGAATACGCAATTGCTTGGTTAGCAGCCCATCTTCTTAACCATTACGCTACCCTGACAAAACGCTTTACAACAAGGACACATTCAACTGATCCAAAGTGACAGTAAAGACATTTATAATGTAACAAAAGATTTCAGTTTAAATAAATGCTGTTCTATAGAACCTTTGAAATCACTAAAGAATCCTGAAACAAATGTATCAGAGATTCCATGAAAGTATTAAGCAGGACAACACATTTCAACATTGATGATTAAATCAAATGTTTCTTGAGCAGCAAATCAGCATATTAGAATGATTTCTGAAGGATCATGTGACACTGAAGACTGGAGTAATGATGCTGAATATTTTGATTGCCATCACAGGAATAAATAATATTTTAAAATACATTCAAACAGATTTTTTTTTTAACTGTATAATTTTTTTTTACAAATTACAATTTATTTTACAATTGTTTGTATTCGCATATGAGACTTTCACATTAATACAGATCTTACCATCCCCAAACAGTAGTGTATAAGACAGCATGCATGCTAACTTATATATTTTATATATTTATATATTTTTGATGACTCATTCTGCACCACCCACATTTTTGTCCAATCAAATAAAAAAAGTTTTGTCAAATCTAATAATGTAATAATTTACTTGTAATTGAATTATTTAATTGGCAGTGCAGTAGTACGTATTACTGCAATGGTGAGATATTTCTTATATTAATTTAATAAAATAAAAATATTTCTAATAATGGGGGTGGGTTGACGGTTTCCCTCTTTTTTGTCTTTAGCTGATCACATGCCTGTAAAAGTTAACATGCTGTTTTGGTTTTATCAACGCCTGGTATGTTAATGGACAGGGCAAGCCTGTAATCTCTTTAATTCCTATAACTTTAGTCTCTCTCACTCATCCAAGTAGCTGCTAAATCGACAAGACTCAAACAGAGTGAATTTTAAATGGTTTACGGCCATTAATTGGATCCAAGGAACAGGAAACACACAATTAGAGGTGCGCATGCACAAGTAGGTCATGCACACACACACAAATCCAATGCTGTGGTTTTCTAGACGATGTTCCCTTCAGATTACTGGCTGGCTGAATATCAGTGTTGCCATTATAATCGGCAGTGCAGCCATTACAAGCATTTTAATTAATTACATCCCTACTACCACAGAAACCCACAATCTTTCCACGCCTCACTGCCTTCAACTTAATCCGGCCAACTCATGCTGACAGCACTCTCAGGCCTGTGCTCCTCTACCACGGCCGATCGCTCAGAGGATTTCAAGGAAATTCCTCCAGATTAATTGCTTTACTAATCCTGAAAATGATAGTTAAAACATCATGTTTAACTATAAATATAAATATATGCAACATCTAATTCTGAAGCAAATCCCTCAATCAAATGTGTCAATCATAATGTTTAGCCAAATTGCTGACGGCTTTTAATAGAACTTTACATGTCTACATTGGAAGCAGAAGCACATAAATTGCATTTGCATATAGGCTATTATTTAAAACAAAATATACCAACTCAATAATAAATGAGTGAAATTGAAAAACAGAAAACATGATTGTTAATCTGTGATCTTTCAATAAAAAATTGAGCAGCACTGATTGTAAAGTATATAAATATATGATGACTTGCTACTCAACATCAAGGAACAATGCACTTCTTCAATTGTTCAATAAGATAATGTTCCATACCATGCTAACCATACTTATGCTATGATAGAGTACAAACCTGATCTATAATACTCTAGCAAATATAAAGATCATCTTCACAAATATGAGACAAATGACAGGTAAAGAATGAAACAACTTACAGCCATTGCTGTCTTTAATTCACATATATTCAATATTTGAAGAACGTTGGGAACCAAATAGTTTTGGTGACCGCTGACTTCCATCGTATGGACAAACACACCAACACACAAACAGAGACATTTCTTCTTTTGTGTTCCACAGAAGAAAGTTGTCCAGGTTTGGAATGACATGAAGGTGAGTAAATGCTAACAGAATTTTCATTATCGCTAATGCTAAAGCTAGTGTGTTCCATTACAACATGTTGCACACAACTGCCCTGCATCCGAATATGCCAACTACCCTTAGTACCCTATAAAGAGAAGCATGTCCAAACTCTACTGTATTAGAGCTACTGTATACTCTACTGAATACTACTGTATTCATAAAACAGTTAGCGAAACCAGAGCGCTTGAATGGCCTATTTCTGGTGAAATTCTTAAATGCGTATCTGATACTCGGGAGAGGATAAAAAAATCAGTTAACATGGAAAAAAGTGATTATTAAACTACTTTTGCAAGGACAGTATGGCTTCCTGTTGTGTTATTTTCTAATGCAGAATTGTTCGGATGTGTCAATTTTGTGCTAAATTAAACTTAATAAAGTAAAGGTGAATGTCTTTGATGCAGATTATAAGGGGAACTGGAGACTCAATGTTCACTTGCACAATTCGTCTCAACTTTTGATATAATACCCCCCAACTACTGAATAAATAAAACAGCATAAGAGGGAAGCAGCACTGACACTATTCCATTAACGTTTGAGTTCTGTTCCGTATGTGACCACATGATGTATTTGACATTTATCAACATCATAAACTACAGTGTGCGTATGTGACCTGTGCTCTCCTGGGTTTCAATAATAGGTTATACATTGTTCTTTTAGAAAAAAGAGTCTTTCCATTGTGTGAAAAGCCTTTTAGATGTGCTTGGTAGGTCACAGTAAATGGAGGAAATGGCAGCCCTCATCAGAAGATGGAGGAAACGATACCATGTCCATGTCGCTGACTGGAATAAAAGTGTATTCAGACCGTTCTCGCTCTCACTTTCTAGCCTACACTGTCAGTCAATCCTTATCCTTTGCTGAATGATCCCGATGGCTTTTGGCTGCTTACTGGAAAGTAAAAGTGTGAGTGTACATGTCTGGATTTATGAGTGGTAACTTAATACAGACTCAAATATAGAACATATGCATATGCCCTTTGGATATTTTTAACCAGATGATCAATTGTCAAAACACAAAACAACTATGTCTCACCTTTAAAAAAAATTGCAGACAGTATCTGAAATTTAGGGCATGAAAAACATTCAGAATTCTTCTCATGCTGTGAGCTAGTGTCTCAAGATACTTTGCACTCTTTTTCTTTTTTACGTGTGCAAAAACAATACAGCATAAATGCACACTGAACATTTTTGATATAATGGTTATTTTTATAAAGCACCAGATTTGGAGTCATGTTACACTTGTAGTTGCATCAACTGCTGAAAAAGCATTTGCAGGATTCTGTTATAAAGAGCTTTTAAATGCTGAATATGTTCATAAAGAATGAGGATTTTCCATTTAAACAGCATTTTCTAATTACCCTCAAGCTAATAAGGTCATATTCAGAATAGGAATAATCAAATTAAGAGATGCAGTATTCCAATTTTAGTCACATTAACGAAGACACGCATAAACGGAATGTGGCTCCCTATATTCCGTGGCATTTTGCACAATACGGCAAACAAACCACAGCAATTTATCTGCATAATTAATGACACAAAAATTGAAAAAAAAAAATGAATGGGATGGTTCTATAAGCAGCTCTGTCTGAATATTTTTGGATTGCTGCTGTTCAAAGCCACTGATATGTGCATTTCTGTTCATTTTCAGCCTTCGTTTTTTTTGTATTACCTCTGATCCCATTTAAAAAACATTGCCAAATAATGTCAATAAAACCAAGCCTCTGGTTATGTTTTAAATACAGAGCTCCATCTCTGCCATATGCTTCAGTGCCGTTGTGAAATTTCTAGGTTTTCTTTCTTTTTCTTTCATTGCCTTATAAGCACCAGAAAGATTTGAAGTACAAATGACTTTATATGTACTTAATAAATATGAATTAGGTGTTGCTGACTCTGTTAGTAAACTTTAAGCAACTTTGAGACTCTTATTATTATTAATTCATGTTATTAATGCTGTATATTCAATACTGAATGTAAACTATTCTATAATAAAATCAAATTGTATGCAAATTGCACTGTCAGAGTATAGTGAGTGTTCACATATTCAAACACAATACAAATACTACTAGAGTACAGCGTAACTAATTTATATTCATGGATCAGTCATTTGCTATTGTAGAGCAGATTTGTAAATTCATACCATGTGTAGATATGCTTGAGTTGTTTGGACTTGTAGTCTTATCATACCAATTATTCATTAACATACTGCCATGCCATTCATATCAAGCCAGTTACCTTTCAAAACCTACATTGGTTTAGTGATAGTAGGGTGAGTAGGGTGAATAAAATAAGGTCTGTGGTAAACAAACTTGACAATACTTAGTTGAACGGTTTGCTCTACAACATAAATTACACACACCCATATCAAAAAATGTGAATTTCAAAGCTGTTTATTCTAATAAGTAACTATGTTTGTGGAGTGAGTTCGTCCAGTTCACGTTACAAAACGTCCAAGTATCGTCAAGTTATGTTTACCACAGACCTTATTTTACTCATAAATTGAAAAACACCACAGGAAAATCTAGTGGCGAATTAGTCTTCTGGGTTTTCATGTCATCCTTGCAGCACTTCATAGTCGTGACTCAATTTAGTGGCTGCATCCTTCAAAGCATGCGCCATTCGAAGTCCACAAAGGTTGGACCAAGCGTTGTTTAATGGGATGTTCAATGGAGGATTGCTCTTGTCGACTATAACAACTTTGACAGCTGCCGTTGACGAGCGTCGGGAACGTTTGAACTGGACTTTTTTGAAAGCTGTCTGAAAACAAAACAGGGACAGGAAAACTTGTCTAAATATGTTCGCCTTGGTCCATTTATGTACATATTAAAGGTGCTGTATGTAACTTTTTTTATAAAATGAATCCTTTTTTTATTGCCCGTCTGTGAAGGGGTTGTAATCACACATTACATTGATCCACTTTTCGTGTTTTGCTATTACCTCTGAAGGCCAGTATTCCTATTTTTATGTGAAGTCTCCGGGTCGGATTTTCTGCGAAATCCACCGGATGTGACGTGCATGCGCGCTCCCGAGCCTACAGTCTATTGCAACTGCACTGCAGCTAACGACATGGAGTCTGATAACACCAAAAAACGACCTGCCTCCAGCACAACACAGACTCCAACACAAACTCCAAAAAAAAAAAAAAAAATATATATATATATATATATCTGCTGAAGCTCGTCAGGCCAAACGTCAATCGGATCGACTCAGGACGAAAACACGGATCAACATCGGCAGAGCGTTTGAATTGTGGAGAGACCTCCGTTTTGAAATAGCAAGGTAAAATATAACATACATAAGACATGAAATGAATACAAAAGACTGTTCCATGATAACAAAAAGCAGGTGCTTTAGGATGTAACTTTTATTTTATGTTCTAGATCTACTGTCTAACGTCACTCATCCCACTACTATCATATTGTTTATAATACACATTTCCAGACATGTTCAGTACAGTAATATTACTTACTGTCTTATTGTTACACTGAAATTGTCCAGTCTAGTTGACTAACCGTTTTCGTTTTCATTCATTGACCTTATATTGACATTGCTGATTGTGAAAGATACACAAATAGTTAGTAAAATAATGCTAGATAACACCACATGTCGGCAAAATACAGTCAATGTAACGTTATCATGGTACGAGCATGGAGCATTAGTTCTACGTCAAGCTGATAAAAGTAGCCTATTATGGTAATGTTGCAGTGGGAGTTTACATGAGTTTCCAGCATGTTGTGTGATGCTTTCTCCGTTGTGTTGAAAAGTGTGGCCGCCGTTAGTGAGTTCGCGCTCTTGAGTTTGAGCACGCGCACGAGCACTGTTGTTGCAATCTGAAACATCACCGCTAGAGGCCGCTGGATCCTACATACAGCACCTTTAAGGAGTATAAACTATATAAAATTGCATCTTAGTAAGATTTGTCAACATTTGAACAGCTTTAAAGATTTACATTTATAGTAAGTTGAGTAAGTTGAAACTCAATACTTACATTTAAAAGTGTAATCTGGCAATTTCTCTCCAAAAATCCTGTCATAACCAACACGCAATGAATTCTGGGATAGGCTAGGCCATGAAGGATCCATCTGTTGTATCTGTATTTAAACTCTGCATGTATTTAAACTCATGTAAGAAACATTTTCGAAGTAAAACTTAAACATTTAGGCCTAAACATTCAAGTAATTCAAGTGTAATCAACCGGTCTGTTATCCAGTATCCACCGGATCAGCGCTGGTTCCCAAGCCGGAGATGGACTCGCCTCTGCGGGGGAACTTCTAACTTTACACCGCCGTCCTGCGTCACTCACAGCCGAAAGATGCTGCGACGCGACTGACTCCATAACCTGCCAATAAACAAACAGTGCACAGTTCTGAGGACATTTTATCATCCAAATTAGTTATATTCATTATCTTTAGGAATATAGTCGTGTGTTTTTTATGCAAGGCGTTACAATCATGCGAAAAGACAGGCGCGAGTCGACACTCGTTTGAGGTGAGTAACATTGCGTCTCTGTATGTTCTTTCGCATTAAATACTTTAATTTAAAGCACATTAATGATTATATAGATAAAATAAACATGCACACACCTGAATTTCACAGAGGAAATGCACCAATTCTGCGCCGCTGAGGAGAGGAGAGGAGAGGAGAGGAGAGGAGAACTGCTCTGGAGACTGAAGAGAGTTCAAACAGCGCGCGCTCACTCAACCGTCGAGCTGTCGTCACGTCAGAGGGGAGGGGGGAGGGGGGAGGGGGGAGGTGCGCATTGTTTTAATTGAGTAAACTTAATTTCTTATGCGTGTTAAATATTAATATTTAATAATATTGGTTTTATTTAAGTAATATTTGTGGTTCTTGAAACAGATCAGTTTAATTATCCATTCTCAAATATGGTGATGGAAATTTCACAAATATATTAGCTCAGTGTATTTTAAATAAATAATTGGTTAGTCAAATACTAAATTATTTTAGTGAAAAACTTCAAACTTAAATATAACTGTAAATTTCAGACAAAATTAATTGTTGGAGTTTTAGTCAATTATTTCGGTATGTTCAACTCAAACTATCAAGTAAATGATATTCAGAGATTTTATTAAGTGAATAAAGTTAATTATTGCTGTGATATTTACTAAGGGACCGTTCGGTATTTATGGAAGGGGCCACCGGAGGAAAATAGGGGAGGGTCATGTCTTTTTATTCTTTGTTGAGGGGAGGGTCATCCAACTTTTTTTAGTCTAGGGGGAGGGTCACCCAACTTTTATATTCATTAAAACAGCAACATTTCAAAGTGGCTTGTTTGGTGCTATTTTTTTCCATTTAGCTCCATGTTGATCTCGCGTTATCAGCCCCCCTTCGATATCAGATGGGTCTGACCCAACAAAAATCCAGTTTGGCGCTGTTTGACAGTGCGCGCGCACTTCAGTTCGTGCTTAGAAAAAGTGCATCATGTCAGAACAGAATGCCAAAGAAATGTTTACCCGGCAAAGACTTAAAACACGAGCAAATAATGAACTGTTGTTAAGTGCACAGTGTCCTGTGAGTGTAACTCTACCGCTGCATTAACATGTGATGTGAACGTACGTCGAGTTTAACAGTAGGCTATTGGGACTGAGGCGCCAGAACTGCTGATAGAATGTGCGCTGTAGGGCGATACTGCATATTTTAGTTTCCATTCTTATTTTGTTTCCACGATGTGTAAAATGTAGGGCTACCACCAGCCGCGGCGCTACCATTGGGCATTTTAGGTCCGGGCCCACCCATTTTCTACTATGGTTTTGTACGTTTCTTCATTCGGATCTATTTGCGATGATCGATCCAAATTCTAAACAAACAATTTACATGCTTCGTCCTTGTTACATTATTCATTAAGATAATAATTAATAAATGCACGCATAATTATCAGTGAACTTGATAAATGTTGCAGATATGTTTTACATGCATGCACAAACAAATGCCTTTCAACTTGTGTGTGCAAAATTCAGAATAAAATGAATGTGCAGCAATTTGTACAAATACAGAGTCTGTAGGCCTACTGTGTTGTTACCATTAAATAAGCTCATTTAGTTTCATTTTTGTTAAAATATAATAATGTTATTTTTTCATCTATGTTGATTATGAAAAGTGAACCGCACACACGAGTACGCAATATCGAGAGACATGGAGCGGGTCAGACATGATTTTGACCACTTAATTAAGTTTTGTTTTGCAGAAAACGATTTTTTTAAGTGAATTTCGTTTTGTATAAATTGTATCTTAATTTAAAAAAAAAAATTATCAACCAATTGCCAAATACCAAATATAGCAGACAACACAATCATAGAGGCGCCCGCGTGGTCACTTGCACTGCACGTAAACAGGAGCGCATCTCAACTTAACGAAACTCAGCGTATGCCTCACAGACATTAAATATATCTTAAGAAAGCTTGAAATGTCTTTTTAACAATTTAAAACGAAAAGAAATAATGATGTGCATTTCTCTCTATAGGCGTGTTCACTACTACGGAGATGGCGATCGTCAACTTCATCTTTACAGCTGTTGTTGCTGTTAATAAACTAAAAATAATAGGCTTATAATTTTATTAAACAATAAATTAAATTAATTTTTTATTGTATTAAAAAAGCAAAAAAAAAAAAAAATCCTGTTTATCAATATTGTGTGTGCTTGTGTTTATGGTTTACAAGGACAATATGTCAGGTTACTCACCAGCATTATGAGGACACCTAGGTTTATGAGGACACCTCAGTGTCCCCGTAATTCGGAGGTCATATATGTTATTTTCTGGCATAAATAAATGCCCATATGAAGTTTGATCATTTTCTAAAAAATGACCTTACATACCATGATGTGCATGTGTATGAATACAACTATGACCTTACATACCATGATGTGAATGTGTATGAATACAACTATCTGTATATTATCTAAATATTCCTCTCAAACCAGGTAATGATTTTGGTGTATATGTACAAAATATTGAGAACACTTTGACACAGACACTGTTATTACAATTTGAAATTAAGATTTTTGAGACTTAACATATAATACCTGTGTATAGTGGTGTTGTCTAGTTTTTTATAGTGAGGGTAACACTTATAACGCTCAGTTGTAAGTAAGTTATGCTTAGTTAATGATGAACTCATGAATTCATAAATGATTAGCAAGTGATATACTAACATTTTATGTATGTTTATTTATAATGTGTGTGTGTGTGTGTGTCGAAATAATTTGTCCGCAGCTGCTCAAAAAAAAAAAAAAAAAACAGTCAAAAACCCCACTGTCAGTGTTTTGTAAGGAACAGTCAAATATGTTCAATATAGCAGGAGACATTTTAATTGTTTACTAATAAAACAGTTATTTTTTATGTCAGTGTCGGCTAGACAGATGAAGTTGACGACTCGCGATCTTCGCAGCGCTACCACATCTTTAAATTACTATTAGTATTATTTAAGTTAACATAAAATACATAGACCTACACCACAAAAACTAGTTGAGGATAAATTCGTTAAAATTGGGCGATTCCAGTGTTATGGACGTGACATTTGCAGTCAAAACTTAAAATAAAAATTCTCAGAAAATGCATTTATTTGAAACATCTGAAAGGAGTCAAACAATAGAAAAATATCAGTCTACACATGCGTTTTATATTTAATATGAGGGGAAATACACATGTGACGTGACACAAATTTTTTTTTTAACTTTTAGGTGGCAAAATATTTTTTAGTAATTCTATAAATTACACTGTGCAAACCAAAATATATACCCACCGGATGAATAAAGATCGGCCTCCACAGAACATAAAATATTATATTATTTTATTTTTCGTGTTCGCATTTATGTGAAGAAAAAAAAAAGAAAAAAAAATGTTACGGGCGTGACAGTTCTCCATTACGAACATGACTGCTCTGAAGCGACTTTAAAAATTTCACAGAGACCTCAAACAGAAAGCACAAAGTCTTTTTTTAAAGTGAATTTCGTTTTTTTTATTAATTTTATCTTAATTTTAATCAATGTTTCATCTGGATTTAATAAATAAGAAGTAGTCTAAATATAGTAGAAAATAAATAATCATGACAGAGGCGCGGGCGAGTGAACTGGACTCTTGTCTCATAAATGAACCGAAACTCAGCGTAAGGTATGCTACTTGCCTCACAGACATGAGAAATATATAGAAAGCTTGAAATGTCTACTTTTAAACAGAACAATTCATAACGAAAGAAAACAGACTGCTCTCTGCTTATGAAATGTGCATTTCTCTCTGGCGCGTCCTGAGAAGATCGCGACGCATCGTCAACTTCATCTTTGCAGTAGACACAGAAAACACTTGTTTATTAATAAACAATTAAAATGTCTCCTAGCTATTTATGACATATTAATAATCATTACTTTTGCCGGTTCTTTGTGACAGCTTTTAGATGCTTTATTCGCAACGCCACCCACATGTTGAACGCGTCACACCGCATCAGCACCGAAAACATGATTTTTTTTTCGTGATACGAGAAAAATCGTGATACGAGCCGAATCGTAGGTTTGATCTATCGTTACAGCCCTAGTAAGATGAGAAAGCAAGAGTTTATGGTTTAAAAAACAAACAAACAATGGCTATCTGAACATCTTTGCCAAGCACAAACCAGTACAGAAGTAGGCTAATCAATAAATTATCGGGGAGGGTCATGCCTTTTTTCACAATCATTTTGGAGGGTCATAGAAAAAATTATTGCTGGCGAAGGGAGGGTAATGTCTTTTTTGACAACAGATCTCAAAACTTCTCCGGTGGCCCCTTAAATAAATAACGAACAGTCCCTGCCACTGAATTATTTTTTAGATTTTTTAGAATTTATTTTTAATTTTACCCATAAGAATCACTTCGACATTTAGGAAAGTTTTATGTTTGTAGGTTAAGAATATAACTGTTGTATACCCTGTGATAAAGTTTAGAGAAATTGTCACAAATGAAAATGAAATCTGGTGATGCAGGATTTAAAATGAAAACTATTTATATGTGAAATATGCAACTGTATCTTGTAGAACACACTCTAATAAATAATTTTGTAATTAAAATGTGTGCTTGTGTGTAGTTTAAATGTTGTGTTTCATCTAAGGCTGATTATACAGTATACAGTAACCATGATTGACTACAGGCATAGGGCTCGACTTAGGACAAGATAAGAACAAGCATGAGTGAAGTACAGCCTTATACTGATTGGTAAACTGCACTGTGTTTTATACATGTCCATGCTGGACATTCATATTAAATTAGCATTATTTTCCTATGTTTTTACATCATGAAAATCTATATGGCTTCAGTTGTATGTAGGACATATATGACATATTATGATTAAAAATACACTAATATTATACAATTTATATATGTGGTTTTTGCAGCATATATGTCCCTTACAATATTCTGTTGGAACATATAAGAATCACAGGAGTTTTTAGCAAACCTTTTCCATATGGGTACTTTGAGTAAAAATAAAAGATTGAGCAAGATTTTTTTTTGCAAACTTTAATCAGTCATTCACGTTAGTGCTCGGCTAAGGTACGCACCGTTATTGATACAGTTCCAACATGTGCACCGCAATGCAGTAAATTAGAAATCTACACATCGGTTTGTTGATGGAAATACACTTGTTATGCTGATGGTGATAAATTATAGTTGCAACCATATCACTGAGAATCGTCCTGCTCAAGTCATCCTTGCGATGGAGGTTCAGTTTTTCCAATGTTTCATCGTCGGACTTCCTCTCGGATTGATATGGTAAAATCAACCTCATTGTTACTGTCTTTACAGTGTGTACAATCGCTGAGGACTCAGGAAGCCTCCTGAGCTGAAGTTCAGTTATGGTAATGGGCATTTAGCTTCAGACAAGTGCTCTAAGTGGTAGACCAATCACAACAGACTGGGCCGCCTGGCCAATCAAAGCAGAGTAGGCTCTCAGAAAGGAGGAGTTTAGAGAAACTGAATCATCCGACAAGTCGTTTGAGAATCATGAAAAAGTGTTTTTTGACCTTTGATGCATGTAAACCTGTTGCAGGAGACCTCCAAAACTAAATTAGGAAACTTCAAAATAGCATAATAAGGGCACTTTAACAGAAGTTCGGGTGAAAAGCATGGTGGACCCTGGAACCCATACCATTACACAGAAACTTTCTCTGGATTCTTCTTGTATTCTGCTGCAGTTGTAGCTAAGAAAAATAACTGACAACTTCCTGCATGGTTTCCATTCTCTTTCTTTCGATTCACTTCTATCTATCCCTCAGGCTCTCTCTTCCTCTCTCTCTCTCTCTCTCTCTCTCTCTCTCTCTCTCTCTCTCTCTCTCTCTCTCTCTCTCTCTCTCTCTCTCTCTCTCTCTCTCTCTCTCTCTCACTCTCACACACACACACAAGAACATCTTCATATAACTGTGGGAGTCTGGCATTGATCTAGTTTATAAATCCAGCTAAGGTCTATCTATCTATCTATCTATCTATATATCTATCTATCTATCTATCTATCTATCTATCTATCTATCTATCTATCTATCTATCTATCTATCTATCTATCTATCTATCTATCTATCTATCTATCTAAAAATACACTTCTACAATATTCTTTTATATTATTATATAACACTAGTTTATCAGAAAGCACATAATCTTTGAGTAAAAATGATTGAAAGTTGAATTAGATTTAATTAATGCCATAGGTGATATTGTAAAGATATTCATCTAAATGCTCCTTTCAACAATAGACTCAAATCACGTCTGTTTTTTAAATGGGCGCTGTGATCCATGCTCTTTCACAGTAATACATTTGTGAGTCTGCTTCAAATCTAGAGATTAAAATCACCACTCATGTTTCACATGGATCCATCCATATGGACTGTGAAGGGTGAAGTGGTTGTGGAAGCAGTCAAGCGCTGTAATTAAGGATTACACCTTCACAAGTGGGGCTTCAGTAAGAGCCTATTAAATGTACGTACTGTATGGCTCAGGATAAGGATTTCTAACATTTTTCTTTTTCATTCTTTTGTCTTGTTTCAGCTTCTAACATCTACTGTCAAACCAGGTCACCAAAACAAAGGAAATGTTTTAAACTTTGATATATATACCTGCAAAGTTTCTCTAAGACAGTAGCTGCTGGACATTTTAGGTGCTTTAAGTATGTCTGAAATACCACCAAGTATATTAAAAAAATCTATTTTTATCTTTTTTATTGTTTATAAATTGCCTTAATTCTTCAGTGAAGTGAGTTCTTGTGTACAGAATGGTTGCCGGGTATACTACTGCTAAAACATACTGTGGTATTAAACATTTACCACATTACAATATCTTCATTCAGCAAATATTGTACATGACCATTTGGATATTAAAAAAAAGTAATTTTTACTTTTTTTATGGTTTATCATTGAAGCACAGCATGTCATATATTTGCACAAGCATTAGATTGTATATATACCTCAAAAAGAAAAGAAGTAAAGACAAAATTAATTATATTATATAGAGTATACATTGGAGGTTTGCATTGAGTTCATTGCGTTTTATGTTCTTTGAGAAATGAAAAAGATATGCGTGCGCTGCTGCAGAAATGAACTTTTGATGAACCAAACACATTGACATTGAATTATTAAAACTATTTACATCTTTTCATTCCATAAGTCATTGGTTTTTGTTGGCAAAATACTTATTATCCATACCATATTATTCCACACTGAAGCTTAAATTTAGATATTTACCCAAAACTGATGTGAACATTTTACTCTTCCCAAGTTCCCTTTTATTTTGCGCAACTGTGGTTAGGAAGTGCCAAAATACATTTGTTAAGTAAGTTCTTTTTATGAAAAAATTAAAAAGATACTGGTGTCTTCATGCCTCAACAAAGTTAATGTGACGATTTTACCAACTATGACAAATAAGACTAAAAAGAGCTCTTTCCAAGTCCTCTGGGCTCCTAGAACCTCATTCGACCTACTGTGCATCACTAATGTGTATATGGTCACTCATCATTTCTGTGTCATTTGAGCCAAAATGCCATGAGGACATTTACCTCCCGTCTCTTGAGCTTTAATTACTCCCTGCGAGCTTAGAGGAATGAAAGGAACATCATGTGGAGAAACCCGCTTTGCCTGCTGTTAATACAGATTATACTTAAAGCATTTGTACAATGAACAGTTCATAACGTAAACATGAAGCTAAAAGTATTTCTGAATTTTAAAGGTATTTAAAATGTCTGGAAATTTTGCTCCAATGTTTTACAAACACCACCAAACATTTTCCTAGTCCTGCCCTGTGTCTAATTTTGGACTGACAAACAGGTAGTCCCCTCTTTATTATTATTATTATTATTATTATTATTAATATTATTATTATTGTTGTTGGTGTTGTTCAATATACAGTTAATTCATGTTCCTTTTCTATTTTTTTAAGTGGTTTCTGGGTAAAAACTTAAGATAACTTATCTATCAACAAGTAAACAATACATCATATTGTTGTTTATTCATTTATTTACTATATTTAGGCTTAGGGTCCGTTAGGGGGCATTTACATGACACCATTTTCAACTAAAAATGAATATTTTTGGATGTTTATTTACACAACAATGATTTTTGGAGGCCTGAAAATACAAACTTTTGAAAACGGGTTTCAAAGTAGTTTTTGAATACGATACCGTTCTCTTCTCCGTGTGAACTGCAAAAACGCAAATTTGGGAACATTGTGTTCAGTCTTTAGCTGTGTACAGTAGCGTGTCTTTACAAACCATTGGCCTGGCATGCATAATACAGAATTGTTAGTCGTTTTCGCGGATCTGTGCAGGGATTGCCTTGACAATTGTGTCGCATGAACGTGTAAAAAAAAAAACAAAGGAAACACTTTTCTGTTTTTGGTACATTGTTGTTGTGTAAATGTACCCTTAGATTTCTCTATTTCTCGGTCTATTATGCTCCCCAAACCTGTATTTATTTGATTAAAAATGCAGTAAAAAAAAGTGAAATTGTGAAATATTATTACACAAAAAATCTAAAATTGTATTTATTCCTCTGAAGGGAAAGCTGAATTTTCAACAGGCATTGGTCCCTCTATTGCCTCATAATTTTTTTAGGATTCTTTGACGAATTTTGGGCCCTATCTTGCACCCAGCAATTGACTTTGTACACCGACGCATGTATCATTCCTATTTTGCACCCGCGCAAAGCGCGTTTTTCCCTCCACAGAACCACGTCGCTAAACTAGGGAATGAACTTGCGCTCCCTGGGCCGTTCAGCACAAAAAAGGAGGCGTGTTCCGGCGCAAACGTTCCTTCATGCTATTTTGCAGGTTTAGAAAACAATTGCGCCACTAACCAGGGAAAAAAAGTTTAAAGTCAGTGGCGCGTTGCGCATGTTATTCATATATTTTAAGGGCGCATGCTTGGCCATAATCAATGTAGCGTGTGCACAACGCGCATACACTTTGATTTTTTCATCTACACAGAAGCAGTAGTTTTCATTTTTGCAAATCATACATTATTACGATAGATAGATAGATAGATAGATGATAGATAGATAGATAGATAGATAGATAGATAGATAGATAGATAGATAGATAGATAGATAGATAGATAGATAGATAGATAGATAGATAGATAGATAGATAGATAGATAGACAATTTATTATAAAAGCATACATCTAGCTTACACATTTACCCAAATTATCATACGCCTTTTTAACCGAAGTTAATTTGGGTGGGTTTCTCCATCCCCAACGTCCCTGATGAGAGCGTTGCTCTCCTTGGCTGTGAACCGCTCCTGGCGCGCGCCCGGCAAATCGGAATCCGCTTTAGAAACAGCGCGTCTGCTCTTAAAGGGAATGTGAGATGACGCTCTGATTGGTTTATTTCACGTTACGCCCAAACCACACCTATGAATAATGAAGCTACTTCAGACCAACCCATTTTAGATTTGCGCCTGGCGCAAGAGTCATTTATCCCGCCGGGAAAATAGCAACAGCGCCAAGACCCGCCCACAAAGTTACTTGCGCTTTGCTCTTTGACACTTGCGTTTCAGATCGTTAGAATAGGGCCCATAACGTTCAAAATACTGTAACTGCTTTTATACACAATGTCTTTACTGTCACCTTTTCATCAATTTAACAATATCCTTGAATACATTGTCCTTTATTAATACATTATCCTTGTTGTTTTTTTTTTGGATCATTTGTTCTTTTTTTTTATTGTTGTGTGACCAAAATGAATGATTGATGAGTGGCTGAGTAGTTCACTTTGTAATTAATCCATCCATTTGAACCAGTTTGACACATGCAGGCTCATTTGCACACATTATGAACATCATTGACAGGCATTATTCCATTCACAGCGCAATGGAGATCTTGCCTCCCTCCTCAGAGAAAACACTTTTAAAACTACAAAAATGACTCACTGCGCTTTTAAAAGGTAATGGAAATGTATTTCCGGTTCCCCCAGAATACAGCCGATGCTGAGAGCTGCCAGTGGACACATTATCTAGCTTCAGAAACTCTTTCAAACATGACTCACCCTTGTGAGAACCACGCTAGTCCAGAATCTGAACTCTTGATTTGATTAAAAAATCCAATCAAGCCAATATTTCATCTCCACTCCATCAAATAATGCCAAAGTCATTGTAGCCATCGATATTTCATTTGTTTTCAGCGGCATCCCTCGAGTGGTTTTCCCTACACAGATGCCTGTGACTGTGTTGTTTAATTTAATCACTCTCCATCTCTGCCGGTGGATTAACAGTGTGTACCGCCCATGCAAACCTATTCTCAGTATCCCCATTGGTCCCAACTTTTCCCTCTAAAGCGATCACACAGTTTTTCGTCATTCTTTATTGGATTTTTTAAAATCCCCTACATGCAATTACTACTGGAGGTGACTAGAACAGTGGGTGGTTCACAGGAAGAGGGGCATACGTTAGTGGTTTCATCTCATATTTGATCCTTGTGGGACATCTAGGCTGATCTAGTACAATTTTCCTGATCTCAGCACCATCCCAAGTGAAATCCCATGAAGTGTAGGATCAATCAAAAACACTCAAAACGAATTCTTCAAATATTCAAAGAATTAATTAATTTATTGTTCAGTGAATGAGATACTTATCAAATTATATTTCGGTGGGGTCATGCAACAGATAAGCAAGTGGAGTCACCATTATGTTCAGTTTTGTTCAGTTCAAGGACTTTTAGTTGGTATTTCTTCAGCTCATGCCCTCTTTTGTTTGATTTCCCACCACTCTATAGCGTTCCAGCGTGTTCTATTAATCACCTTCTTTAGTTCACGATATAGTTGAACCCCCTGTCTTCACTCTTTGTCTGGACATTATCACATTTAGTTGTGTTTGCATTGCCTGTTCGCCTGTTTTTGAGTATACTTGCTATTAAAGGAACACGCTGACTTTTTGGGACTTTAGCTTATTCACCGTATCCCCCAGAGTTAGATAAGTCCATACATACCCTTTTCATCTCCGTGCGTGCTGTAACTCTGTCTGACGCACCCACCGCTAGCCTAGCTTAGCACAAAGACTGGAGGTAAATGGCTCCAGCTAGCATACTGCTCCCAATAAGTGACAAAATAACGCCAACTTTTTACTATTTTCATGTTGTGATTTGTACAGTCACAGCGTGTACAAATAACAAGGTCACATGAGACACAGCCATCTTCTAACCGTATACATACGGGAACTATATTCTCAGAAGGCGAAGCACTGCTACTTCTGCGGAGAGAAGAGATTTATTATTACTATAAATATAGCCTATTAGTTAAATTATATTCTTATATTATAATAATTAAATGTTAGTATGTATAATGTTGTAATAATTTGTTTAATTTTGTACTAAATGGATAGTTCCAGCACAAACTAACTGATTTCTATTATATTATATTATATTATATTATATTATATTATATTATATTATATTATATTATATTATATAACTGAATTATATATATAACTCAATACATATAAATGTTATTATTAGTTAAAATATGAAGATAATACTCTTATATTATAATAATTAATATTGATGTTAATATTGTAATAAATTTGTTTTTATAAAAATGGATACAATTATTTATTGTTGAATTTATATATTATTAATTGAATAATACAATTACTATTATTAATATGAATTTAATATTAATATGGTAATTTGTTTTACACATTTAAATGGATGCATGGACTTCATGAAATTCTGACGACATTTTTAAAAGTTGCATTAGCTCCTTTTAGTTAAGTACACCGAGCAAGCAAAAACATATTTTTTCCTTCTTTTTTTTTTTTTTGAGTGAAAAGCATTTTGCAGGTGGGCCAAAGATTTGTGGTGGAGCTTCGCGGCAGGAGTTTGGCTGGTCTGCAATGCCAGCTGGTGCATTTACAGATTGATTCCCTGCCATCATTTACTTCAAAGTTCTTCCTCTACCTCTCGCACTGTCTGTCTTATGCAGTCTTTCTTTTCTTCTCCTCCGTCCCTCTGTCTTTCTCTGTCTGACTATCACTCTCTCTCTTTCTCTTTCTGTTTCTCTGCACATCTCTTAACATATGGTGAGAGAACAGTCCTGACCTACTTGCAGATTTGCAGCTCACCAGCAACTCCTGACTCGCTCCTCTTCCTGGTTCCGAACCGGATGCAGCACTCTCCCAAAATTTACACACTAAATCTTACTGACATCTTTCGACCTGCACTCATTTTTCATAGTGTGCAGTTAAGGCATTTGTTTGAAACAGTCCGCTTCCTTATTAAGGCCTACAATGCAATGCATAAAAAAAAAAAAAACCTCTTAGCTCTTTCTAACTCTAAGAAACGTTCATAGACACTAATGCAGAAATCCAATGCAGAGATTAACTTTTATATCAAACGACACCGATAGAATATCTTCTGCTGTGTTTTCTCCTCATTTCATTTCAGTTTTTCTGGCCCACTCGTTTTATATGGTTTATTATTATTTCAGATGTGGATCGAAGAGTCTTAGCTTGAGTTTTGGCGCATTGATTGACATCTAAAGGCCGAGGTTAGGTTGGATTTATAGTTATAAGTGGAAATAATCCATTCTCTCCCCTCTCCGAACCTGAGCCATTTGTATACATGAAGGTCACACTATCGATGGATGCCATTAAAAAACAGGCAAAGCAAGGTGAGGCTCTTTTAGATCAATATGTTAACAATCTAAATCCTGAACAGCAGTGGCCATTTAGAGAAGAGCTTTTCATTCATATAGCCATCAGGCTGTGGAGCTTTTCAAATCTGATATCCAAAGCTTTTTCACAAAGTTGATTTAAAATTTGCCAATAGTTTGTAGGATTAGTAAGTTTGTTAAACAATTATTTTATTATTCATTTTATTTGCATGAGAGAATGTGTTCTCAACAAATTTTATATATTTTTTTTATTGTTAGAAATTCTTAGTAGATACATATTTTAATGGAAACGATAACTAATGGAAACTTACAAGTATACTTGCTGTATAAAACGACTAAACTTGTGAGAGTATACTTCAAAGTATACTTTCATTAACTAAAAAATATTTGACTAGTAAACTATCAATATACCTATAAGTTCACTTGTAATATAGTTGCAGTACAAACGAAAAACGCAGTTGTAATCTAGTTGTGTAGTCAGAGTTGACTACTTTTACACTTAAAAAAGTAGTATATAAAGTAGTAAAAAAGTATATTTTTTTTCAGTTGTATACTTAAAATATACTTTTTACACAAAAATAATTTGTTCCAAGTAGTATTGAAATAGTACACTTACAAGTATACTACTAGTGCACTTATATTAGTATACTTAATACATACTTACTGCAGTATACTTAAAATATACTTGAACTTTACTTAAGTATACTTAAATTAACTTGAAGTATACTTATTTTTGTATGTTGAAAGTTTTTTAAACGTATTTATTTATTTATTTATTTATTTACCTCATTGTTATACTCTGTCCCTCATAAAAATGCACTGCTTCAAACGATTTATTTATGTATTTATTTATATTTCTATATTTTTGTGGTCTAAATAAATAAATCAGTAATTGGGGTTGAACCCACCTTCATGTTCTTCATTCAAGCACGTTTTACATTTGCCAAAGCTTCAATGAAACCTTCTAAAATGAGCTGAGAAGTTGTATTGGTGGTCATATGAATCTGACGCATTAACTTATGCAAGTTTTCTTTAAGTGAACTTAACGTCATACTTATAGTTTCCCGCCACTAGTTCATCACCAGTGTTTCAATAATTAGATCACACCTGTCTGAATTCTGTTCATTATCATGTGGGTGTTCTTTCAGTTCTTCGTCTGCCGTTGTTTGTGTGGAAGCACACTGTTTAGTTGAGTTTTGGATCTCCATGGATTACCTTTTTTACTTTTATTTAATAAACTAAACTATCATACTATCTACCTCTGCATCAGAACCATTATGTGGCACATCTGTTTTCTTTATACTTTTTCAAACAATCTAAATTTACAAGACACTATGTAAAACTATGTGGGAATAAAAGTATTTAATACTCAATCAAGAGTAAACACAACTACAAGCCAAGTATACTTGCAAAACTTAATTATACTTTTAAGTATATCTCGATCAAAGGATTGAGTACAAGTATAGGCCAAATATACTTCGACTTTTCTGTCAGTATAAGTCAAGTATACTTAAGGGTAATTTTAAGTATATTTCTGACATAGACTAAAAGTATATGTTCTTATTTTTAGTTTAAAAGTATACTAACTCTAATGAACTTATGTTTTGTAAGGGTTATTTTGCAGAAGATAAATTAAATTTAAATGAAACTGTTTTGGTTTGTGAATTTTAAATGTAAAAGTAGCTTGAGTGCTGAAGTGCAATGAATGCGATGTACTTGAAATGTATAGTTAAAGTCCTTGTTGCCTGAGATAAAGACATAGAATGAGACAGTTTTCCCCCCTCCGTTATTTGTTTAATCAGACTCTTTTAAAACCATATCTTTGGTTGCTGTTTGTGAACTTGCAAGTATCCATGCCAAGTGCATACTTTAAGGTTACAGGATTCGTGTGAGCCACCAAGACTGAAAGAGTGTGCCAAGTTGATGTAAAACCTCTCATGTAGTGGCTTCAGAAGTGATAAGCTTCAATGTTTATTTTCCCAGACGCTGTGTGAGGCAAAATTGACTTTTGCTATCTCAGCGAATAGCAATTATCTGGGGTGCCAGAAGCTTCTGCGCAGTGAAGACTAATTAGTTTCATTAACCTGCGTCAAAGATAAAAAACAATTGCCATAATGTAATTGAAATGCTAGTCTCTTTCTCTTCTTTTAGAACATTTCAATTTGATAAATGATTTTTTGATGCTGTTCACTTTATTTAAACAATTTCTTCTGACATTGTATCTGGTTCAAATACGATTGCTTCATGTTAAATTGACTTGAAACAGTTACTTTTTGACTAAACTTGATATTTTCACTTTGAAATAACATGTTTCAATCAAGAAACCCTATCAAACAGGACTTTCACTGCAATCATGCTTCGCAAAGGGGCTGAATTATGAGAGAGAATGTTAAAAGAAAGTGTTACTTTAAGCATTTTTAGCGAGATGAGAAAATGGAGAGACTTGTTAACGTTTAATGCTCTGTTATGTTGGTATCTGCACTGTAAAAAAAAATCCCGTAAAAAAACGGTAAATCTCTGGCAGCAAAGTTTCCAGACGGGTTCTGTTAAATTACAGCAAATAACCATTTCACAAAATTACAGGCAAAAACCGTAAAAATACAGAATTGACTTTACGGTCAAAATTAATTAAATTACAGTACTTTACTGTTGATAATGGCTTATTAAACCGTGGAAAAACGGATAAATTATGTCAAATTACATAAAAAGAACATTTAACTTTAAGGTTAAACTGTAAATTTAGGGTTTTATAAAGTTATTTTATAATAATGCTCTATCTACAGTAATTATCTTTTAATATATAGTTTTTCTGTGTAAAATAACTATGAATATATGTATAAAAATGTAATAAGTACATAAATTCAAATACAAAGTTTGTATATTTACTGTTTTAATTTTTGCAGATCCAGTTTCACAACATTGACCAATCTCTAATTAAGTACTTAATAATAGCAAATTTACAGTCAATTTCTGTTAAATTAACTAAATGTACAAGTACGGAATACCTGCACATTTACAGTATTACTCATTAAACAAACACTGAACATCAAGATATGTGAATGATAGGAACATGTCAAATAGAACAAGTAAAAATATCCACATTAAAAGACAATTGCTGTATGCCTTTATACTCTAATATAACTTATTTCAAACATTTACAATTACATTTTATCCAAAGTGACTTAAAATTAAGAGAACAATAGAAGCAACAAGTGCAGTGACAAGTCCCAGTTAGTGTAGCACAGTGCACAATTTTTCTTTTTTTTATTAAAACAAAGATTTAGTATTATTGGGTCAAGTGTTTATGTAAAGATGGATCTTTAGCAGTTTCTTGAAAATGTGTTGAGTTGGGCAGGTCATCCCACCAGCAGGGAACAGTCCAGGGAAAGGTCAGTGAAAGTGATTTTGTGAAGCAGTGAGTTTAGGTCTTGCTGCAGCATCTGGATCAGTTGCAGAGGTTTGACTGATGCTGGAAGAGCTGCCAGGAGAGCATTACAATAGTCCAGTCTGGATAGAACAAGAGCTTAGACAAGGAGTTGTGTGGCTCCGATAGGAAGGGCCGGATCTTTCTGATGTTGTATAAGGCAAATCAGCAGGATCACACAGCAAGGATGGATTGGCTGAAACCATAAGCAGTTGTGTCTTGGCAAGGTTGAGTTGAAGGTGAAGGTCATTCATCCAGCAAGAATTTTCCATCAGGTAGGCTGAGATAAACGTCAGATCCTCTGGCTGGAATGAAAGGTAGAGATATGTGTCATTAAGTGAAAGTCATGTTTCTAAATGACAGAGCCAAGTTACACTACCAAAAAAAAAAAAAAAAAAAAAAAAAAAAAGTAAATAGATGGGTGGAATCTAACACAATTGTGGTCTTACTGTACGTTCACACCGCCGCCGGCGAGAGCGGCAAAATTCGCTCTCGCCGCCCTGCCACCGACGCCGTAGAAAGATTCGGGGACGCTCTGACGTAGATTAGAATGCGTGATTTTTTTCCTCTCAGCCGGAGGACTTCTATATTCCGATTGGTTGCCGCCGAACCGCGTCATAGCTTATTACCATAAAGTTGACTTGATTTCAACTCCTCTTGCCGTCCAAGACACGCCGCCTTCGCCGGAGCTCGCCGCCGGCTCTCATTGAAAATAAATGGCTCCGGCCACTTTGACGCTCTCGCCGCCGGCGGTGTGAACGCACAGTTACTGTAGCAAAACCAAACCTTGTGCAGCTCCAGTGGCCTCACAAGGATCAAATAAATATTCACATGGGAAAATATACAGTGTAAAACAAATGACATTTTCTGCCACTTTTAGTGCAATCTTATGGAATCAGAAGACTCTGCCATTACAATATTTTAAATTACTTTTTCCCATACCTTGTTTGCCATGATCATTCTGCTTTCCACTTGACCTGAAATCACACACAAAAAAAATATAAATATATATTTTTTAACAACTCAGTATTACATTTACACATGTCAGAATATGTTCCACTGAGACAATGCAAACCTCAACTGACTATGATCTGGAAGCTGAGCAGGAAAGGCTAACAGTGATGTTTTGAGCTGAGACACCTGGGGGTGTAACTGCCTGTTCATCTGGATCAATGCAATTTTCATAACCAATGATCAAAAGTATCCTATGAAAAAGGCTACTATGATGACCCCAGGCCATCCAAAATGTAGATAAGTTCATTTCTTCATCAGAACACAAACATTCTATCAACTTTTATTTTATAAGCCTAATATATGCACATGTAGGCCTATGCATTCTATAGCTAACGTTAACGTTACGTGTTGGCAAGCAGATGCAGCCAGAATTTGCAATTTATCATGATGTGTTCATATTCTAGTCTCATGTGCTTTCCTGTATCATCAAGTACAGTATTTACTGAATTCGTTTTCTTAACAGTCTTGATAGCCACGTTAACCCTTACGGAAATTAACTATGGTTTAACCACACAGAGAAGAGAAAAAAAAAAAAAAAAAAAAAAAAAAAAAAACATGGTAGGCCTATTTTTAGTATAACTGTGGTTATTAAAAATGGTAATAAAAATCCGCCAAAAACGTGGTTACTATAATTTTACTAACTTTATAATTAAAACCAAGGATATTTTTTAAGAGAAGAGTTTTCAGCTTCCAGACAGTGTTTCAAAATGTCCCGCCATTTAAGAGACTGATTTACTGACAGATAACGTTACTATCGCGTATTAAAGAAGATTTTATACACAATTAAACAGACTTTGATATGTATAACAAGTCTACGAAAGCTCGTTTTAGGTCTTTTGAGGTGTGGGTTCAACTGATCGTTCTTAAAACAGATGAAAAATGTAAAGACGCATGCTACATTTTCAGTGTTTTGCCCTCCAGCTCTCGCCAGTTAACTGAACATCATTTAAGAATGCTAACGTTAGCTTGAAAACTGTAAACGTAACACAAATGTAATATAAAATATCGTTCACATTTAACTTAGTATAATGAGACTCTTACCTCAGCCGGTGATCGGTTGGCATGATGTCCGCCGTGACGAATAAGGCTCACTGAAAAGGGCGTTTATTTCCGAAGAATCCAAACGGACAGTCTGACAGACAACAACAGCTCCTGCTCACAGAGCTGCTCTTGACGAATACGATTGCTTTGCACCACTGTTGATCTCACAATCCACTTCACGAGAGTAGACTGAATTCAAATCTCCCGCTTGCCCAAACTCGACTGATCAGCTACAGCTAACGTTAACCGTTGTGGGCGGGAGTAAACAGCGGAAATGAATTTGAATTCATTTCCGCGCGCACTCACACACACACACACACACAAAGCCCTGAATGTGAAGTAGGGCTGGGCGATATGGATTTTTTTTTTATCACGATATGTTTTTCCATATTGATCGATCTCGATTCTTATCACGATATGTAGTTTTTGCAGATGCTGCCAGTGTAAGGGACATCCTGAAGCTTGAAGAAACAAGATATTCACTGAAACTTTAGAATAAAGTTTAATAACATAAAAAATTAAACAATATGCCTTTCAATAATGAGCACAAAATATTTTTGTTAAGGTCTTCATGCAGCCAAAGGATTCACATTACACTCCCACATTTATGAATCTTTCTATTGGTCAAGAGAGCAGCGTATTTGGAGGTATTGAAAAATACAAAAATAAAAGGTTGTGCACATCATTTGTAATTGCAAACATGAGTCATCTCCCTTTATACAATAATACAAACTTTTACTTATTGAAACATTGTATATAAACTAACAGCTGTGACAACTATCACATCAAATTGCTTTGGCTGGACAGTGAACATCTCAAGTAGCCTACAAAAAGAGTAAACATGGCCCTGGCACAAATACTACCTGTAAGATTAAGGTAGATCTCTAGAATTGTTTTATAAGTAGAATGAAATCTGAGCCAAAATTGCACAAATATGTAAACATAGTAAACCAAGGGCTGGGCGATATATCGCATGACATTGTTAGGCACATCTCGTCAGTAAAGCCGGTTCCTTGATTAGTAGTAAATCGCCATCACCTGCTTTCAGATGGAGCAGCATTTACAACACAGAGACGTAGTTAACTGACAAGCTGAGCCATATCGCATTAATTATCACGGATCGGGATCGCCTGTGATAATTAATGCTATATGGCTCAGCTTGTCAGTTGTCTGCCATATCCAAACCACGCGTCCACACAATTGACGTCGTGTTACCTTTTTTTTCAACAATGTCTTCGGTCTCGAGTTATGTAGTGATGTCGCCTTCACATTCGGCATTATTTTCGCTGTCCTCAACTTCAGTTTCGCTCATTTTTTTATCCTTTTTACAACTTTTTTCCCTCTCTCTCAGTCTCCTTCTGTTTACTGTAGCCACTGTGCTCGCTGAGAAGTGGGCGTGCCCTGCCGGCAGATACGGCAGCCGGCAGATACTGTTGCGCTTAGTTTTTCATGTGATATCGAATAATACGTCCCAAGCATATTATCGAAATCGTTCAGAATATTATCGCGATCCCGTATCGAGATCGAATTATCGCCCAGCCCTAATGTGAAGCAACGGAGATTTGGAAAAATATTCATAAAATATACATGAAATTATGGGAGAATAAGACAATGAAATAATGATCAAAATGAGTATAAAATAAAATGTGAAATAAAAAATAATTCAATACAGGCCTACTGTAGCCTATGTAGGGTAGGCTACTGTATGTACAAATACTACTATTTAACCTTTAAAAAGCTCACATTAACCCCCACATGCTTAATAATCTGAAAGGAAAACATATTGAATAGATGCTGATTTCCGCAGTTATACCTTCTTTTCTTTGTTTTCTAATTTCACAGAAAAAATCTGTAAAATATTACTTTATAATTTCTGTAAAATTACACATAACTCTGTAAAAATACAGACAAGTTCCTTTTAAAAAACGTAAAATTGCTGTAAAACCAAAATACAAGCAATTACCTGTAAATTTAACAATGGACCTTTAAATTACAGCAAATGCCTTTTATTTTACAGATATTTGCTGTATAATGACAAAACGGTAAAATTCTGTAAAAAAATACAGACAATTACCTGTAAAATTACACTTTTTTTTTTACAGTGTGTTATGTTAGTGTTTTTGGCGGGTTACCATTGTGGTGAAGTGTTGTTTAGTTAGTTGTGTAAATCCTAGAACTAAACAAAAAGCATTAATTGTAGGATTATTTGAATAATTCAATTGAAATGAAAACTATTTATTCAAGTTAAACTAAAACCATTCATTCAAGTTAAACACCATTGATTCTAGTTAGTTGTACATGGTTGACTCTATTGGGTTTTTGGGTTTCAATCACGTGGAACCACTGTCCATGATTGAATATGTTATTTTTTTGAAGGACAATACCTCAGTCAAGATGTTGACTCTTGCCTCCATAACTGGATGCATGTATTTTGTACCATTACGTGCTATTGTATGTATGTAAATGATTGCTTATTATATATGCATTTTAGCAGTATTTATGCAGCTTTAACATTTCACCATTTGTTTAACTATAAAAATATCCACATGGGCAATGTGCTTATTGCCCTGCATTTAACGTTCATGCACTTTATCCTAATGAAGGATTGATATGTTTTTACATATTCAGTCGTCAAAGGTCTGAATATTAAACAGTAATGATTGAAATTTGCATTAAAATGTCATTAATGATTTGACAGGAGGGTAAGTGAATGAAAAATAAATCAAAATAATAATATTTGTGATTAATATCAGATTTTGACTAATCATGTTCCTGGAGATCATGTTCCTGGAGAACCTTCCTGCAAAGTCCAGCTCCAACCCTGATCAAACACAACTGAACCAACTAATTAAGATCTTCAGGAGCATGGGCATATCAAATACACAGACGCCTCATTGGCTGCTTTGGACGGTTGCTGCAATACGTCAATGAGTAAAGTAATAAAGTTTACATTTCTCAACTGATTTCAATGGTTTATGATCTGTGTGGAGTACGAAAAAGGTTTTGTCTCCGATAACAGAATATAATATGCAGAAGAGGTGCAGTCTCTTGGTAATGCAGAGAAAAGTCCACTGACATACTCTCTTCAGCCTTCCTTGAGGTTTGTGTTGTCTTGGTTCCACTGGCTAAAGTAGTTGATTAGTTCATAATATAAACTATAATATAAACTCAGACTTCATAGCAACTTTATATTATTTCTTATAAAGTCTCAGTTTTTTTCATAGCTAGCATTATCACTAGCTATTAATAGTTAACTTCAGCTTTCAACTGGTTGTCAACATAATGTTATAATGACTAAATAAAACAAAAAACAACTATTCAGACTGAAATGGTTTGGATTGTACAACGGTTTGTAAAACCTCAAAACAGTCAGGGATATTTTCTTCAGTTACGGCAAGTTGTCCAGACCAAAAATGGCGGCGCGCTTGACATACGATCAGGTGGCTGATGAGGAGTCTATGTATTTTATATGTCTGTGTTCAGGAGCACTTGATAATTATTGACAGATGTATTGGATCAGGGTTAGATCTGAACTACTGTATGCGGGTTGCTAGATCTCCAGATTAGGTTCCCCTGATCTAGATGTTACGTGCGAGAAGCAACATTGTAATACCAACACCTGCAATTTTACGAAAAGGTAAATGCCAGTGTCGGTTTATGGATGTGCATTATAAGGTGATTAATATGTGTGAATCTCTAGAGAAGAAGTTTTGTTATAATCTTCATTATAAATTACAAAATGTGTGTGGCTTTCCCTGGTGGCCCTCTTGTGCGGGTGCATTTGGTCTTTTTTATAGGGAATAAAGGAGAGATGACATTTGTAAGGTCTTGTTTGGTCTTGCGTACACAATGGCACAAACACAGAGCCAAATCTCACAGTGGGGTTTCTCAGCTCTCTCTCCATGTGAAAAGACATTGGACTACTTGTTTTGACCTTTTGACGCGGTGAATCAATAGAATGCATTCAAACTCATCTCAGCTGGATCTTGGGGTTTTTCACAGACTGAGGAACATGGCAGAATTACAGCATATCTAAGCCAATAATTTTCAGTAAAGATAAATTTACATTTTATTATATGTATATATATATATACTGTATATATACTGTATATATATATACATAAACATTGGTGGAATTTGAGGAATGCTTGGGATGACTGTCCAGTTGGAAGGTCCAGCTTCCTCACTGAAGACATAATGTTTTCTCCACTGTTTCTTTACCTTTGAACTGCCAAACTATGCTTCCAACGTTGTATCTAAGAACATTTAGTGCCTTTGTTATCTTTCTGTATCCTGTTCCTTCTTTGTGAAGGGCGATGATATCTTCTCTTAACTTTTTGGACCATTCTTTTGACTTAGCCATATTTCTAACATGCAGTCAAACATGACACTCAAGAAACCTAGCCAGTTCAGGTATTTTATGTGTTCTAGCTTAAGCACACCTTGTGCAGCTAATGAAGCCCGTGATTAGTTGCACCATATGTGCTTGAGACAACACCTGTTTTGCAGATTTGTGCTGTTGCGAGGGATTCTATTCAGAGGGTTGAATAATACAGAAGTCATTAAAAGTTGCATTTTCAGAATTTGGGGAAACCACTTGAAACATTTGTTGTGTTGAGCTATTTTGATAACTTTTGTTTGATTTTTTTTCATTGCAAACACCTGAAAGTCTGTAAATTTTGCCAATAAACCTGATTTGCAATTGTAATTTGTTAATTGTGATTACAACAATATATATATATGATGCTAGAGGTCAGAGATGCTAGAGGTCAGAGGAGAATGGGCCGACTGATTCAAGCTGATAGAAGGGCAACTTTGACTGAAATAACCACTCGTTACAACCGAGGTATGCAGCAAAGCATTTGTGAAGCCACAACACGCACAACCTTGAGGCGGATGGGCTACAACAGCAGAAGACCCCACCGGGTACCACTCATCTCCACTACAAATAGGAAAAAGAGGCTACAATTTGCACAAGCTCACCAAAATTGGACAGTTGAAGACTGTCTGGTGGAACGGGAGCTTCGTGCCCTGGATGTGCATCCCACAAATCTCCATCAACTGTAAGATGCTATCCTATCAATATGGGCCAACATTTCTAAAGAATGTTTTCAGCACATTGTTGAATCAATGCCACGTAGAATTAAGGCAGTTCTGAAGGCGAAAGGGGGTCAAACACAGTATTAGTATGGTGTTCCTTTAGGTGAGTGTTTATATATATATATATATATATATATATATATATATATATATATATATATGTGTGTGTATACACTCCTGTTCAAAAGTTTGGGGTCAGTAATATTTGTTTAAGTTAATAATCACATTAAAATGATCAAAAGTGACAGACATTTATGCTGTTACAAAAAAAAAAAAAAAAAAAAAAAAAAAAAAAATCAATTAAATCCCGTTCTTTTGAACTTTCTAATCATCAAAGAATCCTGAAAAAAAAAATTCACAGTTTCCTCAAACATTTTAAGCAACACAACTGTTTTCAACATTGAAGATAATAAGAAATGTTTCTTGAGCATTAAATCAGCATATTAGAATGATTTATGAAGGATCATGTGACACTGAAGACCTGAGTAAAAGTTTTGCATCACAGTAAAATATTACTGTTTTTACTATATTTTTGAACAAATAAATGCAGCTTTGATGAGCTTAAGAGACTTCTTTCAAAAACATGTTTTCTACATTAAATTTTATTATGTGTGAATCACTATTATATTGGCATCAGCCACCCTGTTCTCTAGAAATCGATATTGCTATAGGCCAAATATCCATAACCATATATCATATCCCTACATTTAACACCATTCATTTGACTGATGTTATATCATTAACATCACACGCTGTTTAAAAAATTCAGAGCGCATACTGATTTCCCAAATATAAGTGGGAGAATCTGACCAGCTCTGAGGACTCATCTACATCAATCTCAGTTAGTGGCAGCTTTATGTAGCAGAGCAGATAGTTGTAGTATGTCATACTGACAATATAGTTTTGAGGAGGAACTGCTGTGGTGATGTGTCGACTCCCAGATCCTCTCTATGTCTGATATTTTCAGTAAAGTTTGCCTATATGGTCTCTTTCTGGAACAAGTTTAAGTTTTAGGCCAACATGGACAGAAAATAGATATGATAACCTAAAAAGATACAGGATATTTGAATAGAATGATGTCAGCCAATGCAAAACTCCAATTTTAGCACTGCAATTCCTGTTATCCAGTATCTGTCAGCAAAATATAAAGCCTCGGGGCTTGATGTGAATCGTATTTGGTTTGAGATTTCCTCAAAGTCTCACTAAGATACAGTATGATTTAATCTGTTCCAGTGAAATCATGCCTTGATACTGTATTATCTACACTGTTAGGCATTTCAAGAGGTTTTACAGTAACTCACTGGCAACACTGTTGCCAATAAGTTACTGTAATTAAGATTTACAGTACCATTACCGTATTTCAGTTTTACAGTAAGTACAGTGGTGGTCAGAATTAATTGCACCCCTGGTAAATATGATCAAAAATGGCTGTAAAAAATAAATCTGCATTGTTTATCCTTTTGGTCTTTCATTCAAAAAATTGGCAAAAATCTAACCTTTCATTGAAGTAAAAGAATTGAAAGTGGGGAGGAAATAACATTATGATATAAATGTTTTTCTCCAAAACACGTTGGCCACAATTATTGGCACCCCTAGAATTTTTTATGAGTAAAATATCTCTGAAGTATATTCCCATTAATATTTACCTTTATTTAGCACACCAGGGTGACTAGGAACATGAAATTGTCCAGCTATGACTTCTTGTTTCACAGGAGTTTAAATATGAGGAAACACAAAGGCCAAATTCCCTGAATCATCCATCACAATGAGTAAAACCAAAGAATATAGTTCTCATGTGCATCAAAAGATTGTTGAGCATCACAAAGTAGAAAGTGGCTGTAGGAAAATAGCTAAAGAATTGAAAATCCCCATTTTGACCATAAGGGCAATAATTAAGAAGTTCCAATTAACTAAAGATGTTACGAATCTGCCAGGAAGAGGACGTGTGTCTATATTGTCTTAATGCACGGTGAGGAGGAAAGTTTGAGTTGCCAAAGACTCTCCAAGGATCACAGATGGAGAATTGCAGAGATTAGATGAGTATTGGGGGTCAGAAAGCATAAAAAAAATGTATCAAAAAACTCCTACACAACCACATGTTGTTTGGGAGGGTTTCAAGAAAAATCCTCCTCGCTCCTCCAAAAATAAACTCCAGCATATTCAGTTGTCAGACATGACTGGAACTTCAAAAGGGGCCAGATTCTATGGTCAGATGAAACAAAAAAATAGCTTTTTGGGAGCAAATCCACCAGATATGTTTGGTGCAAACAGGGATAAAAAGTACCCCATGCCCACGGTTAACCCTCTGATGGTCTTCGTTTAGGAGCCCCATTGGGGGCCTTCCCGGTCAGAAGTGACCGGACACCTAAAAATTAAACTTCCTCCATCCCAGTAAAAACCAATGCAATTTATTTTTGTTCTATAATATTTATTCTTTTTAATTTAGAATTTTGAGACAATTTGATTGAACTTATTAATATTTATGCAATATTTATAGTCCATTTTTTGCCATTGAAAATAATGTTTTTTTTTTGTTTGTTTTTTTAAACATTCTATGCAGTATTTTCGGGTAAAATAGAGACTAGGCTTTCAGAAAAAAAAAATGCATCAATTTATTAATCATAAAATTAAATAAAACATGATATTGCATGGGTTTACCACTAGATGCCTGTATAGCTCTAAATGGAGATGTTTGTGAATTCTAGTTGTTTTTGGACCAAATTACTTACTTTTAAGATGTGGATTGAATGTATTTTTTTAGAAATTCTCAAATAATACTTTTTGCCAAGGTTTATAATATTTTATTAATTATTATTTTAATAATTTTAATAATTATTATATTAATTATATATACATATATTAATTATAATTATTAGTTATGTTATATTTTTCACTCTTGATGTTTTAGAGCTTCACCCCTTCATTGCTGAGCATTTTTTTTCTGCATCGTGGCTGATTTGTAGAGAATTTTTGTGTTTTTGTCAATTTCCCATTCATTTCCTATGGGGGTAATTTTGACCGAAGACCAAAATCATAACTAATTTTTTTACGACCACTTAGCATGCTCGGATCATGAACTCAATTTTTTTTGTGTGTTCACATACCTAATGCTAGAAAAGTCACCAAGTTTCGTAACATTCTGATGAAGCTGTGATTTTTAAAAATTCAAAACAGATTTTTATAATCTGAATTTATTGGTGTGTATGTGTATAAACGTGTGTTTGTATGTGTGTGTGTGAATTTTTTGCACTCTTGATGTTGTAGAGTGTCACCCCTTTACTGCGGTGTACTTTTTTTTTAGAATCGTGTCCGATTTGTAGATTGTACAGACAAAAATTCAGAGAATTTTTGTGTTTTTGTAAATTTCCCATTCATTTCCTATGGGTCGGTCATTTTTGACCGAAGACCACGAAAGACTATTACGGCCACTTAGCATGCTCGGATCATGACCTCAATTTTTTTTTGTATTCACATCCCAGAGAAGTCACCAAGTATCATAACCTTCTGCTGAAGCTGTGATTTTTAAAAATTCAAAACAGAAAATTATTCGGTCAGAAGTGACCGAAGACCATCAGAGGGTTAAATATACTGCTGGATCTTATATGTTGTGAGCCTATTTTTTTTGCTGGAGGTCCTGGACATCTTGTTCAGATACATGGTATTATGGATTCTAGCAAATACCAACAGATAAAAAAAAAAAAATCAAAACCTGGAAAATTAGGAACATTGTCACATTAACTAGGCCAGGGTTGGCAATCTGGTGATAGCGGCCTGTCTGCGATGGTGGGAGTTGCCAGGGTACTTGGGGTGTTCTGGGCTCAGCGGTATCTTCCCTTGTTGATGGGCGGCACGTTCTGGGCACATCCTACAGGCTGTGGGTGGCAGGGCGGAGACGTGACAAAACACAACACGACTGGATAATAGCGGTAATTATTTGCTACTGCATTTAGTTATTTATTGTATATTATGATGCTGGTGGAAGTAATGGTAGTAATTATTGATATTATCATCTTTATTATTGTTACTATCGCTATCATAAGTAGTTGGAATGGTGACAGTGGTATCTTTTTTTTTTTTTTTTTGTTAATTATTTTGTTTTTGTTTTATTTGCCTAGAATTTTTTTTGTTATATTGTTAATGTTATTAATGCTAATATGTCATTAGCTATATAGAGCATATGTACACAAACATACATTTCTATTCAGAAATTTAAACAATTCAACTGTTGTTCCGTTGAGATCCAATTTGATGTTTCACTGTTTTCACTGTATATACATACACTGTTATCACTGTAATTTCACTCCTTGCATAATAATTTAAAAAAAAAAAAAAAAAAAAAAAAAAATCAAAACCTGACTGCCTCTGCTAGAAATCTTATAATGGGCCGTGGTTGGATTTTCCATCAGGACAACGGTCCAAAACAAACATCAAAACCAACACAAAAATGGTTAACTGAGCACAAAATGAAGCTTCTGCCATGACCATCCCAGTCCCCTAAACTGAACCCTATAGAAAATGAGTGGGCTGAACTGAACAGAAGAAGCACCAACATGAACTTGAGAATCTGAAGGATCTGGAGAGATTCTGTATGGAGGAATGGTCTCTGATCTCTTGTCAGTTATTCTCCTAACTCATCAGGCATTAGGAGAAGACTCAGATCTGTTATCTTGGCAAAAGGAGGTTGCAAAAAGTATTTGATAACAGGGAGCCAATAATTATGTCCAGCGTCTTTTGGAGAAAAGCATTTATTTTATAATGTGATTATAAATTCATAGCACAAAGATGTGTAAATGTGTTAAATTAACACATTATGTGCTGTCCTTCACACAGTACACATAGTTAAAAAAAACATAAATAAAATCCTAAACAAAACGTTTGCATTTGACAAAATGAATGTAGAGTCATTGATTGTTTAGCTTATACAATTATTTTAATGAAATATCAACCACAACTGCTATAAATACATTTTTAAGCAGTCAAAAAGGAAATGTCCAACACAGGACAAAACACAGTTCTTTTCACAATACATGACACATAACCCCACCTTCAAAATAATTTCACTTACAAACATTTGTTGGATTCATGTACACTGGTGGCCAAAATATGTATTTAAGTGTCTTAATGTTTTTGAAAGAGAGAGAGAGAGAAGAGAGAGAGAGAGAGAGAGAGAGAGAGAGAGAGAGAGAGAGAGAGAGAGAGAGAGAGAGAGAGAGAGAGAGAGAGAGAGAGAGAGAGAGAGAGAGAGAGAGAGAGAGAGAGAGAGAGAGAATTCCATATTAGTGTCAAATTATTTTTAACCTCCTTTTTTTCCATTTGTATTATTATTTTTACTATAACTTAAGAATATATATTTGTAAACAGCTTTTTGTAAACAGCTTTTTGTCAATAGCATATTCAAACATTTCAGATGAACTAAATTAAATTATGCCAGATTAAATTTAATACTTACATATCCTAAATTATGTCCAAAAATGCTGAGATCCATAGAGAGAAAGACTGAAATCGATAATTTAGCCCATTTCAGCTTGTCTGGTTCCTGTTTGAGACAAATACACAGTAAGACACATGCAAGAAATCACTGTATCATGATCGTTCTCCTTCCTACAGTAGTTAACCCACCAGTGCGCTGATATTAGGGCCTTCCTGGCCAGGTGGGACTGCAATGGTAGAGAGTCTTCTGCCTAATAAAATATAAGAATAATGCAAAAATATAAACTTAAGTTGTTTAGAATGCTAGATTTGGTATGAATGAATTAGTGAGAGTTTTACTGCAGTGCTTGGATACATTTAATCTGGTGAGACTGAACATAGAAAATGGTCCATCTATTGATTGGTTCATTTGCTGTGTGATAAATATAATGTTAGACATGAGGCAAATGTCACGTATTTGATATAAAGTTAGCCAATTTTATAGAGATTTTATAAGATGTTGTACGCTACCTAGTCTGCACCAGTGGCTCCAAAGCACTTATCACATATTGCTAATCATTTCGTCAAACTTATGTCAAAATATATAAAAAATATGATTTCAAGTACAGTTTAGGCCTACCTCAGGAATCTTGCTTGAAGTCACTGGCACGAATTGGTACTTTGTTGCAGTTGCCTTTAAATACATAAAAAAATTGCAGTAAATATTACATTTTATGTATTTTATATAAATTTTAAATATTAAATAATATGTTATAGTTTGCAAACTAATGCTAAAACTAGAAAGGTGGCCACTAGCCATAAAACTTGTTAGCTGACATGTTATTTTCTCATCAGTAGGCCAACATTAGCTACAACCATAACAGAATTTCACATTGGTTAATTTAATATTAATGTAAACTAAACGTTGCTCATTGGCGTATTTTAACTCGACAATTTAATAATATAAAGTCTGTAAAATGAAACGTTAGCGCAGTTTACCGTGGTAAAGTTCGGGTGCGCAAACCTGTCATCACACACAGAATGTTTTTTTACCTTGCTTGCTGGTGTTTCTCTCGGTGAAGTGAATTCCGTCTCTACCCCGGCCAGGAATGCCCCGTTATATTTCTGACGTACGGTAGGCTACTCTGAGTCCAAGCGCTCGCGTTATTTCTGACAAGGGCCAAACAGGTTTGCATTTTGCATTAATGGTCCGGTCCCTTCTATGTGTCCAATATAGACAGTCTCTGGCTGTTTAGCGTTGTAGACATGCGGTGTAAGGCAACAATTAGGAAATAAAAAGCACAATGGAATGGTGCCAGAGGCCGTTACGTCAAATACAGTAGTATTACAGCAAATAAAAAAAATACAGTAATGGCGCTTTTCCACTACACAGTACCAGCTCGCCTCGACTCGCCTTTGTTTGGTTTTCCACTGTGTAAAAGTTGTACCTGTACCTGCTTCCAGGTACTTTTTTTCGTATCACCTCCGGCGAGGTTCTAAGCGAGCTGAGGCGAGCTGAGGCGATACTAAAATGTGACGTGAAAACACGGCAGACTGCTGATTGGTCAGAGAGAATCGTCACTATTCACTGCGTCATCATTGCACGCGCCAGACGCGATTTCCTCAAGCGGGAAGGAAGTCGACCGGAAGTTGAAGCCGGCCGCGTGCCACCATCATGTAGCAGAACTTCACTTGCGTTAGCATTCCATTGACTCCCATTCATTTTGGCGTCACTTTGACAGCGAATAACTTTACATCTGAGGCGTTTGAAGACTCCATTTGTCCATTATTTATTTCTAAAGAAACACGACAATGTATAAAATGCTCCATTACCTTGTAGCTTATGTTATGGCCCCGTAGAAGCAGTTTTTGTAAAAGTAGGCTAACGATTGCGTCATAACCACGCGACTCTCTGTCGCACAGTAGAGAATTACCGTATGGACGGGAGGAGAAGCTCGCGAGCAATCGGGGAGACGTGGAGGCAAAATGACAAAATAATTAATCAGAATACAGTACTTAGCAAAAGTTTCTCCTGCTCCAAGCTCATGGACAGCTCCTACTCACACTCTCCGTCTCTGCAAGTTTCGGAAGGGAATGATTCAGATTTCTCATGCCACAGCCACTTGAAGACAGACGGGTTGCTCACGTCACATCTACGTCGTCAAGCTCTGTCGTCAAGCTCTGTCGTCTGTCGTCGTCAAGCTCTGAGTCGGTTTGAGTCTGCGCGTCAGGAACGGAAGTCCTAAAAAATCACTAAAATTGGGCTTCACTTGTCTCAATTGAGTTCCAATGAGATGGCTCTGTCCACTTCTTATACTGTCTATGGATTTCCTCCATTGTCCTGTGTGTGTGGGTAGCGGGTGTGTGTCGCGTAGAAGATTACGTCACGGCAGTTTCCTGCGGCGTCACTATGACGACCAGGTACTATTGTGGAGGTACTAGGTGTGTTCGACATTGGCTGCGGCTGGATGTATCCGATCGGCGAGAGTAGCCGCGTGCAGGCGGGGAGGAGCTGCAAACGGATACGTGAAGTCGGACACTTTCTGGTTCCCGTGGTGACCGCTCACGTGGCGTTTGCTTACTTTACCACAGCTGAAGTGAAATAAATGCAATATTTGCCAAATAATACACAGATGTTTCAGAGATATTTTCATTCGATGTGCTTCATACAGCGTCTGTTTGAACAAGAATAAAGTTCAACATAAGCTACTATCAATTAAGTGGAGTCTACGTTTTTTAATCAGTTTTAATTTGATAAACATGACACAATATAACATCGCAACGACATGAAAAGAGTGTTTACTGTTATAAAAAACTGATTTGAGAGCTTTAGTGGAACTAAATGTGTTCGAATAAACACGAAACACACGTGATCGTTGTCATGCGGTGAACCCAGCCAATCGTGGAACAGCTGTGTCGTCATCAGCCCACGTGCAGCCCAGTGCAGCCGCTCTTGAGAAGCTGCGCTGGCTGAGTTCTCCGGCTACTCTCGGTACTTTGATGGCATACGTCACAGTCACGTGGTGTCGGCGCTGTATCAAGTCGGACAAAATTTCTAACCGGCATGCACTGCTTCAAGTCAGCCGCCGATCGGTCTGCGCAGAGCTGCATGAAGTCGAACAAGCCTACTATCTGCAATGGAAAACGGAGCGAAAAGCGAGCCGAGCCGAGACGAGGCGAGTCGAGTCGAGTTGAGCTGGTACTGGTAATGGAAAAGCGCCATAAGTCTCTGTATGTGGTGTTTGACGTCACAGAAAATTCCCATGATGCAATGGGAATCACAGTTATTTACTGTAAAGAGAAATAGCAGTATAATACTGGGTTATTTAAAGTAAAGAACTGTAGAAATTACAGAAAAGTCTAACAGTGTACGTTCTATTACAGTCATGAACCCCTCTATATGTTGCACCACTACATCACAAATCTGAAGATGGATGACCTGTGGTATTAAACTCCCTTTATCACACAACATTTCAGATGTGCCGTAAATCATGCCGGAGATCCTATTAGCTATTTTCTCCTGCTATGAGTCGAGAATTGTCGAGAAATAAGTCCAGTTAGCCACATGGCGAGATATCCACATGAAAGAACAGAGTGATAAAATGGTGTTCACATAAAGTGTGTGTCAAAGTATTCTGCACTAACCAGGTGAAATGAGTGTGTTTTGATGGCTTTGTTTGGCAGAGCGTGTCGGGTGGCTGATTGCAGTATGAAAGCTTTTTTAGACATGCAGATCCTAGTCATTCCATCTGTAAGTAGGAAGCGCAAACCCACACGAATGTAAATAGGTCCTCTTGTTTGGCAAAGCAAAGACTGAGTTTTGATTTTGTAGGGGTGGAATAACCACAGTGTGTTCATTCTCTACCCCTCTTTCTGTCCAATCCAGGGTCGAAAATTAACAGTCACAAATTAAAAATGCAAATAAAATTGGCTTTGGCGAGTATATATATGAGCAGACAGCAAACTTTTGGACTGCAACCATTGACAACCATTTTTGTGTGAAAAAATTTAAATAAACACTGAATAAATTAAGTGTTCATTTTATTTCAACCTAGTGACAATGTTTAGCTGGTTAGCATGGCCCTATTAGCCCTCACTGGTACACCATCTGCCTTCAGAAAGCTTCTTTCTCCATTGACAGCCATTAAAAAGTAGCCATGTTTTGCTAACAGTTACTGTTCGCCAGGTTTATTATAGACCTCCTCAGTTGCGTCAATAAACAGAAATTTAATTTTCATTGAGCTGTACAGAGCTCTGGCTCTTAGTAAACTGAAAACAGTTCATCACATTGTAGATAACACTTAGCATTTCCATTTGTTCTCTTTTTTTATAATAACCTTTAAAATACAATGTAAACTGATTATCAGTTTCACTAAGGTAAAATACTCATGACTGACCTTCAGATTTATCTCAGATCCATCAACTCTTGGTTTCCTCTAAATATGTCTAGTTAGTTAATTGAGGTTTTATATGGTATTGCTTCATTTATTTATTTATTTTCTTCAAATTCTTTATTTTCTTTCAAGAAAAGAAAAAAAGAAAGATATTCCAATAGCAGGGCCTGGACACGCATGCAGATCACAAGAAAGCCCTCGCAGCTCCATGTCCCATCAAAGTCATCAATGTGGACCGGCTCTAGTCTGTAAACAGCCCCGCTTTGATGTCGATACTGTAAGCAAGATAAAGGAGCTTCTTAGCTGAAATACAATAAAGACATTTTTACTCCGGAAGGATGGGATCAATGTGTCTCTCTAGGCATGTTTTCCTGTAATGGGCATGCATAAATAACTTGAAGAAATAAGTAGTTAATCATAACGATTTTACCCGTCTTACACAACCTATCGATGCTTGACTAGGATATTATGGGATGTCGTATAACGTCAGTCCCGGTGCTGTTTTACAAGGCTGCGGTGAAGACTGCGGAAAGATGGACGTCAGAAATGACATTGGCTCTTCTGTTCCTGACTGCCACAGTAAAGACATTCCATAGTAGATAGAGAAGCTTTTGTGGACATTCAGGTGAGCCAATACGTTTATTTGGACAAAAATATAGAATATGGCTTGAAAATTTTTCATAGGCATGTTTGGTTTAGTCTTTAGCAGTGTTGGGGTAACACATTACAAGTAACGTGAGTTCCGTAATCAGATTTACTTTTTTAAGTAACTAGTAAAATATCAAAATATCTGAGTTACTGTTTCAAATAAGTATTGCAAGTCACTTTGTTTTCCCAATTATTGACTTAAAATCGAGAGTTTGTGCATGCAGAGACAAAATACTTTATGCATTTGATCTTACTTTATTAACCAATGTCTTTGCTGCTGACCTTCTATGATCTAATCCAACCACACTAATAAGCTAAAATGACTTTAGATAAACATCACGTATGTTTAATTTTTGGTTTTACTGCTAAAGTAAGATTGTTGAACTTCTTCCACATCATATTCTTTTGTTTGAGCTGTTCCCTCTGTACAGCCGTAAATTAGCATTTTTTTTTCAGCCTGAGGCTTATTTATTTCACTTTGGTGTGAAAGGCCTTTATTGAAAAACAAACAAGCCAGCCCAGCTGAAAAAGTAATGTATCACATTAATTTCCATAAAAGGTTACTAATGCAATTGGTTACTTTTTAGTGAGTAACGCAATTCTGTCAGGACCACTACCGTCAAATATGATTGACAATTAGCATACAGTTTGGATTGGCGGTATGGTTCCGTTCTGGGCGAGAACTCCCTGCGCATCCATTCAGCCTAGCATGGATAAGAGCAGGGAGAGCAGCAATAATCCCCCTTGGGATAAACAGAAAGAGAACCAACATGAAAATTTGCAAATACATTGAATTCAAGATTTTAAAGTACAACATTATTCGATAATTATTCTGATTCAAGGGGAATCAGAATGTCAAATCCTGACTGGGCGAGAGGAGGAGTTGGGGATGGAGGAGGGTAATTAGCTCCAGAGAAACGCGATAGCTGCTGATAATACTGAAGGAGCTTATATATGTGAAATTTTCACTGAATTCCTGACCCCAAAGAGCACCTTCAAAGAACTTTTTTGAACTCCTTGAGCACCCTGGACATTTTTCTCTTTCGAGCTTATATGTGTATATGGTGATAGGCGTCGTATTCCTATAGGTAGATGTGGATCAGCTGAGGGTCAGCTGATGCGAGCTTGACTAACGTGACCTGCCAGAACTAACGCTACGCTTGATTATTGCAACGCATTACTTTTAAAACTGTTGTGTACATAAGTCGAATTGTGTTGGGACTACTATTTTTAACAGGAAGTCTTTTCTGTTGAACTGTTGTGTTCTGACGTAATGTGTGTTGGAACGGAAGTGAAGAATAAACATTATGGATGAAGTTCGCTACTCCCGTCTAGTGTTGCTCCATTGTTTTATAACTCCTGACAGATATCACAGTAACATTCCCCACCTCTGATCCTTGGGATTTGGTAGGATGTTTTTGAGTCTTTTTACTTTGAAGTACCGTGTAGAATTGTCTGGTTAAGGATTATAAGAAAGAACCATGAAAAAGATTGTGTGTTTTTTGTTGAGTGAAATGGCTTCCCACAATCCTCTTCAATCTATCTGAAAATCCAAGTGGCGTTATTTTGAAAATGCCAAGTGAGAAAGGCTTTGTAAAGGTTCGGTCTGAGAAGAGAAGTGTTTGTTACACTTGTCTGTTTCTCGGTTAACATTCGTCTCAACAAATTTCTCTGTCTTCAATGATTAGATTTTTTTTCTTGTTGTCACCTTGCCAGAAATACCCACAAAAGAGGAGGAAAAAGCGGAATATCTTAAACAAATATTCTGCACTCTTTGAAGTGTAAATGTGTTTTTGCGGGCATCGGGAACTTGCGATCAGTCACAGCAAACCTGCCTGTCAAAGAGCACGTCAGTGTGTTGGTTTTTCTCAGTTGCTTCCTCAGCTCTGCTCTCTTTTCCCTCTGTTGAGTGAACAATGAATTAAACCCAATTAAGTTCACAGCTGTTGCCTGGAGCATTGCGAGTTTGTCTGGTGTACTTCATTCCTCTTGACATTGTCTTTGAATTGCTCATTGTCAGAGCTATAGTATTGAGGACATTCAGGAATTATTAGTCCTGAGAGAGAGAGAGAGAGAGAGAGAGAGAGAGAGAGAGAGAGATTTAAGTTTTGACTATAATAACACAGGTTTGACTGCATGCATTTCTTTTAATTCATGTTATGTGCAGATTAGATTTTGTGCAGAAGATTAATATCACATGCATGAGCAATGGACCCATTCATATACAGAAGCAGGACTGTTATGAATGATAACATATGCATTTGTTTGAGAGTATAAAATTAGTAGTAGGCCATATTTTAGCTCTTGGAATATTGTCATAATTTAGTTTTACGAGACCATTTTCCACTCCCTCTGTGACCATTAGAATTAAACAGGCCATTTTTGAAACTGTAACTTATTGACTTATACAGTATATGAAAATGTTCTATTTTTTATTTGGCTAACACTGCATGATGGTGTAATTCAAACCATTAACTAAAAGGGTCAAAGTTTGGCTGGTTAGCATGTAACCCTTGCCGATATAACTATTTTGTAATCTTGGGTAAGCATCTTCCTCAATTAAACGCTTTTAAAATTAATTTGCAAGCAACATATTGCAGATGTCTCTTTCATTCGTTTCTTCATTCGTTTCTTCATTCATTCAATCATTTTCAAAATTTTCATCCATTTGGATTAAACGGTTTTAACAAACTAATAAACTGTGATACATATTTGTCAGTCATACATACATGAAACGGGTCAGAACAAAATTCGATTTCTGTAAGAGTATAAGAATCTGAATGCTTTTTTTAAAGGAGAACTTGGTAACTTTTTTAACTTAATAAAACTGTCTAGAAATCATTTGGATGGTTAAACAACCTGTTCTGGTGATATTGGTGACTTTCCCCGCTCCCCCCAGCGTTCCCAGGCGGAAAACCAACCTTGCAACTTGGGGACTACCGTCCCGGCAAAATAGAAATTGGAAGTCTCGTGAGAAGCGAGAACGAGCGCGAAACACGAATTGCTTTACGGCAATTCGACATAAACTCACACGCATGTATGATGTATTACCAGATTACCCACCTCGGTAGACAAAGCTCCACACGCAACACATTCTCATACCTAAGGCGTCACTTTTTGTCACTTTCAACCATGCTTCAATATCTGACGCTCAAAGCACCCTTTAGCGTCCATATGTGACGCTTCGGTTATGGGTAGGTTTAGGCGTCATGTAACTGACGCTTTCGGAAGCGTCAATATCTGACGCTCAAAGCACCCTTTAGCGTCAATATGTGACGCTTCGGTTGGGTAGGTTTAGGTCTGTGGTAGGGTTATGCGTCTCATATGGACGCTAAAGGGTGCTTTGAGCGTCAGATATTGAAGCATGGTCGAAAGTGACGCCTTGGGTATGAGAACGGGTTGCCACACGATACAGTTGGCTTGCTCCGATCAAAACAAACGCACATGAGCAGCGGTAGAGAGGGGGAGGAGGCCGCCGCAAGTGAGTTTTTTACGACCGTGTTGTGACATATACGCCCCCCCCACAGCCGTAGGGGGAGCTCGTGGGGAAAACATGCGACAACAAAAGGGAAAATCAGCGAAGAAGTGACTAGAGTTCGCTAGAGTTGCCGAGTTCTCCTTTAAATGCACAAAAACAGGTTTATATTTGAAGAGTTCAGATGCAAAAGCCTCTAAGTGCCATCTGAAATTTTCTTCTAGAATGATAATTTTTATCAAGCTTGTATATTTAAGTTCAATAATTTCACTTAAATGGCAATGCAAATTACCTATTAATTGTCATTTATGTGAAATTACTTAATATATAAGTATATATAATATATAAGCTTTATAAAAAAAATGATCATTCTAGATGAAAATTTAAGATGGCACTTAGAGGCTTTTGCATCTGAACTCTTCATATGTATCATCAATAAATCAATGTTTTAATCTACATTTTAACTAATTAAATATCACTTGTTCCACCATGTTCATACTTTTTATCTACATAAATGTAATTGTTTTCAACTAGAGATTTGTGCCAATTCTAAGCAATTTGAATATATATAATATATAAATATAAATGAAATATGTGTAATACAAATATCAATACTATAAATATATATTCTATCATTATGAACATTAAGGTTCTGTGACAATCAAGCAATGTCATTGTGATCAATGGGAATGCTAACGAACAGCTCTTTCCATTGATCGACAGGGTGGATCTGATGTCAAAACCATGATGATTTTTGAATTAGCCATTTTTACATGTCAACTTTCATTAATTATCTGAACTGGGGAGGAAGCTATAGACTATTTTAAAAGGGCAAGCAAATCCTGTTTTCCATATGTCCTTTTTGAATGCTCTATAAATACACACAATGAGATGCATCTTGGACCTGAGGGACAGAGAGAGAAAGACAAAGAACACAGGTAAACAGTGTTTTCAGGCCCATCTGCAGAGACTCTCTTGGATTAAGGGGCCACCAGTGGCTACACACACGTCTCTGATCTTGGCTTCACAAGAGTGGAAAGACTGTTGGATGCTTGTTATAGTCACCCCTTACTGAGAAACACATGGGCATACACACACGCTCACATAGATGTGTGCAGTGTCTTTATCAATGTGTTTACAGAAAATACAACACACCACATGAAATGACGCTCACTCCATTCGAGGGGCCGCACATACAAACATTGTTTGATTAATCATAGAACAAGATGAAAGCGAGTTTCAGAGAGAGGACGAGTGAGGAGCAGCATATTATGCTTTACATAAATCTCATCGAAATGGACAACACTCAACATCTCCATCAGTGACTCACAGCTACCCAAAACACACGCCGCCCATCCTGCTTTGATCTCAGCCGCTCACTTATCATCCCTGGGTACCTTGGAGAATTATTGTTTTCTTGCCCAAGAAGCAATCATTAAAACCAAGGTAATGCAGGATGGGGTTACTGACTGGCCATTCGGGGCACATGCCCCGGCACATTAGCCCCCTCCCAAAAACCAAGAACAACAGCCCATCTTTTTTTCACTATCTCCAACAAAATCACACATCTGAGGTAAGGATGCATTGATATTAAAATTCTAACAGATGTCATTAAGCCTTTAATTATTTTAATCTTATGGTCTATAACCGATAAATTACTACATTTATCATTTAAGTTTAAGTTTACACTGTAAGTACAAGTAAGTAAACTTTATTTATATAGCACATTTTAAAACCGCAAAGTGTTGAACAGAAATAATAGAATTATAATAAAACAAATACAATACAAAAATACCTGTAAGTAAAGAAACGATTTCAACATATTTTAAATAAGTTTATACCATGGTCTGGGTGAATACTCGATTCTGATTGGCTGCAGGGTGTCCGTTAAAAAGTGATAATGGACACCTAGGAAAGGCGTCCCGTCAATTTGCCTGATGACAGTTCTAAATGATTGCGCTGGCTCAAACTCACTGATCAACTGCTGCGGTCGGGTCGCTGTGGCCACGTTGCTTGGCAACGCCTGTATACAGGAGATATTAAATAGTGCGCTCGACTTAATAAATAAAAACCCTCACGATTTTTACTCTAAAACACATTAAAGTATTATTAATTGATTAAATATTTCTTTCTTTCGTAAGTAACCATGGTATAAGCGGGTTAATGCCCTTCGAGGTGTCCATTATCAGGTTTTAATGGACTTCGGCGGAGGCAACCGTCCTCCGCGTCGTCCATTAAAACCTGATAATGGACACCTCGTCGGGCAGTAACCCTTACATAATGGAAAGTGCAAGGCGGATGTCAAAGGGCAGCTGATTTTAAAAGTGCTCTAAAAAGGCTCTATCACCCTTAGTTTTTAGACATGATCATGGGACGTACATGTCATATAGCCGAAGAAAATTGCAAGCTTTCAAAGGCAAAAAAAAGCTGGGTAACATCAGCATAAAAATTAAAAGAAACATTATGCTTCCAAATAATACTCCCACGAAAAAGCATATATAAACTAAAAAGAAGCGGGCCCAGTATTGAACCCTGAGGTACTCCACTAATAATAGGAGCTGAGGAGGAGGAAAACTTACAGAAAAAGCTACAGAGTAAGACTTGTCTTTAAGATAAGAACCATTGTAAGGCACTACTGTTGAGAAGTTTAGAAATGTGGAAATATTTCTGAAATAAGTCTCATTGCCTCAAACATTGTGAAATATGATTAGAATATAAAATAAAAAAGCTAAATTTTCAGCAGCCATCACTCCAGTCTTCAGTGTCACATGATCCTTCAGAAATCATTCTATTATGCTGTTTTGGTTCTCAAGTAATATTTCTCATTATGATCAATTTTGAAATAATTTCTGCTGCTTAATTATTATTATTATTATTATTATTATTGTGTGTGTGGAAACCATGTTTTGTTTATAATTTTTTTAGGATTCTTTATTAAATAGAAAGCTCCAAATAACATTTATTTGAAATAGGAATGTATGGTAACTTCACGAAACAGAACCTCCTGGAGCTGTGGCAGGTGTTAGGGAGGTGAACAGGCAGATGCACTCTGGCCATGGTTCGGAGGCTAGTAACGGTCATTCTCACTGCAATGTAGGAGCAGGGAGGAAAGGAGGTTTGGCTGGCCTTCGTGGCCGAGACGAGAGAACTTGAGACAGGAGCTCTGGGACGAGAGCGGGCACAGGGTAATGCTCCCAGCTGAGTTCAGGGAAATGAGCTGATTCTGGAGCGAACTCTTGATTGAACTCTGGAGAGGACTCTTGACTGAACTCATGAGCGAACTTGTGAATGAACTCTGAAACAAACTCATTAATGAACTCTGGATTGTGCATTGGCTCTTGAGCTGACTCATGGGTTATAGTAGACTCAGGAGCGGACTTGTGAAGTTAAATCTCGGCTGGACTCATAGACTAAACTGATTTCTGGAGTGAACTCACAGGAAGGAGCGGGATTTGGAGCAGACTCATTGACTAGAGTTGACTCTGATACAGGCTCATGGGTTAGAGCGGGCTCCAATACAGGCTCAGTGAGTTCCAATGCAGACTCAGGGGCCGGAATGGGCTCAATACTGAGCTCGGGAGCTGAAGCCATCACTATACTGTGGTGAGGGGCTTAAACCATCACTGGACTCTGGTCAGGGGCTGGAGCCAAGTTGTGTGTGGCTCAAACACACATAACAGCGCTACATAAACGGAAAGGACCGCCTCTTCGATTCCACCAGGGCAGACAGGAAGGGCAGGCTCTGGAATTTCACGCACTGGAACGGGCTGAGGAATTTTTCTCACTGGAAGGGACTCTGAGAATTCCCTCACTGGAATGGACTCTGAGATTTTACTCACTAGAACGGACTTGGAGATTTCACTCTCTGGAACGGACTCAGAGATTTTACTCACTGGAATGGACTCTGGACGGAGGAATCGATGAAAGGAGTGCTTCCTTAAAACTGAAAAGATATTATAGATATGAGGAGAGGATCCGCTAATTTAGATATTAGGTCCGCTTTGTTGGATGCAACATTCAGTGCCCGGTGAAAGGCTTGGGATGTTGCTTTCCTGAACTGGGAAATGTTAGGATTCTCAGGAGTGACGACCATGACAGCTGAGGGTTCTGGCATGACGGCAATGATGGTTGAAGAAACTAGCGGTTCTTTGACTAGAACTGACTATATGGTTGAATCAGGACAGACAGAGATGAGGGAACTTGTGATGGTTTCACTGTAGTCTTGAGATGATGAAACCGATGGTTCAACAGAATATGCGAGACCTCACCGCCACAGAACGAGGTCCAAAAACTGCTCAAGTGTCTCACATCCCTGACAACAGATGGCAGACATCACCGTCTAATCCATCCTTAAAGCAGCGGATAAGTAGCCTGGCAAGCCAGACCCACATCAAGATGTTGGGTCTGGGAACTCACCATTGGCAGGGCTCAATCCGAAGGGCAGGATAAACGGTTGTCTTTCAAATTCCCTCTGCATGCAATAGGATAGCGCTACAACCAACCAGAGCCTTTTCCCACCAGCGGAGCTAGTTGATAGATTAAACTTTTGCCGTATTTGGTCGGCAAAACTACAAACACATCTTCCTTTTTTAAGAATGACTTAAGTGCCGTTCTTTGTTCTTTTCTCAAAGAAAAGCTTAACTCCAAGTCCTCCAGAGTCACAGCCCAAGCTGATTCGAAAGACCGCTGTTCGCCAGCAGCAGCCGCCATTCTTTGTTTTCAAGTAGCAGGGAACCGTCGCAATTCTGTCGTCATTATGTTAAGCCCGCCCGCCGGTTCTATACACGATGTGATTGGCCTGACTAGAGTTTGTTTTTTCCAGCTCGAAAGCCAACGGAGAGTTGCTAGAACACCCTGGCTGCAAAATAAAATTTGCTGCCACTAGGGTGCGTCTAGATTTCTAGGCTAGCGGATAAGGACATGATCATCTAATGTCATACTCACATTAGACAACAGTACTCCAGGAATTCCTACATGGATTCCTCTATCTTCCTGCCATCTTGAAATATGGTGCATAGGAAAACCCCAGGCTAAAAAAAAACTCCCACTGAGCCCATCTTTTGATTTGGTCTGGTCTTCTGTCCCGTCTGTCCCATGACTGAACAATATAAATTTAAAAATCTCATTTACCACAACATTTTTAACGATGTACATTATGTTATTAAATTATTAGTGTTTTAAAGTGTTCGCTTTAAGTGAGTGTTAGATGACGACAAAGGTAATATTGGCCGACAACCATTATGGTACCAATATAGCATCCTTAATTTGAACACATCTTGGTTAATCAATGAAAGTAATGTGGATGGTTAATGAGTTATTTTATGTGTTTGTCAACTGACTTATTTCCCATCATGAGACTGAATCAACTGATCCGCAAGGTCTCTCTAGTGTTTGCTCTTCTATAATGCTATATCAAATTTCAGTGCCAGCTATGACTAACAAGGAATTATGAATTGCCTACATGTGAAGCATTTAGTCTTTCAGATATTCTGTGTGATTCAGAAACTCAGCAATTGAGATTTGACCTTTCAAAGTGGGATATTATAAACTAACAGTGCTTGATGAAGAATAGTTCGGTTTAAAAATGTATCTTAACAGTTTAGGAGCATTGTAAATTGTAAGGATGTTTGAACTGTTTCAAGTAAACTTGGATCCGGCCCTAATGAAATGTTTAATTACTGTAGCGGGGCATCCAGAAGAACTCACAATCACAAATCTAGAAAACAGGCATTTTAAAATGTCATGAGAGAGGAAGTACAGAAATTTTCTTTCTGAGAATCTAGTTGGGGAAAAGTTTAACTGTTTTGGAGTTAAGGGAAAAGGGCGAGAGAGACAAAGAAAAAGAGACAGAGATTTGGCAGACTTCCAAGAAGGAAGCAAGCAAATCACTCTTCTGCATAACCTGCAATAAAACAATGAGATGGGAACGAAGTTAGTGACAGCTACTATATAGCAAACTAATTGTGCAGAGCTTTTTCGTTTTATCCTCCTCCAGGCTAATTCAAACTCTTTCTCCAAGGTTCTGGCAGATGAGACTCTATCCATGTTTGCCCACGGTGCTATACTGGTGCTGACAGATCGCTTTCTTTCTCAAAGACACAAAATGCGAACTTAATCTAAAACTGATTGGGATGTTCCATTAGAGTGAATATAATATATTACAGAGAGATGATTTGCGGTATATGGATATGGAAGTTATTTCTTGTCCAGTAAAAATATAACTTAAATAAAATGTAATGTTTAGTTACATTCGCTATTTGAAAATTTAGTTTTTGATGATTTTTTGATTTTAAAAACGTAACAGCTATAATTGTTTATAACATTAATTCAGTTAATTGATTCAATTGAAATATTTGATTTAAAGGTACCAATATAGCATCCTTAATTTGAACACATCTTGGTTGATCAATGAAAGTGCTGTGGATGGTTAATGAGTGATTTTATGTGTTTCCCATCATGAGACTTAATCAACTGATCTGCAAGGTCTCTCTAGTGTTTGCTCTTCTATAATGCTATATCAAATTTCAGTGCCAGCTATGACTAACAAGAAATTATGAATTGCCTACATGTGAAGCATTTAGTCTTTCAGATATTCTGTATGATTCTATGTAAGCTATTTCTGAGAAATGCTGTTGAAAGTGGATCAGCCCAAACACCACAATACAAAAAAGTGATGCAAACTCAAAAATATGTTCGTTTACACATCATGCACTATGGTAAAGGTCAAGAAGCACTATGGTAAATGTTTTGAGGTCATTAATATTGTGCAAGGATCCGCGTGAAAACAAGTCTTTATTAAACCATAATCTGCCCCTGTAACCATAATAGTGTATGAAAACAATTAAAAGTGCTTGCTGTTTCGCTGCCTTCATTTCTGTTAGAAACTGCAGTGATATGTACGTATTGGTACGTGTTGGCTTTAATAACCCATGTTATTATTAGAAAAGCTTTCCCGTGGTGAAGAGACCCAAGCGGAAAGGCGTAATACGTAATCTTCGCTTTATTTTTCGTAAAGCATTATTTTGCTTCGCTTTGATAAAAATTAGATGAAAAGAGACATCCACTCTTGCATTGTGTGATCGTGCATTTTGTGGGCAGCGCAATGAAGGGAGAGGGTGTATTTGTTTGGGCTGATTTCAAATATCAACAGTTTCTCAGAAATCACTTACTGCTTCTTTAAATGGATTGTTTTATGATTCATAAAGGTAAAAATAAAGAAAAAATAATTGAAAATCTATTGCAGGCCACAAATATTGCCTCTTAATTCATTTTTTTTTTTTTCTGACAGATACACTCCTACTATTACACTATAGCAACATAGATTACGATTTCAAGTTTGTTTTCCTCACCTCCTGGATCAGTTGTTTGGTGCATTTGTGGTTGTCAATCAAAATTAAACATGCACAAGATGTTCAGCCCTGTGGAATTCTAATCGTATCACTAACCCATTAAAAATGCATGATATGATCCTGGGCTTTAGAGTTTTAGAGAGCTGACCCTCTCTGTTTTTTTTTTTTTTTTTCACAAAGAAGTAAAAATTTGCTGTCATCAACAGAAGTAAGCTTTCCACAGACAGGATTTGCATATACATAAGATATTGGACATTTTTACACAAACCCACTCTAATTGGATATTTATTATGCTCAGACTTTCAACTTTTCAATCAGAGGCTCAATTTGCAAGTGAATAAAATGTGCTTTGGAAACATCCATAATTCAGACTTCAAATATGCACAAAGATTTGAAACTAGAGATGAATTTAAATTAAAATATTTTTTGTCATTTACTTGCAGAATAAAGACTTTTATTATGTTTCAAAACAGATTAACGGTAAATAATAATACATGCTGAAAAGATCTGTTGAAGAACATTCTGAAAAGATCTGAGTAACCAAAAATACACACAAATAGCATTCATATTTATGAATATAGAAATATAAATGAATATTTATTATTATATTTGTTATTATTAAACAAATTTTCCCAGAGTATTCTCATACTCTTTCACATGCTAAGCCACACAGCCGTGAAGCCTTTGGTGCTTGGGCTTTGGGGAATGGTGTAAGTTTCATTGCAAACTAACGGTTTTGACTCTTGGCACCAAAATGTCTGAACAGTTTAATAAAAGCCCCCTTGCAGCAATTACAGGTGTGATCAACAGACTCCCAGGCTCCCTCAATCTCAATCAATGTTGCTGTGCTCTAATTGTTCCAGAGGCTCTTGTAGCAGCAGTTACAGGTGCAAATCTATTGGCTTTGACAGAACACAGCCACAAAAATATCCCCAATGTATTCCTGCACCCCTCAGGCTGGATTCAATAGCTTTTTTTCTTTTACCCTCACTTTTCTCTCAAAGTCGCATCTACAAAATAGATCCCGGGTTATCGAACACGGTCAGAGATTTGAGAATTAATAAAACACCAAGAAAAACTGTTGCCTTTCAATTTCATCCTTCCACTGTTTTATAATTCATGAGATGCCATCGAAATGTGCCAACCTCAGAAAGAGATAGACATGGGGTGGCATCGGACTCTGATCCAACTATACATACTTCAGGGATTTGCTGGAAAAATATGTTTTAAGTTACATATGACAAGTTATCCATCTAAGAGCTTCTTTTTTGGTTTGACAGACTTTTTTTTTAATCTAAATTTTAAAGTGCTTATGAAAGTTTTATGTGCTGCCATCCGCCTGTCTTTGAGGAGACTTTGAAGTGTATCCTCTACCTGACTTGTATGTATTTTTCATTGTATCCTAAACCCTGACTTTTATAGATGCTTTTCCATTATATCATCTCACTATTTCCTGCCCTCTGCCACAGCCATTTATTATGTGTAATAAATGTTACTGTTTTCTGTCACAGTCTGTAAACCCAAACAGTAAAATTAACCAAATGAAATTAGTTTATTTCACTCAAATATTACTGAAAGATAATTGTACTTAACAGAAAAAAGTTAAGTGAACTCAATAAGTGATTATTGAGTTTAATATCCATTTAAAGATATTAAATGTTGAAATTGAGTGTAATTTTTGCACATTAATATAGGGAGAGATGTGTTAGTGTTTAATCTTCTGTTATTTGGGATTTATGAGTTTCTATTGTGGTGCAGTTTTGCATGGGGTTACCATTGAGGTGAACAGTAGAGCCTGTGTTTAGGTCAAGGATGGACTGCACAATTTAAAGACTATGGCCCGGTTTCACAGACAGGGTTTAGAATAAACCGGGATTAGGTCTTAGTTCAATTAGGGCATTTAAGTAACTTTTATAAACGTGCCTTAGAAAAAAAAAATTACTGGTGTGCATCTTGAGACAAAACAATGGCACTGACATATCATGTCAGTACGAGTTGCTTTTAGTAAAACCAGTTCAAACATGCATTTTAGTCTGGGACTAGCCTTGTCTGTGAAACCTGAGGTATATAAATAGCATGTTAAGTACCTGTTAATGTGTATGGTATCTTTGTAAATTATATTAGCATTCAACTGAGCTAATTCTAGCTAGCAGCTAATTAGTGATTTGAGCTATCATGATGTGTATGCAAGGAAAAGTTAATTTACAATTAACATATTTGTGTAGTTTAACATTTAAAATATGAACTTTTACTTAATCTTGGAGTTTGTTAACGAGAGAGAGAGAGAGAGAGAGAGAGAGAGAGAGAGAGAGAGAGAGAGAGAGAGAGAGAGAGAGAGAGAGAGAGAGAGAGAGATTCTGACAAGTTGTTAATTGCTGCAGTTTATTAAAAAAATGTTTAAATAATTTGAATTAATTATTAAAAAAAATGTTTTGAATAAATGTAATGATTCATTCAGATTTTAATGTTCCACTGTGATCGTACTTGTCACAAGTTTAATATACAGCCAAATCATTGTCTATTTCATCAAGGAATAAGATTGCATGGGTGTTCAAATCGAGATCACCATCTCTCACACTCAAACACACACACACACACACACACACACACACACACACACACACACACACACACACACACACACACACACACACACACACACACACACACACACACACACACACACACACACACACACTGTTTTCAACACTGATAATCAAAAGAAATGTTTCTTAAGCACCAAATCAACATATTAAATTGGTTTCTGAAGGATCATGTGACACTGAAGACTGGAGAAATTATGCTTAAAAATGCAGCTATCCCATTACAGGAATAAATTACATTTCAAAATATATAATAACATTGAAATCAGTTCTTTTAAATTGTAAATCAGATAAATGCAGCTTTTGTGATCATAGGAGACTTCTTTCAAAATCGTAAATAATCTTAACAAACCAAAATATAATAAAATATAAAAATTAAAAATCTTGCATTTATTTCTACTGAACAAACTGGCCCACAATGCAACAGTCTTAGTTCCAATGCTCAGTATGGGCACCAGCTCAGTGGCCATTAATTAAAACCATGTGCCCCATTGCGATGCAATAAAACATGTTTATGGCGTACTGCTGCCTGCCTTCCTTTTCCTCTTTTCAGCATTGTGACAAAGTGCACTTACCCTAGACAGAGTGTTAATCTTGTGCTCAGACAGCTCAGTGGACTATGATCAGGTAGGGCAAGGCTCTTTAAACTCACCATGACTACCATATATCTTTGTCTTTCTACACAGGGCTAGTTGGTTAGTAATATAGAGCCAGAAATTAGCCTAGACATAGGCATGGCCATGACTGGGACTCCCGGTACATGATCTAAGTCTCTCTGGAAGAAGCAGGCGCCTCTCGCTCAATAACGGGTTTCTCAGATGCGTAGGAAGACTGCGAGTACTGATCATCGTGCCCGTGTGATGTTTTGCTTTGTTGTTCTTGTTTTTGTGCCTACAAAATTCATCCTTGTCTTCATCACCTTCACAGCACACAGATTAAGACAAAGTCAACATTCCATGAGGATCCGGTGACGAAAGAGCCTTTGAAGCCATTGTTGGTCTAGCGGAGCCGTGTTCTGGAATCCCTAGAGGTCACCTTTGAGCAAGTAGCCTCCTCAAATCCTATTGGTTTGTCTCCAGCTCTTTAGTGCTCCATTTATTTGCATCGCAGCGAGGCACAGGTGTTGCTTTTAGATTACACCGAGCGTCTGTTGGAGTGGGGAAACGGTATAATCAGGTTAGCCAAAAAAAAAAAAAAAAGAGAGATGTGGTTCTCTTCACCATTACAGCTATTGCAAAGATTGACTCACACTTTTCCCCATGACCAGGTCAGACGAAGTGCCGTCTCCGGCAAAAAGAGACTGAAAGTGAACAGCTATAACCTCCACACATGAGTGGCCAGTCTCCCAACGGCCAAGCTCAAATTTGGCCGGAATTATGAAGCATCTGCCATCGACTCCAAATTCATTTAGCACTTTCCCTCAGTGACCATCAACACTGTGTCTGAATGTGTTATAAAACTCCAAACACACAAGCACAATGCATGTCGGATCAGTGGCTTTTACTTTATTGAAAATCGCCTTTAAATCTCCTTAAAACAAGCCTGCAGATTCACTAGAGTATGTAAGTCTGATTATGCATATATCAGAAGCTTTTTTATTGGAGTCAAGAGAGTGACTGTTCTTGATATAACGTTTTCTGCCTGCAAGGGTAATCAGTCTGAGAAATGGAGGTACAGTAGTTTAATTGTCATCGTGCACAGAAGCAGACCTGAGGAGATTGGAAATATGTTTTAATGTTAAAGCAATCACATTTAATGAGGTTAAACATTATAAATAGTGTATATCCCTGCTTGAGGATAAATCTAAACTGGATTGCTAGTTTTAACTGGGTTAAGATGGTCTCCTAGCATGTCCAGCTGACAATTGCCCAGACCCCTTCTAAAACTAGCCAAAAACACCAGTATGAACAGACTGGGACCAGCAAACCAGCTTAGGCTATTTTTTTTTCTTCTCTCAACAGGGATATGCTGCTATATAATACTCTTAATGGTCCTCACAGACAGCCATACTCTCAGAAATTAATATTCTGTCATCATTTACTCACCTTCATGTCGTTCCAAACAAGTATGACTTTCTTTTATCTGTGGTACACAAAATAAGATGTTTTGAAGTTCAAGCTGCTCTTTTCCATAGACTGAAAATGAGCCCCGATGGGAGAAAAAAAAAATCATAAAAGTAATCCATGTGACTTTTTTTATATTCCAAGTCTTATGATGCCATATGATGCTTTTCTTTGAGGAACAGCCTGAAATGTAATTAATTACTGTAAATCTCGCTTGACAGTCATGGTCACCATTTACTTTCATTGCATTCAAAAGAGCAGCTTGGACTGCTACAAATAACTCCATTTGTGTTCCACAGAAGAAAGGATGTTATATAGTTTCAAGTAAATGACTTTTCATGCTATGAGGAGCTTCTTTAAAAACAGGTTTGTCTTCATTGTTACATTGAAAATTTAAAGTAGCAACATACTTAGTGACATTTGGCTATTCTTTATGTATTTTGTAATATTCCAAAGGACTAATATTCACACACGGTCGTTATGACTAAATCAATTGCAAACTACTTTCATCAAAGGCAAGAGAGAGAAAGTAACAAATCAGGCAATATGCTAGAAATTTAATTATCTTCAATAAGCTACTGCTTGCTTATCTCACTTAGCTTTGCAGCTTACAGGTCTTAGTACTGCATATGCTTCCACATAGATTTCCTTGTGTATTCAAAATGACAAATCTTTGTTATCTTCCATATACCATGTTAAAACTTGACAGTAAGGACTAGGCTAATCCCTGTACTAAAGTATTCCTGGTGCTTGCTACTGTGCTAATCCCAGAGATATGAGATGAGGTCGATCCTGAAGTGGTCATCCTTTTCCCTGCATGGAAGTATCCTTTTTTTCCGCTTACACTTTATTTTGATGGTCCACTTTTGACATTCTAACAATAAGTAACTTTGCAACTATTGTATACTGTATCAACTCTCATTAGAGTATTGGTAGACTGTTAGGGTTTGGGCTAGTAGAATAAGTTGACATGTAGTTGCTGAGTTACTTATAGTCAATAGAATGTCTGTTGGAGGACCATCAAAATAAAGTGTAAGCAGATATTAAGCAGACAGTCTACTAATACTCCAGTGAGAGTTAGTTGACATGTAGCTGCAAAGTACTGTCTAAACCTTTCCTGACCTTGGAAATAAAGTGCTACACTTTTTTTCTGCTGGCCACTTGAAGGGAAATAGGGATCACAGTATGAACAAGGTATAATAGAAAATGTTGCATTTGTTGTTTAACTTGCAAATTCCCTCTTGTAACATCATTTGTCAGACTGGAAATGATCAAATGGTCTTTCACTTTTTGTGGCCAAAGAACAACACGGAGGAGACATGCTGCTACTAGTTCCTTCCAGAATGTCTGCCCACCAGATGCCCTTTAAATGGGCACGTCCTGAGGTCTGCCTACGGAGATGATGAAAATCTATAGGGTACTGTTCATGCACCTGAGTCCTCCGCTGCAAATGGTCTGCAGATTAGAGACTCCTTTGCCTTGTCTGTGGGAAAAGAGTGTGTGGAAAAAAAAGGATTAGGTGGAATATCACCTGAGCACAGAATGTTTATAGCGTCACCAAGAATCTGAAAATAAAAGCAAAACTCTTATCTTTGTTAATTGTGTAATGGACAAATATATAAATACATATATAAAAACATAAATTATGTGTACAATAACGTTGAGTAACATTACACCTACATGTCTACTAATACTCTAATGAGAGTTCATAATCAAGAGAATGTGTTAAAGGGATCATCAAAATAAAGTGTTACTATATTCATTTTTAAAAGCTAGACAATTTGATAGAATAAATATCTTTAAAATAACAATTTTTTATATAATACATACAACTAAGGTTACACTGCAATGAAAAAAGCATTGAGAGAAACAACAAAAAGAGGTTTGTTTGGTTGTCGGACGGAAAAGAGAAGGAATGCGTTCTTTGTTCAACAGTTGCGTTAGCTTTGAACCCAATCAGAGACCCTGTCAGTTAAGACTAAACAAGGCATTGATTTTAGCAACACAAGTCCTAACCTCAAACCTGTTGTGGGAGTGTTAGACCAAGCTAAGTTTATAGTCACGGATCTAAAAGAATGCCGCTACATATTTCTACAAATCCATTTCCATTTTTAGAATGCTTGGAGTAAGTATATCTTTCTTAAAATCATCTCCAGCCTTGTCCCCTACACATTCATTTTGATTTACAATGCATCCAGTATATGGACACTTAAACCACACTTAAAGTTGGACTGAATAAAAAATAAAATACTCTTTTTCAATATATTTTTAAAATGCATGTTATCGATGTTAGTGTGATAGCTTGATCTTTCAGTTGTAAAGGTACACAAGGTAATGGATGTCGGACTTCTTTTAATCATTTAATGTGATTAAACCTGCCCCTTTCTTAACATCCATTCACACCAAGAACGATAACTATAAAGATATAAAGATAACTACATTAACATCCATACCAGCGGACGATATCGTTCTGTTTATTTTAAGCGCATACTTGTCTGTCACTTTAAATGTTCAAGCTCGTTACAGCAGGATTAATTCTGATTGGCTCTCAATGTTTTTTATTGTTCTTCAGCTGGATAAAACCGTTCAGAAAGTGATTCCAATGATATTGTATATGTGCCATTATTATTATTATTATAGTAATGGTGTGGATACTGAGAACGATTTTAAGAACTATTTCATTATAGTTATCTTTATAGTTTACGTCCTTGGTGTGAACAGGCCCTTCCAATCGATGAAGAGAATGAGTAATTTAAACAAAGTGACAAACCAGTGTCACAAGAGACACTTGCCCTGGCTAGTTGATGAAACTGTCATTTACCATTTTGGGCCATGCAGTGCTGCATTGCCACTGAAAATCTTACATTTATTGATCTTGTCATCCATTTTAGACTAAACAGTAGTTTTTTTCCCAAGATCTTTACACTGGCATTGCATTCCATAATTGTCCAGCAAATTTAAAGGGTTAGTTTAAAGGGTTAGTCACCCAAAATGTTTATTCCTGCATTAATTACTCACCCTCATGTTATTCCAAACCTGTAAGACCTTAGTTCATCTTCAGAACACAAATTAAGATATTTCTGATGAAATCAGCTTTCTGACCCTCCATTGACTGCAACGCTATTATCACTTTCAAGGCTCAGAAAGGTAGTAAAGACATTGTTAAAATAGTCACTACAGTGGTTCACCCTTAATGTTATGAGGTGACGAGAAAACTTGTTGTGCGCAAAAAATTAACGACTTTATTCAAAAATGTCTTCTCTTCTGTGTCAGTCTCTGATGCTGTTCACTTTGTAAACACAGTGCAGAGATTCCATAGCCTGACGTCGTCATACTCAGATTCTAGTCAGAATGTGAGTCTGATACTGCTCCATTGGGCTGTGATTATGGGGCGTGTTTCAACCGAACCAGGAAGGAAAATGCCTCTGCACTCAATTGGACCGACCTACAACCAATCAGAGCAATGGAGTAAGTGACGTATGTTTTTCATTCATGTTTCCGATCGACAAATGCCTTGATCGCGGTTCTGTGTTCCTCTTTTAAAATTAATGTGCTGTAGATATCTTCTATAACAGATGCAATGGCGGAATCTACACATGATGTTTTTTATAAACAAAGTTCGGGAGGAGCACGTTCAAATAATCAATCCAATCAACTTGTCAACGAACAATTACTGTCTACCCTATCAGCATATTTATTCACTTTGTCAACTCACCTAACATTCCTTGAATGTTTTCAGCATCCCTCCACTCACTCTCGGCTTGTTCTTCCACAGCCTGGAGTACTTTGGGTTCGGGCCGAATACCGAGCCCGGAGCCCTCTCCTCAGACAGCACGCCAAATATGCATTTATTCTATCTGACTTATTTGTAAGTGTGAACTCGTGAAATCTCAATTCTCCAGCGGCAGTCATCTTTGTTGCAAACTAATTCAACCCAAGCGTTATTTGGTGACGTGGATGATTGCGTTACTGTTGATCATCTGTCCATCATCGTATAAAGCCCGCCCTGACAATTTGATTGGTCCGAACAGCTTTTGTTCGGGCATAATAGCTCCTCAACGGATCAAGTCCAGACCGAAATTCCCGACCTAAAAATGTTGTGGACGGGGCTAAGTTCGGCTGGCATCCAGGCTAGAGATTCCGGGTTCTACATCAGAAAGTCGACTCAGTATTGGCCGGCTCCTGCATCAGGACCACATGCATGTGGAAGAGAGGAATTTGTTGAATAAAGTAATTATTTTTGTTTGTGAGACGGGAGGAAAAAAATTTAATTCAATGCTTTTGCATTCCCCGGAGAAACTGGGTTCACTCGCAAATGTTTTGCGTTCTCCTAAAAAACTTCGAGATCACTCGCAAAACTTTTTGAGTTCTTTGTGAGTGATTGCAAAATTTCTCGGGGGGATGCAAAAGTTTTGTGAGGGAACACAAAACCTTTGCAAGTGAACACAATGTTTCATTGTTTCAAACCATTGAAATATTGTTTGAATCCAATCCCCTTTTTTTCCCACCACCATGTGCCTTTGGGGGCTCTGTAGCATTTATTAATCTTAGTTAATGTTAATCTCGGCATTTACTAATAGATTTTTAAGATAATGCACTGTGAACTAACATCAACATGAATACGTTATGTTAACTACCTTTAACTACTATTAACAACGACAAATAAATTCTGTAAAAATGCATTGCTCGTTGTTTCATGTTAGTTAATGGATTAATTCATGTTAACAAATGAGATCTTATTGTAAATCGTTAGCAAAAGAATTATTGAATAATTACAATAAATATTAAACAATTATTGTCATGAAGCATTTGTTTTGTAAACTAAATTTTTTTTTTGACACAGAGGTCAGAACCTGACGGAATTTTCTAGCCCGCACTTAGGATTCCCGATGGTAGTTCACGCTTGCCGCGCTAAAGAAGGAGAGTAGTGCCGTGTACATAGAGACCTGGGGAAGGTCAGATGGAGGGTACCTGACAGTGTCTTTAGCCCCAGAGGGGTTTCAGCAGACTGAGATGAGATGGGCCCATCTCTACAATACATGCTTCCAGAAATGAGTTGCAGTCCTCTGGGAATACCTGTCATAAACAGTGGGAGGGAACAGCACCATATTCTTTAGACCCGTTCAGCCAAATCCCTTAAATCGACAAATATATAAACAAAGGGGAAAAAAAACATGGTCAGAGAGGGCTCTATAGGAGCAGGCTAGAAATAATAAAAAAAAAATGATTAAACAAAGAGGATTTCACTCTTATTTTTTAATGGATTCTGTTTTAATTCAAACTCCTCCACAGAAGAGCAAAGAACAGAAGAAGTGCAATTACACACCTGGGGAACTCCCAGCCTCCGATCTGTAATCATCAAGACTCCCATTAAATGCTGTGTGACACATGAAGAATTTCAATGAGGAAAATCTGCTCGGGAGAAATGCCTATGCTATATTTCAAGAAATTATACATATGGGAATGTGTCTGAGAGGTGTGATGGTCTTCTACTAATGCGCTTGTTATCTCAAAGGTAAAAAAAAAAAAAAAAAATATATATATATATATATATATATATATATATATATATATATACAGTATATACATATGTTTTTCCCCATAGTTTTTTGTTTCATAACAGCAACACCTCCAAGAACATTCTTTGGTAATATAATGACAGCATCAAGAACATACTCAGCTGGATCTTAATGCATACTACACCCACTCAATGCACAGCAGCCACTGTGCTCACCACAGCTCACACATTAAACACCACCTTCTTGATGGGTTCCAGAATATACCTTGACAGCTGGTGTCTTAATTATCAAGGCCTTTTCTCTCTCCTTCTCTCTTACGTTCTTGTTCTTTTCAGGTTATGACATCTCTCTGTGTTTTCTTAGGTGAAAGGATGTGAGGGACATACGCTGCCGCACATCTGAGGGGGAGAGTCGAAGGTGATGAGGGCTTGTTTTTGCCCGAGTACCGTAGCTTTGGATGTGTCCGCTTTCATTTCAAAAACAATAGGCCCATTCACAATCACCTCTGTGATTTTCTTCCGAAAGCAGCGGACCTCTCGGCCAAGAACGTTGCAGTGGCTTTATTCTCTCTTGTTTGATATAGTGGAGCTATTTTAGAACTTTTCTAGTCATTAAAACATCCAAAAGTGTATCCACTCTGAGACTGCTCACAATACCAAAGCCAGAGCTCATTAATGCGGTGCACGTAAAATAAAGCCGTTGGTTTATGAGCATGCAAAGATAGACATCGAAGAGAGATATTTTTAGCAATTATTTTTAACTTGGCTTAATTCTGTTTACACTTAATTAAGTGGACTAAATTTGCAGTTCACATGATAATACTACTGTTTTCAACCCTTGCAGGGTCCAAAAGCTCTAACTATGATCTCTAACTAGCCCATAAGTTGTATTTTTATTGATAACACTAAAAACATTGTCTCCTTACTTAACAGATCATATACGCCACTGATATATATATATATATATATATATATATATATATATAAAAAAATATATATATATATATATATATATATATATATATATATATATATATAAAATATATATATATATATATATATATATATATATATATATATATATATATATATATATATATATATATATATATATATATATATATATAAATATCAGTGGTGAGTAGTGACTTCTTTAACTGTGTATGCTGAGTGCCTTCGAAACGAGAGACGATTGTAATACACAGATCACAATGAACGTAGTCTGTGGTCACACTTCCAAAACCACATTGAGCTGAATGGCAATGTTGATATTTATCTGAACGCAGCTCAGAGAACGCTTCACATGTGAACAGACATGCACAAATAAACAGCTCAAAATAATGGAGCTGCACTGGAATTCAATTTTCAGAGTCCAGACTGTGCTGTATGGAGCAACTGGAAGAATGCTTTTTTTGAAACAGTGACATAGGAGCAGAGGAGAGGACACAATAAGGGACACAACATGAAAAACCTGAATTACAATAAGAAATATAAATTGTCACATGCTGTAATGGAAATTTTACATTTAGATGTGTTCTGTTACATTTAGGTGTGTGCAACTTGTTAACGTTGAACATTTATTCTAACTCATAAGCATTTAAAGAAATATAATCATATAGGCTTGCAGGGGCAAAATGTTCTGGGTAGCAAAGAGACTATGAGTACTCAAAGTGACCTATTGTGTACTTCAAGTGTGAAAAGTATGTGCGCAGCTTTGATGAAAATAGAGATAGGCAAAATGTGTGAAATCGAGCAGCAGCTAATAACAGGAAACTTTTGCAGACATGGTATATTTTTGCAGACATGGTATTGTCCTGTCTAGATAGAATTTATGTTAGAAGAGATCTCGAACAAGACATGTTGCCTTTTAAGGTAAACCAAGGCGATCTTTTGAGACAGACCAGGATGTGTTAAGGGTATATAGCTGAGCAAAAAGGAGAAGTCAGCGCCCTTCTCATATCAGACTCTGACTGATGTGTGAACTGCCTTTCTTGCAAGAAATAAAGCTGATCTTTGTTAACCTTTGAGCTATCCTACTGTCTTACAATTATTGATAAAAGTTGAGAAAAGAATTTCCACAACAAATGGCGACGAGGAATGGGATTCGCAAAGCTGATGACCTCCGTGGACGAAGCAATTGATTGAACATCCCAAAGACAAGAAAGTCTCTGGCTCCGATACCCCAACGCTAAACTGCAAGGGACGGGAGAATTGTAGACACCACGGCAGGCCTAGGTGGACGCGATCCCGAATAAAGAACCAAGCTGCAAAAAGCACGGTGAGAGAAAATTATTTACGTGGTAAATAAGAAAATTATTTGCGTATTGAATATTTTTCCTAAAAGGGTCAGGATTTTTGGAATAAGCCTGAAAGTAATTTCCAAAAGGATTTGAGAATAAGCCTGAAAGTAATAGTCTCAAATGCAGGTGTTAATTGTTTTCCCAGAAGGGCCAGAATTTTGAGAATAAGCCTGAAAGTAACCTTCTCAAAAGTCTAGACAAGTTTGCGGTTTGGAATAAGCCTGAAAGTAACTTCCAAATATTTAACAAGGCACTTGTCTGGGAAAAAGACCTAGCATCGACGGATGTGGGCATGTTTGAAAGTCCTAGATCGACGGATTTAGGCAGGCGTGGTGGCCACGCTGGGGGAAAGAATTAACACAGTAAATATAGTACGTGGTGACCACGTGAGGAGAAAGATTTAAATACGCAAATATAAATACTGAAGAATTTAAATACGCAAATATAAATACTGTTGAGTAAAAATAGTGCAAAATGGGTAATGTTAATGATAAAGAATTGGAGACAGTGGATTTCTCAAAAGGGAATTATTGTTCCATGACCAAGAAAAATGGAACGGGGTGGCATCATAGGATACCACAGTTAATAAATGTGTGTTTAATGTAAGCATAAGTGTTTAATGTCTGAGTGTAAGCCATCTGCAAAAGACAAAGGAAAATTGGACAAAAACAAGTCCAAAAAGAAAGGAAGAAGATAATTATGACTTCGATGGTCGAATTATAGATGTATGGTTAAATGAGGCAATTACCAGACAAAGAAGACAGATAAACGCAGCATTAGTACCATTAGAGAGTACAGATAGTAGAGAGACAAAGGCAGAGGAAGCCAGGAAAACTTTACTAAACTCTGTTTCTAATTCTTCCGAGGAAATGAGATGCATGAAAACCCGCCTGGCTGAGGACGACCGCTGTCCGGCTCCCTACTCCCCCTACCAACCACCACCAGCAGTGGCCCTCCACGAACCACAAAGACAACCAGGAGCAATGGGAGGTCAAGATCCTGAGGAAGACAAAGAAGAAGAGGGAACGAGTCTGCAAGCAAGACCACCAAAACACCCATATCGAAGCTTGCGAGGTTCGATCACCCTGCCCTCTGCTCCTCCAGACTACACTCCTCCATCTCCAAAATTCGTAAATGTTCACCAACCCAAAGAGAAGCACAGGCCAGACAATCAAAGATAAGTACGTATGAAGAATATCTGAAAACTGTTTTTTTCTGGACGGTCTGGACCCTGAAATAGGGAAAAAGGTCAAAACAGCTTGTGTGGGGTACCACCAAGCGCGGCTGGAAGAAATCCGGCGACACGCAACGCATCAACAACAGCTGCTGAGAGACCAAGCCAAGAACAAACAGAAAAAGACTGACAAAGACACTCAACTGGCTCTGCTGAAGAGGAGGAGGAAGAGGTGGCAGAAGAGGACGAGGCAGAGGAAGAAGAGGACGTGGAATGGGTGACCAACCCGCAATGGACCCTGAAGCTTGTTAAATTGTGGGCGAAAAAGATTGAAAGAAGGAGGGGGAGGGGAGCGACGGTGAAGGGTCTGACTCCCAGGTGGTAAATATGTCTAATCTTATCTCTTTTTCTGCTCCTTGCAATGAAGAAAATGTGCTTGCTGTTTCTTGCAATGAAGAAAACTGCTTGCTGATACTGAACGAATGTATAAAGCATTTGCAAAATTACCAATGATTGATATCAGTATCGAGGGTAGGAAAATTAAGTTCTAAATTGACAGTGGAGTGAAAAACTCATTAATTAAAAATGAACAATTGCCTGATTTAACTGTATTATCTGGAAAATGGGCAACCTCCAGATAATACCACAGGGCATCTGGTAAAGGAACCATATACAGCAGATTTGTCTTGTCAGATTGGTGATCACTCATTTTCTCATGCTTTTCTTGTGACTAATACCTGTCCTTGTAATCTTCTGGGAAGAGATTTGATGCGTAAACTAAAGCTGAACTTGTATTGTGGTGACAGTGGTCTCACTGCTGATATGAGTATGGTGCGAATGCCAACTGAAACATTATATGTTTTTGAATGGAGCACTCCTCAGTGTGGTCTGCAAAACAAAGACACAAATAGGATGCCTCCTGACCATGATTTCATGGAAGAAAGTGATTTGCATTGCACATGTCATGTTAGCAGTGAGCCAGATGAAATTTTTGCTGAAAAATGGTCTGAACTAGAGATTGAGGAACTAAAAACCTCAGAGTTAATTTGGTCAGATAAATGGTGTGCTGTGAAGGTTGAATTGACTGATAGCCAAGCATCACTGTATGATGTGGAGGGGGCCGTCCCTCACATCTTTTTAGCTAAACCACAGACTGCAGAGTGGAGAGAATGGGGCTTTTTGTGAAACAGTGTGACTAAAAGATTGGTGGCTGACAAAATGTGTGGCCATCTGAGAGCACAGGGTTTTACAAACAGTCACTAAGAGAAAATATTAAGGGAATCAGAACTGTTAAAGTGATGAATAAATAGTACTATATGAATTGCACGTGTTTAAATATTATACTTTTTATATGAAGGCGTCTAGAATTTGTATCCCGTTATCCCTGGGAGATAGTGTGGAAAAATGGTTTTGATCTATGAGATTCTAAGAGTCAATGGTTTACTGTATGTTTAACTAAGATACTTTTTTGTGCATTGTGCATATGTTTTGATGGGATTGGGTGACCAACTTTAAATATAAATTGTGGGTTGACAAAAATATTGGTCACTCCATTTCATTTAAAAGGTCATTTTCTGGATTCAATAGAAACAATGTTTTCTAACTATAAACATTTGAAATCACATGCTGTCATCATCAGCGAGATAGAAATGTTTTTTATTTTTGTCCATGGATCAAAGATTGTGTGAAGATTTCCAAATCTTCTTTTAAATAGCTTATGAGCAACAACAAAAGGTTGGAAAATTGAAATTGGGCAAAGAACGACAAATTGCATATGAGAAATTAAAACGGATTCTCTCAACTGCAATTGTAGGTCTATACGATTTCTATTTAAAGTGTTTAATCTATTTGATTTTGAAAAGTTAGGTTTACGTACACTGTCGCAAGGGGAATGCCACAGTGTGTCTACGTTCAGTAGTTTCCGTCGTCGTCGAACTTTGTTACCGTTCAGATTTGGTGGTATTCCACTCCTAATATATGTTCCCCATTCAGTTCATAAACTGCTAAGGCAGACAAAAATGAATGAATGAATGAAAGAATCTCTGGCCAGAGAAGGGTGTGTGGAGTGTGTGAAAGTGAGTGTGTGAATTATGGTGTTCAGAGACATAAATGATGTCAATCAAAACAGCTGTATCTAAACAGGTTAAAATATGACCCAACAGGGAAGAAAATATACCCAACAAAATAACAACCATGGATGATTTTGGCTAACTATCCTGAGCTGGGTTATTGTTGTGGCAGAAATAAACAATGCCACACGCGCAGCGTATAACTTTGGGAAGGCAGAGAGCAAGCAAGCTTGTCCTGTCTACCCCATATTTAACTTTTTACAGGATGTCATGATGGATCTCATCGAACAGAACTGATTCTGTTCCAAATGTATAAAGTATTGTTCTTGTCACTGTTTGACATGAAATTTTACAGGTCTCATCAAAAAGGATGACAGGTCGGATAAGCAGATGAGTCCGGCGACATGATACATGATGTTGTAATTAACAAAAATACTTAAGGTCTCCATTCACAGGTGAAAGCAGCCAGGAAATGGTTCACTCCACAAACAAGGTCCCATCTGGGGTGCAGTGACACCTCCGTCCAAGCATCTCGACTTAAACTACACCAACCAGCCTCAGCAACCCCAAACGCCGACACCAACGACAACGCAAAGCGTCAAGTGAGGGACAAAGGAAGTGCTAGTTTAACTTTCCTCCCTTTCCAACGTGGGAAAGCCCATTGCGACGATTCGCAAAGAATCACCCTGGTGAAGATGGAACGTCCATGGGGCAACGAGATGATCAACACATCTGGAGGAAGATGTGGACCAACTAATGGTTCAAGCTTAGCATAATAATTAATTGTGTGTTATGTTAATTGATGTTTTTATTCAGTTCAATCAAACTGTGCGACTGAGAATTGATATAGATCTCATGATTTGAACAATTACTTAATTAATAGGTACATTCAGGTACTCGTAAATTAAGAAGAGGAAAATGTCTTAATTCTGTAGAGTATAAGGACTCTAAATAGGTACATTACTGTAAAGAAAAAAAATAATCTAGGGACTATTTTTTGAGGAAAACTTAAGGGGTTAGAACCCTAATTCAGATATCATAGAGGCTAAAAAAATAAATAAAATAAAATTATAATAATAATAGTTGTAATAGTTGTTCTCTAATAAGGGAGGCTAAGTAACTTTGCTGGACTAGGTCCGAGTAGATAATTGGGTAAACTTCTATAGCGATTAATTAATGACTACATTAAATATTTTTTAGGTGTTTCCATTTGTTAAAATAGCAAAAGAAAAACTTTCAAAAGGAGATTGATTTAGGGAAACATATTTAATTTCTGGATATTATTAGTTAAAGAAGTTACCAGTGTGATTATTGAAATGTTCCTTTCATGTATTGTCTAATGTCTGTATTTGATATGAGAGGTGACTGCGGGTCTAGTCTATCTAGGAATACAGTAACAGTGCTTGCTAATTTAGCCAGGCTTCCATAAATGAAATATGGACTTGTTTTGTTGAGAAAGGTCTTCAACGAATTAAAAATAATTATGTAGGGAGCACAAAGTTAAAACCTAGACCAAGAACAATGTAACCCAAACATGTTAAATTTAAACTAAAATGAATCTAAACAGTTAAGACATTTCAGTGAAATAGAATATTTGCTCAAAGCAAAATTCTAAAAAGCTTTTTTAATTCAGAATGAAGTTACAGATTTAATGATCTGGATCAATGGATCCATTATAAATTATTCCGTACTGCCAACAAATAGAGGCAGGACATGTTATGTCCATCAGTTAATTCTGGGAAAATAGGACTGTAGGAAGATAGGTAATTAATGATTAAATGGCACATCAGCAGCTAAAGCTATTCTCATGGCAACAGCTGGGTGAGAGATAATTAAAAAAATATATAATAATAATAAAAAAAAAATAATAATTGACATTGTTTGAAACAAGATAATACAATTATTGATATTTGTGTTAAGGATAAAAATGAAAAGATTTTAGAACTTTTTTGGTTAGATTTTATTACACAGATCCTTAAATAGATCTTACTAAGTAAAACAATAGTCTAAAAGCTAGCAAAATATGGTTAAGAAAAATGGTTAATCAGCAGGTATCAGCCTGTTAAAGGCCTAATAGATCAATGTGATTCGAAATTTAGCAAAGGATAATGAAACTTGATTCAAAGTTAAAAGGCAATGTACTATGGTATGTAACATTGGAAACAGGTGGTATTTTAATTACAACTTAGAATGCTAATTAAAGGAATATTTGACAGGTATTCTAAAGTAAAAGATGGAACATGGTATGATTAGAGATATTAGGTGGTATTAAAGTCACTAACTTATAATTGTTATAGGAAAGGCCAAACCAGGAAACTATGATTATGGAGAAGTAAATGTCAAAATTTGTGTGTATGTTCTTTGAATGAACATGGGGTGGATTGTAATGGAAATTTTACATTTAGATGTGTTCTGTTACATTTAGGTGTGTGCAACTTGTTAACGTTGAACATTTATTCTAACTCATAAGCATTTAAAGAAATATAATCATATAGGCTTGCAGGGGCAAAATGTTCTGGGTAGCAAAGAGACTATGAGTACTCAAAGTGACCTATTGTGTACTTCAAGTGTGAAAAGTATGTGCGCAGCTTTGATGAAAATAGAGATAGGCAAAATGTGTGAAATCGAGCAGCAGCTAATAACAGGAAACTTTTGCAGACATGGTATATTTTTGCAGACATGGTATTGTCCTGTCTAGATAGAATTTATGTTAGAAGAGATCTCGAACAAGACATGTTGCCTTTTAAGGTAAACCAAGGCGATCTTTTGAGACAGACCAGGATGTGTTAAGGGTATATAGCTGAGCAAAAAGGAGAAGTCAGCGCCCTTCTCATATCAGACTCTGACTGATGTGTGAACTGCCTTTCTTGCAAGAAATAAAGCTGATCTTTGTTAACCTTTGAGCTATCCTACTGTCTTACAATTATTGATAAAAGTTGAGAAAAGAATTTCCACAACACATGCACAATCTGCCCCGCTCTCACTCTAATTACACACCTGCAGCTAATCACCATCTCATTTGGACTTGTATTTAAGGGGCTGTTTACACGACACCATTTTCAACTGAGAACTGAAGTGTTTTGGCCGTTGATTTACATGACAGCTGTGTTTTGGGTGCCTGAAAACGCAAACTTTTGAAAACGTGCAACTTTTGTGCAAGCACATGCACATGCGTGTTTCATTGCCATTTAACGGCCTGGCAGCAGAATGCAGCATTTTTAGTTTACGTTTTTAGCGTTTTCGCAGATTCGTGTGAATGGGGATCGTTTTGACAATGGTGCAGGGGTGGACAGTAACAAAGTAGATTTACTTGAGTACTAAGTACACTTTTTGAGTATCTGGACTTTACTTGAGTATTATTATTATTTTTTTTTTTTTCTGGAAACGTATAACTTTAACTTCACTACATTTGGGGAAAAAAAAGAAATTCTAATTTTTTCTTCACTACATTTCTGTCAAGGTCCTTGAGTAGACTGTAGTCAGGGCTTCTATGTTAGTCAGGGCATGGTTTTTTTTTTTTTTCGTTTCTAAAACCTGATTCAATTTTTGCGGGTGACAGATAGCCTATCAGTAATCACTCTTGCAGGGTCACGTGTCGCGGAGTTCGGCGATCAGTACGATTTCTCTCTACTAGTGATCTACGAGACAGTATCATTGTCACAACGTTTGAAAGTTTTGTTTTCATGGCAAATAAGTATTTCTGTTTTGCTCTTTGTTTAAGCAGTATTGCTGTTTGGCAGTTTTACAGTTATGGTTGTGTAGCTGTTTTTATTTTTTTCTGATCAGTCTATTTACAGACCACTTGATTCAAATGTGCATGAATGGATAAACATAGATGTGTACTGGTTAGGTAGGAGTGTTAAAAAATGAAGGTGATTATTGTCACAGTTCTGTTAGTTTGGACTTTTAGTTTGTCTCATCACATGTATCCACTGATCTAATGACTTGTCATTCTAGATCAGTGCATGTATCCCGTCTCCATGGTCACAAGCATTATGAGTTAGTTTAGTTCAGCTGCGTTTAATTAGCACCTCATTATCTACACTACTTAAGTTCCTGCTTGTCTGTTGTTCATTGTCTGGTCTTGTAATGTGTTTGGTTGTGTCTGCACTAGCTAGCCTATCTGTATTACCTTGTGGATAATTAAATTATCTTGGAAACCTGTCATCTTTGTGCCTTCATTGACAGAGCAACCGTTACAATTATGGCTTTTTTTCGTCAATTCAGTTGTTTAATTTCTATAGGTTTTATAACATTTTTAAAGCTCTGAATTTCACAGATGCTACTAACTCGTAGGTGTTTTTACTAGGCTGCTTCACAGGCATAAGGTATGCTACTGTAAGTATTACATACAACAATGCAACAATAATGAAACAATGCATTGACATTTACTTTTGATACTGAAGTATTTTTTAAAAACAAGTACTTATGTACTTTTACTTAAGTAAAAATCGGTCTTAACAACTTCTACTTGTAATGGAGTAAAATTTGACCACTAGTATCTGTACTTTCACTCAAGTAAGGAAGCTGTGTACTTTGTCCACCTCTGCGTCTCTATGTCAAGTCATCCTCATTTACAGTATATAGCGCTTTTAACAATGTAGATTGTTTCAAAGCAGCTTTAGCTTTCTTTACGTTACAAGAAAGCTACCCCGCCTTTGTGCCCCGTTCGCGTGCATCACTTAACGGTGAAAGGAGGAAAGAAAGTGTTTTAGTCCCGCCGAACGGTGCTCTAAGAAGTTGGCTATCCTCTCTGGACTATTTGACATGCTGTCATTTAGCATCATTAGAGGACTCTCAGCTCATGGACATATTTTGGAGTGGGCTAGATGAGGAGATCGTTCTGATGATGCCGGATGATAATGCCGGATGGACCCTAGAGGGGTATATCAACCTGGCTCTTCTCCTGGGCGGTTCATCATTTACTGTGGGCTTCGTAGTTGAAGAACCCCACAAGCTCACAGTACCCCCTGAGCCTGAGCCAATTCACGTCCCGTCCGTCCAGCCTGAGTACATTCCTGTCAAGCCTGCACTTCACTTCAGCCCTGCCGAGCCTGCGCTTCACGTCACCCCTGCCGAGCCAGAGCTTCACGTCAGTCCTGCCGAGCCAGAGCTTCACGTCAGTCCTGCCGAGCCAGAGCTTCACGTCAGTCCTGCCGAGCCAGAGCTTCACATCAGTCCTGCCGATCCAGAGACTGTTCACGTCACGTCTGCCGATCCAGAGACTGTTCACGTCACTTCTGCCGATCCAGAGACTGTTCACGTCACGCCTACCTATCCAGAGACTGTTCACGTCACTTCTGCCGATCCAGAGACTGTTCACGTCAAATCTGTTGATCCAGAGACTATTTACGTCACGTCTGCCGAGCCTGAGTTTCTTCACGTCAGCCCTTCCGAGCCTGAGTTTCTTCACGTCACGTCACGTCTGCCGTTCCAGAGTCAGTTCAAGTCACGGCCGCCGAGCCAGTGTCTCCGGACAAGATGGCCACCGTCGAGCCAGTGTCTCCGGACAAGATGGCCGCCGCCGAGCCAGTGTTGCCGGACAAGATGGCCGCCGCCGAGCCAGTGTTGCCGGACAAGATGGCCGAGCCAGTGTCTCCGGACAAGATGGCTGAGCTAGTGTCTCCGGACAAGATGGCCTCTGCCGAGTCAATGTCTCCGGACAAGATGGCCGAGCCAGTGTCTCCGGACAAGATGGCCGCCGCTACGTTTCCTGAGCCCTCAGCAGAGATGGCCGCCGCCATGCCTGAACCTGAACCATTCAGCAGAGATGGCCGCTGCCACGCCTGAACCCTCAGCAGAGGTGGCCGCTGACACGCCTGAACCTGAGCCCTCAGCAGGGATGGTCGCTGCCACGGCGTCTGTTCCTGAGCCGGTGTCTGTTCCTGAGCCAGGGTCTGTTCCAGCTCATAACCCCATAGCTGCCCCCGAGAAGATTTTGGGGGGAGGTAGTAGGTCCCTGGATGGGATCATGGAGGCCGTGCCGCCATGGCTACCAGAAGGGCTGTCTCCGCCCTGGCCGCCTGAAGGGTCGTCTCCTCCCTGGCCTCCTGAAGGGTCATCTCCTCCCTGGCCTCCTGAACCGTCTGTTCCGCCCTGGCCGCCTGAAGGGTCGTCTCCTCCCTGGCCTCCTGAAGGGTCATCTCCTCCCTGGCCTCCTGAACCGTCTGTTCCGCCCTGGCCGCCTGAAGGTTCGTCTCCTTCTTGGACGCCTGAAGGCTCGTCTCCGCCCTGGCCGCCTGAAGGGTTATCTCCGCCCTGGCCGCCTGAAGGGTCATGTCCTCCCTGGCCGTCGTCTCCTCCCTGGCCGCCTGAAGGGTCGTCTTCTCCCTGGTCGCCTGCACAGCCTGCTTCTCCCTGGTCGTCTGCTCTGCCCTGGTCGCCTGCACCGCCTGCTCCACCCTGGTCGCCTGCTCCACCCTGGTCGCCTGCACTGCCTGCTCCGCCCTGGTCTCCTGTATTGCCTGCTCCACCCTGATCGCCTGCTCCGCCCTGGTCTCCCGTATTGCCGCAGTCTCCAGACCCTATTCCGTTTCATGGTCCAGGCCCACCTTTGCAAAGTCTTGGTCCCATTCCCTGTGCAGGTCTGGTCCTCCATCCCTCCCCCGGGATGTTTCAGATTGACCACACCCCCTTGTTATCTTGTTTAGCTTGTTTAGCTTGTTTGTCCTTTTATTTAAGCCCTGTGTTTGAATTCAGTCTTTGTGAGTTCTTGTTTCATTGTTGAGTGCTGTTCCTGGTTGTCCTGTCCCGAGTCATGTTACCGGAATCTATGTTTGTAAAGTCTAGAGTCTATTTAATAAATTACACTGCATTTGGATCCCGCTTTCTCCTTGTCTCCGCCGCAGCATCACACATACATATGCTACTTCATTTAAATGTCTATTTAAATCTCTGAAACCTAAAATAAACATTATGTGGTTGAAAACACTGAATAGTTGTGATATATGAAAAGTACTGAGCGCGTCAGTCTCTGGCTCAGCGCCAGCCAAAGCATGAAAGCACGCTTGAATTTAGCAGTAATGCACTGAACAAACTAATCGCACCGGTGCGATCGTATGCATCAATAGGTAAAAATTAATCATGTTTCGGGGTAGGAGGGGGGACAAATTGAAACTGGGTGCCCCCTTTTGCCCCCTCGTGGCACCAGCCCCAACACTTCATGAAATATCATCTCAATTTCTTTCCATAATTTTTACTAAAAATTCAAACAAACAAACCAAAATAATAGACATGATTTTCTCAGGCCACATGTAACATTAGATGAATTAATAATAAAAAATGGATGGATGACAGTTGATCTCTTCCAAAGGAAGAGATGGAATTTTGTCTTTATTATTATTATTAATATGTTGAGTTGTATTATTTGGTTACTGTATTACTTCTGTCTGATTAATAGTTTCGACTTTACTTTTGGGTACTGCAAGAACAAATAATGAATAAATTATTTTCTAAAAATGTGAAAATTCAGGTCATTTGAGATACTTTTTGCCATTGAGGTGACTTCCCATGAAGGTACTAAATGATTAGTAATATACCTATAAGTTTCACCTTTAGATTTGGTTCTGCAAAAACATGAACAAATAATTAATAAATGATTTGTAAAAATGTGTAAATAGTAGAAGTCTGCATACATACCACAGCAAACGAAGACCAAATGTGTGATCTTTACAGACTGTGGTTATGCATTAATTAATAATATGTTAACATGAATCGTTTGTGTGAAGTGCTTAAAATTACTAATGAAGCAGTTTTTTTCAGGACATTTGTAAATGTAAAAAATATTAATCAATGTGTAATTTCTTTTGAAATCATTTGTAAAAAAAAATTGTTAAAAAAGTGCATGATCATATGAATTCAATGACATTTGTCAGCATTTCATTTTACATTCAATAATGATCTGTTAATCACTATGCATTTAATAAGTTCATTAGTAAACATTAACAAGCACATTATCTCATATTTCTTTCGATGTGAATATATATTAACTAATGATCTGTTAGGCATTATATAATGTTTGTTAATGATTTATTAATGAAAGCTATTAAAAAGTGTTACCGGGCCAGGAGCAACCAGGTAGATGACTGATTGAGGTGGAGACGGTGGAGGTGGAGACGGTGGAGGTGGAGCCAAAGAGTCGAAGAGCCAGGGTGATGTCGAAGGCCTGGAGGGCCACTGTGGAGCTGCAGGCGGGCATGACCAAGGTGGAGACGTGGGCTTAGCAGTCTGGGGCAGATACGGTGGGAGTGAGGAACATGGCGGAACAGGAGGGGAAAAAGAGAAGCCCAGCAGAGCTAGAGTGGTGGAGGGTCGAGGCGAAGCTGCTGACTGGGAAGTCCGAGGTGGATGCTGAGCGACAATGGACCAAGGTGGAGCCAGAGGAATGAGGGAGCCTGGCGAAGCCTGAGGGATGACAGTCCAGGCTGGAGCCGAGGGAGTGTTGAGCCAAGGTGGAGCCGATAGGTCAGAAGGCCAAGGTGGAGTCCAGCGCTACAAGGGTTGAGGTGGAGCTGTGGGATCGACTAGCTAAGGCGGAGCTGGAAAGCAGCTGGCAGATCTGCGCAGCAGAGTGGAACCTTTAGAGGAGCTGAGGGGCTGAAGGGAGACAGCAGAGACAAGGCTAAAGAACTGAATGGCTTAGACAGTGGAGGAGGAAGAGGGAGGCTGGATGGGACCATCCACGTCAATAAAAATTGGTCCTGGGCTTAATCAGTGACGGCTTGGATGACTTGGACGGGATCAGCAGGGTCAGTGTCAAAACCTCCTGATCCAGCATATTATAAAATAAGTAATCAGTAACCCAGCTCTGTGTCTGTCCTTCAGAGGTGTGTGTGTGTGTTCCAGGCTCTAATCCATTCCAACAGACTCCACCAATATGCCCTCGATGACATATGATGTAGCCAGCTCACTCACCTTCACAGACTCCACATTGGACTCGGGCTCTGTGATGAAATCGGACTCTGCAATCACTCTGGTTCTGTTGTCATGGCGGGCGGGCTCGGGCTTGGGCTCTGAGTCAATGGGGGGCCTCTGGCATTTCCGCTGCGGGCATGGGGCTGACGGCTGGCTGGGCACTGGTTCTGCAGTGGGGCTTTAGTGGGGCAGACAGTGAATGCTGAGTTATTCTGCACCAGCAACTACTCCACATATACAGCGAAGTTCCCTCGAGGACAGGCAGAAGTGCCTTCGACGGCTCGCTAAACCCGGTGTGGAAGAAAACACAAAGCGAGCAGTCAGGATAGTGCGTGAGGCATGCCAGATTGAGAAAGTCCATCGTGTGATCCTCAAGGGAGCGATTCCCCCTGCTGCAGCAGGAGGAGCTGAACAGCTGCAGGCATGTGCATGTTTATATTTCACAGATGAAACAATCCAATATGTGTTCTTTCTTTCTGTCACGGGTGGCTTGTGAAGAGAATCCAAAAGAATGATTCGTTACGCAGAATGACAATAAGAAGAAGAGTAGCTTATTTCAATGAAATACAACAAACTAAGGCAGACAGAAAGCTTAAATACACAAGGAAGGGTAATCAACAGAACAAGGAACAGGTGAGGACTAAATAGAAACTATGAAAACTAAAGAACGAACTCAGGCAATGACAATGAAAAGACTTGGGGGCTGTTTACACGACACCATTTTTAACTAAAAACGTAAAACTTTTTTTGTGTTTTGGCCATTCGTTTACACGACAACAGCGTTTTTGGGTGCCTGAAAACGCAAACTTTTGAAAACGGGTTTCAAAGTGTACGTTTTTGAAAACGGTCTTCGTGTAAACAACAAAAACGTGAATCTCTGAAGACGATGATGTCATCCACATGCAAATTACGGCTGAGTCCCAATTCGCCTACTTATACTACGACCTAAAAGTATGTACTTTTTTTGTGAGGAAAAAGTACATACTTTTGAGTGTGTAGCAAAAGAGTATGCACGTTCTGGGACATACTTCGATGACGTCATGCAACGTGAACGAGAACGTGGTTGCCTAGTTACGCACACCGCGACTGTTAACAAAACATTTTACATTTCATTCATTCTTATATGTCCAATATAATTTTATTTACTATTCCCATCTTTTTTTCCTCATCGTTTTTTCCACAATACATTTACAATGTGTTCTACCAAATTGAGGAGTGAAGCGGGGCGTCGTCGTAGATCAACCAAACGCAGGTCGTTTGTGAGGCGGCTGGTTCTGACGTTCATGTGCAATGTGTGTAACGAAAGCTACTTATTTTCTGAATTAAAATATTTATATAAAAATATAATATAAATAATATATATAAAATATAAGTTTATAGTATAACTATTGTTTAACGTATTTTATAATTATGTATAATACTTAAAAATACCCCGATGAAAATGAACCATGCTTTTACTATAGTAAAAGTGTAGTAGTGTAGTAAAAGTGCATGTTTCTTTGGTAGGACTGATAAAGTTAACATTTGTACAGCCACAGTTACTACAAATAAGTCAGTGTGGTTAAACTATGGTTAGTGTAGTAAGAGTTTATAGTAAGGTATAAATCTAAGACAGAAACATCAAAAGAAATACATAAAAAAAGACACTTGCATGACACTGTACTAGAGCCTTTTTATTTACCCTACAAGATAAACACGGTACTTTCTTGGCACAACATAAACCCATTAATATTACGGGACAATAAAATATAACTTTAATTATGGTTAAACATTTGAATTCTTACACTTAAAAACTGAGGGCGCATCTCCGCTGCTGCATCCGGTGTGTAAAAAATACAGTCGTATTGTTTTATTTCGCGGTCTTTCTCCTCTGCTATTGACGCAGCTCGGACTCATCTCTTCAAACGGACTCGATTGTTGTCGATTGAACCGGAAATAGTAGACCATCCGGGTATCTTTGGAATACTCATTTCAACATACTACGATTTGGGACGTACTAATTCTAATTTCGCATACTATTTTGGACGGATAGTATGCGAATTGGGACTCAGCCTACGTGTTTAGTCTATACACTGATTTCACGCAGCCGTTATTTTGAAATCGAAAGCGAGGCTCCGGTGGGAAGAAAACCGGAAGTGTCGCCTTTAATCATAGGAGAGTCTTGAATGCGATGGCGTATTGTTGTGCTTAATGATGTTGTGTCAATTCTAAAACTGTACATATATTTCTTTCATAATTTAGACTATATACAGTGAAATTCATTTATAAATAAAATATTTTTTTTTTATATAATTCAGAAAGTAAAAAAGAAGCAGGAATGAACTATATACATATCCTATATTGGATATTAACATCCAATAGTGTAAATCGCGGCAGCAGCTTCAGGTTGGTAGTCCAAAGGCATTGTTGTTTATCTTTACTTCTGGGGTTTTTCCCACTGGAGCCTCACTTTCAATTTCAAAATGGCGGCTGCGTGAAATCAGCGTATAGTGTTTCATTGCCATCTAATGGTCTGGCAGCAGAATAGAGCGTTTTTGTGGATCTGTGTGAATGGGGATCGTTTCCTCAATGGAAAAACTTCTCCGTTTTAAGCAAATTGTTGTCGTGTAAACGTGCTCTAAAACTAAAAAAGACAGTGAAAACTAAACATGACCATGGCAATCGTGATTTCCTGCACTAAGGGAAAAGTTTTAAAGACTGTTTTAACTTAACTGTATACTTCACGTTACATCATTTTAAAAATAAAATTGTCAGTTAGTTTGTCTATTTTCACTTTGCCAACAAAAATACATCCAAACTGTCATAATTGAAGAAAGCAGACACGATGGAATCAACAAGACATTTAATGATGATACTTAAGAGGATAACAACTCAGAAACGTAAGGCAACGTAAATAATCCACACAGGTAACTTAACTTGATAATCAGTCTTTATGTATATCTTGCAGGTCTTCAGGACAGTTTAGGATCCCGAGGCTGCCGAGCAGATGAAGAGGGCGAGGAAGAGGATGACAGACAAGACAGGTTGACAGGTAGGTAGTTCGATTAGTCACCGTAAATATGAGCAATGAGACCAGACAATGGTGTGAATGTGAGAGTGGTTTAAATAATAGTTCTTGATTGGTGACAGCAGGTGAAGATGGTTAGTATTCCTGGGAAAGGGAACCAGTGAAAGGAGCTTAGGAGTCTAGCACTGAGGGATTGGATGGAGTGGTGACACAAACAAAACCACAACAGAACAGTTGCGTGGCAAACGAGCAGCACAGCTGTGTTTTGTTCTTAAATGAAGCAGTGTTTGAATGAATCAGTTGAGTGAATGATTTAGTGACTCACTCATTAACAAGTCGCTTCTTTCATTCCTGAAGGAATCTGTACGCTTGAACAAATCAGTTGAGTGAATGATTCAGTGACTAATACATTCGGAAACGAAACAAGCAGCTTTATGAATGAGTGTTTTTGAAAGAATCATTTAAATAAATTATTCACTAATAAAGTACAGTCACTTGCCATCAACTGTCATAATGAGGAAACTTGCTGAAAGGATCACTAAAACGGCGTTGTACAAATACATATATATATACTTTTCGAAAGGAAAAAAAACTGTTGAGGAAACTAATATTTGAATACTGACAGTATTTACACTTTACTTATCAGTCCATCCTTCCATCTCCCTCTGATTCCTCTAATTCAGCACGACCTTTTACCTACTGCTATCTTTTATACCACCCATGAACTTTCTTTTAATACCCTCTCATGCATGGAGTCATATTTCAGCTCTATATTCTGGAGAGTGTTTAATGAATTCCTAATGGTCTCTGATTTACATCATGGACTGCATAGTCTCATATTCCTTTAATTTATCTTCCTCCACTCTTCTTGGATTGCTTGGAATGCTCATCACGCATTCCTGGGTCATGGCTGGGCTGCAATGCTTGATACTTACCTCCTAAGATGAATCCTTCACAACACAGCCCAGGGCATGTCCATTCTCTCTGCCCATACTATGAGCTCTCAGCCTGGGGTGCACCTGTAGGCCCACCTGTAGGCGTGTCTGTTAACTGCATCCCTTGCATTAGATTCAGTTTAGGTCATTTGCATGAGCTCTAGACATGTAAGATCAACGTGACTTCTGTTTGGGTCCTTTTGTCAAAATCCAGCGTAATTTGCACGCCGGGGAAAAACAACTTCAGCTGCGATAAAAGGGCTTATAATTAATTATTCATGTGGTTATAAATGTAGGAGCATGGGCTAATGGCCTATGTGGCATTATATAATAAAATACTATAATTATGTTTTAAGAATATTTTATAGTTCATTATACATGCCGGAAACCGATGATGAATTTCAGAATTATTGCAGACCATGAATTTCTTTATTTCCGTCTGTCCTTGCTCTATATAATCATTGCGGAAAATGTACTTTACAAAACCGTAATTAGAGTATAATTGTTTTTGGGTCTAGATGGGCACAAGTGAATTAGGATTTGCTGAATCGTACCCAGATTTATTAGTTTTCCTGTTTTATAGGCTGCTCTTTTGACACAGCGACTCACGATATGCAGAGAATGTAATCTTGCGTGAAAATGACTATTAAGATTGTGTCAAAACAGTCTTTTTTTTTTTAGCCTCTCTTTCATAAGATTGCAAGTTAATACATCAGACTCAACAACAGAGCGGAGGGAAAAGACAGCGAAATGAACATGAGCTAAAATAGCACCCAGGGGAGACGTTCGTTCGCCTCTGTTCTGCATTAACAAACTTGGCTGTTTCCAAGTAAGAGAAGGAGGGGGAAGAGGAAGCTGCTTTAGATTCTGGAGGAGTAGTCCCTGCAATCACCTCCATCTTTCCGCCGCTCTCCTCCGCCTGGCCAACCTGTGCCTTAAACACAAAGAGCATTATGCATGAGCCCCAGAAGGTCTCTGAACATGCTCCATCCTGCCATCCCTCTGCCCAACCTTCACACAATGTCACAGCCGTTCCTTAAAAAAAACCCCATTCCATTCCTACCATTCACATAGCGAAGCAATTTACTGAATCAGGATCTCAATTACATTCAATTTAAATTTTCACTCAGAAACTGCTAGTAAATTTAACTAATAATTACCAAAAAAAAAAAAAAAAAAATACAAGTAAAATAAAAGTGATTTTTCTTTTTCTTTTTTTTTTTTTCTTTTTTAAAGGCAGAAAGACTGGCATAGTATTTTATTTTATTTGCAACTTCGGAAAAAAACATTTTTTACAGTCTATATGAAACAATATAAACAATGTATTACTGATGTTTAACAGACCATGATATTATCATTTTCTATTGTACATATTCAAAAGGCATTACATTTGTATATGTCCTAAATAAATCCCTTTTCTTGTAGATATGTATATATGAAGAGTTCAGATGCAAAAGCCTCTAAGTGCCATCTGAAATTTTCTTCTTGAATGATCATTTTTACCAAGCTTGTATATTTAAGTTCAGTAATTTCACTTAAATAGCAATGAAAATGACCTATTAATTGTTATTTAAGTGAAACCACTGAACTTAAATATACAAGCTTGATAAAAATGATCATTCTAGAAGAAAATTTCAGATGGCACTTAGAGGCTTTTGCATCTGAACTCATATGTTAAAAAACAATGTATTTGGTTTGTTAGAATAAAGTTCTCACAAAAGTTGCAGACAGAAACTCAACTTTCATTTCGCCACACTTTTGTCTCAGGTTTTACATAGAGCAGTCATCACAAGATTCACAGTTTTATTCACCAACTGGCAAGCCATCACATGTTTAATATATTCAAAATATTTAACACTGTCTCGAAAAAATTCATCACTTAAAAAAAAATCTCACATTGGTGTCTAGAATGAAATACTTCATGTCAAGTTGGAACCAATGAGACATATTATATTCGTTATATATATATATATATATATATATATATATATATATATATATATATATATATATATATATATATATATATATATATATATATATATACACTTTATTTCACAGTCCTGTTCCCCATGTTCACACTATGTGCTTAATAGCCTATAGTAATTACAATAACTGGGTAATAACTAGGTTCTAACCCTGAACCTACTTCTAAACCTAACCTCAACCCATGTAGTTACCTTATATTGACCAGAATACTTTCTTAGGTAACATGGTGCAAGTGCACGTATTCCCGGATTCCCGGAAATTATTTCATGATTGATAAGTGATAAGTTGAAAGTTTCAGTTACACCATCATTAGCATCAGATTTGAGGGGTCAAACTCCAGATATTATGAATATTCTATAAGAGGAAAAAAATCATCCAGACCTTCCAAACAGCTGTCCTCAGGAGTGCTACACTGAAAAAAGAAAAGAAAAAAAAAAGAAAAAAAAACTATAAAACTGTAAAACTTAGTTCATTTCCACTTAGTCATTTTAAGTTTATTTTGCAATACTCTGGTTTAAGTACATTACACAATATCTACACAATATACATTATGTAGTACCCACCTGAACTCAGTACTTAGTACGCAATAACAGTAACATTCGATGGATCATTTTTGAATATGAATGTGTCATTTTGAGAAGAAAATGAACTCTAGATGTCATAAAACAGTAAGTTACTAAGCCTACAATAATAATAATAATAATAATAAAAAAAAAAAATAAAAAAAAAACTATAGAATAAATACAGTGCAATACATGCCCCAGTGCATGATTGGAACACCTGTATCAAAAAAGTTGAGTAGGTTTTACTTAATTTAATAACGTTGATATTATGCTTTGATTTCCACAAACTTGAACTGACTACTAGAATTTACTTCTTTTTTTTAAATGTTTTTTATTCTTGCCTGAACATAACATAACACGTCAAACTCAGGGATATATATTCACAGGATAATCAAAAGGAGGAAACAAGAAACAGGAGTAGCAAATTAATCAAACAACAAATCACCAAACTCATAGAAACATGAAAACCAAAGAAACAGAAAGGGAATACAGCAAACAATGCAAAACCAACTTAAAGTCCATGAAAACGAAATTCAAGCTCAGACATAACGTGACACCCAGGGTGTCACTTTGAATTCAGAGGATCACTTGCGGTGTGTGTTTGAACAAATATTGGTTTTGTGTCAAGAATCCACTTGAAAGTTGGATATGTTAATCTCATTGCTAATGGCCCTCTGAAAGGTTTCTTAATATTCTCTCCTCAGCCCACTACAACAGAGCCTGTCTCCACAAGGTTAATTAGTTGCAGGTCCCCTGAGGGCCCATAAGTGATGAGAGCTTAAGATAGTGAAAGAGGTTCCTCGGCTCATAGCGACATAACAAGGTTAATGGGTCTCTTATATCTTTCATCCATGCCAACCTGCACTACTGCCCACTTTGTCCACATGCTGAGTCTGGGAATGCCATGGTATTATAAATAATCCGTTTCCCCCCCCCCAATGAAACACCAGCCATTAAGTTACTTTGAGATGTACAATCATAAATAAGCATGCTCTTTTGTCTAGTTCTCAAACACTAAAGCAGCAGGTTCTGTGCTCTATAGCAAGAGCAACATCTGGTTTTGAAACAGATGATTTTCTCAATGTTCTTTTACTCAATGTGCAGTCTGTTCCACAAACAGCTGTTCCTCATTTAAACAAGGTGAATAACTTACTCCGAAAACAACAAAGAAGATGCACATAAAAGGAAACTGAAGATTGCATATTTGGGTCAATGATGTGATCCTTTTTTGACATTTTTGTGAATGTCATTTTTGTGAATGAATTCATTCCAATACACATTAGAAATTGAAGATATATATACAGTGACTTGAATGTTGATGTTGATTCATTTTGATAATTTTGTGGGGTATCAAATCAAACATGTCAGGATGATACATCATATGAGAAAAAAAAATAATTATCAGTAGAAGAATGAAATTATTGAAAAGAAAACAGGTAATCAGATACAGTAGTTTTTAACATGCAGTATAACATTAGCATTTCAAATTAAAGCTAAATATTTCTTATTTAAAGAACTTTTGTTGACTTTTGTTGATGACATATATATATTTATATATACATATAGTAGTATATACATACATACATACATGCATACATACATATACTATATATGGATCTATGGAACCTATGGTCAGTCAGCAAATATAAGAGAATATAAGAGTGACAACAAAAGTCAAAAACGTACTCCTAGTATTAAATCTGAATCGGTTGATCAAGGGTTGTCATTCAGTTGTCACTCATTTTGCTGACAATTCCTTTATCTTATTCCATCTGGTCATATGACATTGTGTCTCCCAGGATGTGATGATAATTCAAATTATCTCTCTATTTACTGGGTACGTTTACACAACAAAAATATGCTTAAAACGGAGACGTTTTTCCCTTGAATTTTCCACGTACAAAACGATCCCCATTCACACGGATCCGCAAAAACGACTAAAAACCCTGTATTCTGCTCCCAGGCCATTAGATGGCGATGAAACACTATAGATTGAACACGTAATATGCATGTGCATGATGTCATTGTTTTCAGAGATTCGCGCTTTTGTTGTTTACACAGAGACGTGCACTTTGAAACCCGTTTTCAAAGGTTTGCGTTTTCAGGCACCCAAAACGCTGTTGTCGTGTAAAGGCCCTTTCACACTGGACGCGATTTTTACGCACGAATAATGGTTTTTCGCGCGATGGTTTTATTTTTTGATCTGCTGTTTGTGTAATGAGTGCTTTCACACCGAACGCGAATGTGCTGCGGCGAAAAAACAACTTTTTTTTTTTCCGTTTCGATGTCGAATTTTTTTTCTTTTGCGGCGACAGAAAAGACTTCAGCCAATCATATACTACAAGGACAATGATTGTGTGGCGTAGCATTGCCAACCAACTCGATTATCACGACTGTGAGTATGTTGTGTGATAGTTTTAGTTGTTGTATAGTCCTGTGCTGTGTAGGCTAGCAGGCTAAACTACATTTGGGATAGAAAGCTAATCGTCAAAGATAGAGATAGACACCGTGTTTACGCGGCTCATGTGATGGGTTTTGACGCGAACTATTTGCACACGAACTATTCGCTTTTTCGTTACGCATCCGGTGTGAAAGGGCCTTAAGGCCCTGTTTACACGAGAACGCTCGCGGGTGAAAACGTAAAAATATTTTATCAGATGTGCCTTTCGTTTAGACGGCGACGGCGTTTTCGGGGCTTAAAAACGCAAAAAAGTGAAACCACCCTCCAGAGTGGAAATCTTAAAAACGCTCCACCGTCGCGTTTTCCGTCGCAAAAACGCAAAAGTTTGCTAGACAGTGAAGGCACCGATCAGTGCTTCACATTGCCACCTAGCCGCCTGGAGTGCATACTACATTGAATTTCACACACTTTTGAAAACTGCGTCATGTAAACTCGCCATTTTTGACTGCTTTAATACCTTTATTAAAGGTTTCTTCTATTCTTCAAACATCAGGGTCAGATTATTATTCATCTCTGCCAGAGGAGTACATGGATGAGAGTAAATTATTCCAATGATTAAGCTGAGAACCTGAAGCATGTGGGAGATTTTAGCCCTTCGTCATGTTTATGTATGTATGTATACCACACACACATGGGCCTTGAGTAAACAACATCCCCAGATACTCCCTTTTCCTCTTTAAAATTCCAGATCAGTGTTCGAATTATACCAAAGCTTCTGGGTGCTACATAAAATCACTGAGTCATTCACTGTCATATTCTGTTGTTCTGCTTGGATTACTAAACTCATAACTACTAAACTAATTTGCACAAAAGCAAAAATCTACATTAAGAACTCCTTTCAATAGATTTGGGAGAGGAGAGATGGAGAGATGGTATGCTTTGTTGAGTGGAGCAGAAATGGTCAGAATTTAAAAGTGTGATAAAGGCAGGTAAGTGTGCAAAGCTTGAGCATAAGTTGTATATCGTTGGATCCTCATATGCACTTCTGAGATTTCATTTGTGCTTTAACGCAGGGGAATGTGCAAGACAGCAGGTGATGTCTTCTGTAGCAGCTTTGAAGTTGAATATTGTTTCAATGAACAAACAGGAAAATTGAGCTGCAGAAATGTTAATGCCATTCATTTGATTCAATTAAGTTTTTAAAAGTGTGACTATCCATCCAAAATGAATGTGTAAATAAAATTGAATCTTACTATCAACCAAATAGGTGTTTTAGTCAAAAGGCAATGCAAGACTAAATGGAAACCAAGAAATTGGATGTTGAACAGCACGTCTGAGTCACATCAACAAAAAGCAATATACCCATTCTGCACATTGTGCCTTTTGAATTCTCCTGTGGGTATGTGTTTAGCAGCTCTGCCATGGTAAAGATTGAATTTGTTTACATGGATTGGCAGGCCTATAATACTTCTATGCAGCTGGTTGAACCATTGGTGTTGAATATAAATGCACGCTGCTCTTGCATACGATACACTGCCGTATTAAATCACATCTAGTGGCTGAACATGAGTTTGAAATCAATGCCCTGGCGGCAATGAGAGTGATTTAACGTGCTCTTCTGAAAGATCTGGCAACGGAGATTAATGATCGTGTGACATCGTCAATGCGTTCAATATCAGTCGGTCGTATTCGTTTTGTCCTTTCAGAATGTGTATCTCCTGTCACTCAGAAACAGAGGTATGAAAGGACTGTTGTCCATGCTTGGAATCTCAAATCAGTGTTGATCTCGTCAATGAATGTACTAATCAAAATGTTTGTTGACAAAGGCCCCGTTTACACATGTGTTTTCTGTGATTCGATCACTTAACCGCATTAAAATCAGCGTGAAACGCAAGTTGTGATTGTCTTTTCTTCCATATTGTGACATATATCCGAGTGAAACAGCTCCTCGAACAAGAAAAAATGTAGGGCGGGACTTGATTTTGATCATGGGGAATTGATTGGATCGTTTTGGTTTGCTATTGCTATGATGTCGTGAGTGACAGGTTTCCCTACCCTATGAGAAGAGATCATAGAAGAGATGTCACTGGAAGTTATTTTGATTAAATATTATGATGTGCACAGATCTATAATTTATAAGAAAATTCTGCAATATTCAATAAAAATACAAGAATTGTCCATTTTGATTTCATTGTGACTTTAAGGTGTGAAAAGAAATATCCTTAACAATCTCTAAAGATGATTCAATTTAGAACCAATTTTCATTTTTGTGAATTGTTGGTGAATTCATAAGAATTCGTACAATCTCATAATCATTTTTTTTAAGATCTGCTTACGGTTGGTCTTAGCGTTGGACATTCATGCTTATATTTTTTTTTCTCTAAAAATCGTGTTCTTTTGTACAAATCAAATCGTACAAATCCGCCATCAATTTGCGCATTTGAGAGAGAACACAAAAGGTTTGCGAGCAAATGCAAGGTTTCTCAGGGAAACACAACAATTTTGTGAAAGAAAAGCAAATTTAATTAAAACATATATATATATATATATATATATATATATTTTTCACATCACCATGTCCTCTAGGAGCTCTGTAGTTTTCTCATGAAATTGGGTTTGGATAAATTATAAATAATCTCTAAAGCATGAAGAATTCTTAAAACAATAACTTGTCTAAAGTAGCTAATACTTCAGCATGCATATTATTTCAGGTGCTCAGATTTCACACAAAGGACTTGCTTTATTTTTTATGTTCATAAATCTGTTATGTACTTGATACACATTTAAATAAATAAATGCTTACGTACTTTTTTTAAATGTTTGCAATGTTTATTTTCAAATTAGTCTGTCACAGTTTGACACATTCCATAATTTTCTTCTTTTATTACATTTTCTTCTTAGTAAATTATCCTATTTTATATTATGTATACATTTATATTGATTTAGACGTGTATATATATATATATATACACACACAGTGGGGAGAACAAGTATTTGATACACTGCTGATTTTGCAGGTTTTCCTACTTACAAAGCATGTAGAGGTCTGTAATTTTTATCATAGGTACACTTCAACTGTGAGAGACGGAATCTAAAACAAAAATCCAGAAAATCACATTGTATGATTTTTAAATAATTAATCAGCATTTTATTGCATGACATAAGTATTTGATCACCTACCAACCAGTAAGAATTCTGGCTCTCACAGACCTGTTAGTTTTTCTTTAAGAAGCCCTCCTGTTCTCCACTCATTACTTGTATTAACTGCACCTGTTTGAGACCTGAAGAGAGCTGGGACCACAGTCTCAAAGAAAACCATTAGTAACACACTACGCCGCCATGGATTAAAATCCTGCAGCGCACGCAAGGTCCCCCTGCTCAAGCCAGCGCATGTCCAGGCCCGTCTGAACTTTGCCAATGACCATCTGGATGATCCAGAGGAGGAATGAGAGAAGGTCATGTGGTCTGATGAAACAAAAATAGAGCTTTTTGGTCTAAACTCCACTCACCGTGTTTGGGGGAAGAAGAAGGATGAGTAAAACCCCACGAACACCATCCCAACCATGAAGCATGGAGGTGGAAACATCATTCTTTGGGGATGCTTTTCTGCAAAGGGGACAGGACGACTGCACCGTATTGAGGGGAGGATGGATGGGGCCATGTATCGCGAGATCTTGGCCAACAACCTCCTTCCCTCAGTAAGAGCACTGAAGATGGGTCGTGGCTGGGTCTTCCAGCATGACAACGACCCGAAACACACAGCCAGGGCAACTAAGGAGTGGCTCCATAAGAAGCATCTCAAGGTCCTGAACTGAGCCAGTCTCCAGACATGAACCCAATAGAAAATCTTTGGAGGGAGCTGAAAGTCCGTATTGCCCAGCAATAGCCCCGAAACCTGAAGGATCTTGAGAAGGTCTGTATGGAGGAGTGGGCCAAAATCCCTGCTGCAGTGTGTGCAAACCTGGTCAAGAACTACAGGAAACGTATGATCTCTGTAATTGCAAACAAAGGTTTCTGTACCAAATATTAAGTTCTGCTTTTCTGATCAAATACTTATGTCATGCAATAAAATGCAAATTAATCACTTAAAAATCATACAATGTGATTTTCTGGATTTTTGTTTTAGATTCCATCACTCACAGTTGAAGAGTACCTATGATAAAAATTACAGACTTCTGCATGCTTTGTAAGTGGGAAAACCTGCAAAATCGGCAGTGTATCAAACACTTGTTCTCCCTACTGTATATATATATCATAATATAATAATACAAATATTATATTACTAAAATTAATATAGAATACCAAACAAATGTAACGGACAAGTTGTTCAAAGTAAAAAAAAATAAAAAAAATAAAATATATATATATATATTTATATATATATATATATATATATATATATATATATATTGGCAATGAGAGGGGTGTGATTTTTCCCTCAAATTGTGAGTTTATGCTTTCTACTAAGTCTCAGCTGTTGACTCAGCAGTTGCATGCATTCATTCAGCTCTTTGCATCATACTGCATTTTCATGAATAAAACAAGGCTTTCTTACAGCCGTCTAATGCCACAAAAACTGGTGAGCAAACATGTCATGAAATTGAATGTGAACTCAAGGCCGTTTGCAGATTATAACTGCATTTTATATACATGCAGTACCTCAGAAATATTCACAGCCCTCGGTGCTAACTCTGGTAATACTCTAAAAGAAAAATCACCACAGCATTAAAAGGAACCACATCCCGCGCCGCACAGATGGAGTGTGCCACCGCTTCCTATTCCTTTTAGTGGGAGACGTACTGCCAACATAGTAAAATGAAATGGCCTTATTTGCATTGAGCTGGAGGAGAATAGCTTTTAAAGTGGGTTAGGGTGAAGGGGAACAGAAAAGACTGTAGAACTGGTTTGTGGAGAAAAAAGAGAGAGTCAGAGAGAGGTAAGAGGCTTAGCGTGCTTCGGGGCTTCGGTGTTTGGAGAACCAGACTGTGAAAGGAAGGTAAATTAGGCATCACTCGCTCTTTTTCCCTCTTTCTCTTTTAGCTAATGAGGCCAATAGTTCCTATAGCTGTAGAGTCACACTGATGTCCAATGAGGGGGCCAGATGTTCTCGCTTTCGCAGTGCGTGTGCATGCATCTACTGTACCTGCGCACAGTGATTAAACACATTGATCATAGAGAGAGGCTCATGCAGGAAAGCTTTGTTGGCTCCAACTGGGCTGCTTGTATAAGAAAAGATGGAACGGGCCCCATCGTCCTCAGGCAGGCATTGGCTTTGGATATTTGACGCTTTTAGGCCCAGATGAGGAGGAACTGAATGCAGAAACTACTACTTATGAAAGAATTCACAAGCTCTTGCACCCCTCACTCATAGTGTTGAAAGCAAAGGAGGTGTTATCACTGCACCGCAACATCTGGGGCTTTCACGTCTCGAGGGAAGTTGGACGTGTGATACATTCTCTACAAAAAGAACATAGCTGGAAGATTCTCGGACAGCTTCTGAAACAAGAGAAAGACTGGAGAAACATTTGAAACAGAGCCTGTGCCGCAACGGCACAGTCTTAGAATGACACGGGATCTGGAACAATAGCCCGAAACGATGGAAATCGTGAGGTCCGACCGCTGTACTGGAAAAGTTTGCGTTCTGAACACTTTCGAATTTAAATACAAAACGCGTCTGTGGAAAATGTGACCGCAGCATAAATGTTTGTATAAGCCCTGCTTATCAATGCGGCATGAGAAGCAAAAAGCTTTGTTCTGTGGGCTGAGGAGAATCCTCGTCCTTTATTAAACATCTAAGTTCAGGTCAGCTTCATTATCATAATACAGAGCTCTTATACCATGAAACAAACATCCTCCCTCAAAAAGACAGCTTGGTCGACAGATTGGGATATTGTGCCTTGTGTGCAAGTTTTGTTTGTGTACGACGGCTGGATTTTAAAAAGGTGAAAGGTAAAGAATACTCAAGACAAAGAAAATATGGATCTATTCCCATTAAAAAGTAGCTGGAAAAAGATGGGCAAGCAAAATATAGGTATGAAATATAGGTAGTTGGGGAAATAAATCAACCTAGGCTCATAAACGCAGTTTCCAGCTGAAATGAACACAATATGCAGTAAAACACCGACAACTTTTATTCCTTTTCACACAAAAATTGTGATTAGTTTATTTTCAGAGTTATTTTCACACAGTTCCTTGCACATACTGTATTGTATGACCTTAAACACTTTTATATTAGTACATGATTTGTAAACTAATACATTTTCAGGTTTGCATCACATAACCAGCTCTATATATAGCTTTTCTGAGATAATAAACTTGCTCCGTAGCTCACCTGGTTCAGCTTTACACTGATTAATATATGTATTTATTCTAATGCAGAGTAGGAATCACAATAAAAGAGCTCAAAGACTTGTAGAAGCAATCTAAAATGGCATGGTTGCTTCAGCCAATGTTTATATAATGTCAATCTAATGTTTGCTTTTTGGTTAGGTTTAGAATAAGGTTTAATGTTGGCGGTGTACGTTATATTCAAACACGATAGAGCATTAAACTTTTTTGCCACTCATCACCGGACATCCCAGACAGCAACATAGTGTCTGTCCAGATCCGGCCCACATCTGGGCCGTGTGGAATCCATGTGTACCAGATGTGGGCCGGATCTGTTGCTGTCTGGGATTTAATTTCTAAACTACCAAAATACAACAACGGACAAAATAAAACATTGCCAGGTTCACGTTCATCTGTTTCGGATAAAACTGAACTAGCGTCACTCACTGGACTTTTCACTTTGAAAGAATCAAGAATCAACGTTTTTGCAGAAATGTCGCCACAGGCACGTTTTTCCAATTAGCTTTGAAATAAATGCACGCTTTTTAAAAAATGGCTTTTTCTGCCATTGTAAAATGTCGATATGTCCTGAGCTGCATGTTTTGGTTTGAATGTATTGAAGGGGCAGAGGCTTGTTTATGTGACCGTAGTGTAAAAAAAAGAGCAAAATAAATAAGGTTGGGAGGGAGAGATGCTTTCATGTTCTTCAGGAGTAGTTCATCATCCTCTCTGAATAGGTTTCTGCTGACACACATCAGTTTGAAGCAAATGTCTCTCTGTCATAATCACAGCTTTTTATGATCATTTTGCCCTTCCTGCCCTTTCACGGTGTCAGAGAGTAATGAGTGCTTTTAGAGAATGGAGAAGAGAGTAGAAAAGATAGATAGGATAGATAGATTGTGTGTATTTATGAGAGAGAAACCAACCTCCTCACTTTGATCAACGCCAAGGAAACACACCACCATGTTTGGGACCTGATATGGAGCTGATCCAACCCTTCAAACCTCCATCATGGAATCCCCTAAAAGATCCTTTTGTGTGTTGATTCCTTTATCTGTTGTGTTGTTTGACATTTGATTAGTTGAGACATGATGTAAGGATTTGGCATTGAATAGTATTCAAATGACCTAAAGACACAGGCACACACTAGATTGAATATTAAAACAAGATTAAAGGAGAACTCCGGTCAATTTTAACATTGAGCTCATTTTTTTGTAAATTTGGAGTGCTGTCAATACAGAGAACAACGACAAAAATCGGTGTTGCCTACACCGTGTTATCCTCTTTTTAAAATTTGCACCCTGTTGACTTCAATGGGGCAATTACTAAACCTGCTTTTATTTGCTTAAACCTGCTTAAACCTGCCTGATTGTCGAGTTCACACGCATAGGTTTAGTCACCTATGATCTTGCGCGTGAACTCGACAATCGATTACTATAGACTTCGACAGAAAACAGGAAGAAAATACAGGTATATGCGCTGGCTGAAATAACATCATTTTTATTAATATCTTTCACATCTACTGCAGTCAGATTCACCCATGATCACTCTGAAGGAATCACTCACATTAGCTGTGCACTTGTAATGACACATCAAGGATGTTAAGAGGCTAAAAGCTGGTTTAAAACTTGCCCCATTTAAGTCAACAGGGTGCAAATTTTAAAAAGAGGATAACACGGTGTAGGCAACTCCCATTTTTGTCATTGTTCTCTGTACTGACAGCATTCCAAATTTACAAAAAAATGTGCTCAATGTTAAAATTGACCGGAGTTCTCCTTTAAACAAATAAAATCAGACACAAACTTAATTCTTACATGTCTATAAATATATAAATATGTCTTACATTTCTATTTACATTTGTCTATATAGGCATATGTCTATATTTTATCTGTATGATTATAATAAAAGAATAATGACAAACCAAATACATTAAAGAGCACACTTTTTGGCAATAATTATAAAATGACAAACATAGATATATATATATATACACACACAGTGCTGCTCAAAAGTTTACACATCCCTTTCAGAACCTGTGAAAATATATTAAAGATATTTTTATAGGCTGGCATAGATTTGATCACTTTTTATAGGCTGGCATTTTTATTTCGGGCATACTGTATAATAACATTTTATATTATATTTTATTATTCAAAAGCTATTCACATTTTATCCCATAACAATGTTAATGTAAATTATAATATAACATTACATAATATATACATTAATGTTTTTACATGTTGATGTAGACTATAAAGCACATTTTTTTGCTAATAATTATTAACAAATCAAGATATATGCCGCTATTCACACTTTGTTTGGCAATACTTTTTTGGCAATGCTAATACAAGATCACCTTTTAGCAATACTAAACCAAAATAAACGAACAACCAAAATAAATTGAAACATATTATTGAATATTTATAGATTTTATATGCCGTCATATTGTGGATGGATGGGGGTGTATTTAATTATATTTTAGCCTACAAAATTCCATTTTTAAAATGTTCTTAAATAACAATATTTATGTAAATTATTTCAATTATGACACACACACACACACACACACACACACATATATATATATATATATATATATATATGTATATATATATATATATATATATATGTATATATATATATATATATATATGTATATATATATATATATATATATATATATATATATATGTATATATATATATATATATATATGTATATGTATATATATATATATATATATATGTATATATATATATATATATATATATATATGTATATATATATATATATATATATATATATATATATATATAGTAATATTTTATTAATATAAAAATAATAACACTGTTAGAATAGATTATAGCCTTATGCACATTTACATGCATATAACCATATATTTATGTGTGCAAATTAACTTTTGTCCTATCGGCTACTTGGAGGTTATGCTGCAGTGTAAATAATCCAACCCTTGAGGACCAGTAGGACAACCTAAATACAACATTGCAAAACTCAGCCAACGCTTACTGTCACTCCTCACACACGTGTCAGCGCTGCAGGACTTACTTCCGGTTCAACATGGCGGCATCCATGGCATGTCAGGCGGCTGTGCGAGGACTCCGAGCTGCGAGCACTAAACAACTGCTTTTGAGCAGAAACAAGGTAACAGATCGCTGATCTGTGCGTTTATCCTCCAGTGCGTGATGTGACCAGAAGAAGAACTTAATACTGCGTGATACCGCTGCTGTCTGTTTGTTTATAACGACAGACATGATGATTTATTCTGCACATATATGCACATACTGATTTAACCCGGCATCGTTTTAGCCCTTAATTATTTAACTAGCGGTCTGAATAGATGCTTTAGTAGAATGACACATTAGATGGTCCATCCGTCCATCTGTGATGCTTTGGAGAATGATTCATTTATTGTTCATTTTGTCTTATTACTGAACTTTAACCTTATACAAGATATTTGATAACTGACATCAGCAAATGTATGTTTATAAAACACTGCATGACCTTCAATGCAGTCTGATTGTTTTGGAAATAATTTAGACAGAGATTATTCTCTAAAGATTCTATTCTGAATTTTCTGTTTGAAAGATTCTGTTCTGAAGTTTCAAATCTAATGGTTCTGTTCTAGATAGTATCTAAACGGACTATATTGAAGTTTAATCTGATTCTATTAAAAATATTTGCTTTTAAATAGTCTGACCAAGAAATTGAATCACTTAAGGTAATAATACATTAATTTTCAATATATAATTCCTGGCTGGAACACTGATTTGAAAGGTGATGCATGTTAATGTTTTGGGGGCTTTTTGCTCTTTTTTTCCACAAGTCTTCACTAGGAATGATTGATTCACCTTCAGGTTTGTCCTCTATTCGTTCAGTCAATGAGAAGTAGGCCAGAATCACGTCCATCTTTCAGCCTTTGACCCATCAGTGATGAAACACTTTTTGCTGAGCTGGCCAATAGCAATTTGCTGTCAGTCTAAGGCAAGGTTTAAAGGTCAATTTTAATATTTATCTTAGCTATACACGGATTTTCCTGCTGTCATACTACTTATATATTTTGCAATATTAAGTATTTTGCCCGATTTTCTTGTGTTCTTCTTTTGGTCTTGCAACATGAAGAGATTTTCAATGTTTCTTCATTTTGGGTGTCACCTGACTTGTTGTGTACCTTGTGCTTTTGTTTGCTCTGAAAGTTTCATGTGCGCAAACAGACCGTAAACCAGGACAACAGGACAAAGTAGATCAACAGTGCAGTTTCAATGGAAATTCAGTCAAATGGAAAGTCGGAGGCTATATTTTGACATTATAGAACAAAACTCAGAAGAAAAGTTTCAAGTAGGTCATTGAATATATCTGAGCTGCTTGTTCTATTCTGTTTTAATCCAGACTGACATCCCTAAATAGTTCAGGGACTCTTGACACATAAAACAAATGTTGCTTGTCAGAGGATAGTGGCTTGCCCTCAAAGTATAAGGCATGGACAAATATAATTGACCTTGAAAGCAGGGTTATTATTTACTAAAACTAATACTGAAATGAAAACCATACCAAAAAAAGGTACTTGAATTAAAATAAACATTATCAAAAAAAAAAAAAAAAAGATTTTAAAATTCTTAAACTTTTTATTTTTGCTAGTTGCCAAAGAAAACATTTATCATTTTAATTTAGCCTAGTTTAACTTATTGTACTAAAAGAAAACTAAAATAAAAATGAATAAAAACTTTCTAGATATATATCATCATTATATAAAATAATATATATTATTATATATTCTAGTAGACATACATTATTATTATTTTTTTTACTTGGGAACAATAAATGTAATTTGGTGCTCTTTAATGTGACAGATCAGTATGTTGAAAGATAAATTACAACTTATTAAAATGGATCCTATAATCAGTGTTTTAACTGGGGAAAGACGTAAATAAAACAGCTTTTAGGCTATAACCCTTCACTTATCATTACAAAAGCTTACCTCAAGAAAGCTATTCAACATCCATAAACTCATTAGTTAGCTAGAAAAATAACTAGAGAACAGCATTTTGCAAAATATATGCACTGTATTCATATTCGTTCATTATTTAATGCATGTTTGAATAAATCTATCATGAAAACAAGTTATTAGCCTACCATTTATTGTCGTTTAAATGTTTATATTACACCAACAAACTAGAGAAAAAAACGTATGTCTTATGTACTTTTTAAATGTTTGTTTTAGCTTGTTGAGAGTTGAATATTTAATACGCTTTTTATTTATTGAATTAAAATAATTAATTATTTATTTATTTTCGTTTTTTGGCCAAGTGCGTACTGAATTTTTGGTTTTGGTTTTGGCTAGAGTTGTCAAACTTACCAGTAAAAAAATGTTGATGCTCACTGTACCAACATTTCTGCAATACCAGTAGAGTACTAGACATATTCAGTATGTTCGGCTGATATAGACACTGCTTTCAAACACTCTTGTTCGTGTGTGATTGAGCATCAAAGTTTTCTATTTACGCCATGTTTTTACAATTATTGAGCATTGTAGCCAATCACAATCATATCTGTTGAGTACGTGAACCAGTGGCCTATCAGAGCTAGTCAGTAAGTTAGTCAGAATCTTAAAGGGATAGTTCCCCTATTTTTTTTTTATTCTGTCATCATTTACTCGCCCACAAGTTGTTATTTAGCAGAAGAAAGAAATTCATACAAGTTTGGATCAACTTGAGGTTGAGCAAATGATGATATGACAGACTTATTGTCTATCCCTTTAACACACCGCTGAAAACGCACAAGGTTTTGTTTTGTTCAAAGCGGCCCTCACTCTTGCGAATTATTTCATTATAACCTACAAAGTGTGAACAAAATGTAAATAAGAGATTCATTGTACAATTTTTAAGTTTTCGCAGTATTCAGTGAGCTTGTGCTTTAGAGATTGCCTTAGTGATTATAAAGGGATGGCTTATCTCTTGCTTTGTTTATTCACAATCTGAATACAAGTTTGACTGCAAAGTTTCTGGCTTGACAACCATATTTAAATGCACAAGTGAATCGGAAACTGCTTTGATTGACAGTTATAACCAATGGATGAGACAAAACGGGACAAACTTTTTTTTTTAAAGTAGCCTACTTTGTTTTTGCTCTGGTACCGAAATTGTAAATTGTAAATTTTACTGGTATTGGTACTGACTACTGAAATTGGTACAGTGACAATGCTAATTCAAACTATTAATAAATACTATAATAGTATCGCAATGATGATAAAATAACAATGCTTGAAGGGGTTTAGTTTATCCGAACTTCCAAAAATTAACAGGTGTGTAATAAGCTATATGGGAATCTGAAAATAACTGCAGCAAAATTCTGTTTACACATTATTGGCTTCCCAATATACCTCTTTGAACACCACAGATGCCACATCTGCTTCCTTAAGGCATCAATACTGTCCTAAAACAACTTTATCCTGGAATTACTTCACAAAATTGCACGCCATCTCATAAATCTTTACACCAGTTTGTACACAGAACAAGGATTGCCTTTAAAAGCATCTTTCCAGTGACTTTAGTGCACACAGCTAGTCGAAGCACTGGCCTGATTTTGCGACTGGATTCAGTCAATTTATTGACCCTGCTCCCAGAATGCAGCACACGTAGCATTGATGTCATCATGAAAGTCTGTTTTTCAGTTTAAATTGATTTTTAACTAAATGCTCAATTTCTACTATCTGTTACTTTCTGACCTTATTATTATTAATTTTGTCCCTGAGCTGGAGTTTCGAAAGTTATATAGAGAGGTTCTATGCAGGAAAATGACATTGGATCAACACCAATTTGGTATATAAGGCATCACTTCATTACTTCGTGTAGTCCACTCTGCTGCCATAAGATGTGGTTTAGTAGTGCATGCAGAGTGCTTAGCTAGCATATATTTTCATTTCGGTCCTATAATGAGATGCAACCCGCTGAAACAGGGCACAAGCCTCATCCATCTGAGAGAGAGGACCTGCTCTAATGAGAAAGTACATAGTGCCAAGTGCACTTATATTATCTTTATTGAAATGACTTATTTAAGAGTTTTTTGGTGTCAATGAATAGTGACATCTTTATGGTAATAAATCTTTAATGCATAGGTTTATCTCAACTATTTGTAGAGGTGAAAAGGACCTCTAAATTGTGGGTGTGAAGGTCAGAAGTAATTCAAAAAGCACATTTTTAAAGCACAGATGTCAAGATGTGATTCAGACACTAATGAGATGCAGATTAGAGCAGCTTTTTCCATTTTTCTCTCATTTTGGACTTCTCACGTTTGGATCAAATCCATGTTTCACCATCTCCTTAGGAGTCTGGCTGTCAGCCAGTTCCTGACGGCGATCAATGAGCTGTTTTTATTAATCAGTGACTGCATGCTTAGAATTTTTCACTAGGCCTGGGTAAAAATATCCATTTTTGATTAATCGGTTCTTCATTTTAACGGCCATGAAAATCTGTGGATCAATTTTTTTACTTTATGCCAGTGTTACTGCTCTTCATTGTCAGCGGATATATTGGAATTGAATGCGATTAGAAAAAAACTAAACAAAAACAAATGTGTGCGAAATAATGCCAAGATAATACGCCTTTCTGCACACAATAACAAGCAGGGTAACTAGTCTGATTCACAAACAAATGACTCTTATGAATCGGTTCTTTTTAGTGAATCAAAAACGTACAGCTGCTCAACCAGTATTGTCCAATTCACAAACAAATGACTCTTTTGAGCAGATTATTGAATGAATTATTCAAAAAGACTGTGACTGAGGTACTTTGAATGAGTCTGCCAAATCTTTCACCGAATGAACTCGCCGAATCTGTCAAGAATAAGGCTCATTTAGAGGTTTTCTGTACTCTTTCATTGGAGTCATAACGGAAGTGTTTCAATAATTTAACTCTAATTATAAACCCACAACCAATAATCAAGATTTTTTTTAATGTTTTTGAAAGAAGTCTCAAGGTTGCATTTATCATTTATTTAATCTAAATAGCGTATAAGATATTATAAGATATTATTAAAAATAGCTGTTTTCTATTTTGATATTATACAGGGTGGGCCATTTATATGGATACACCGTAATAACATGGGAATGGTTGGTGATATTAAAGTCCTGTTTGTGGCACATTAGTATATGTGAGGGGGCAAACTCCTCAAGATGGGTGGTGACCATGGTGGCCATTTAGAAGTCGGCCATCTTGGATACAACTTTTGTTTTTTCAATAGGAAGAGGGCCATGTGACACATCAAACTTATTGGTAATGTCACAAGAAAAACAATGGTGTGCTTGGTTTCAACGTAACTTTATTCGTTCATGAGTTATTTACAAGTTTCTGACCACTTATAAAATGTGTTCAATGTGCTGCCCATTGTGTTGGATTGTCAATGCAACCCTGTTCTCCCACTCTTCACACACTGATAGCAACACCGCAGGAGAAATGCCAGCACAGGCATCCAGTATCCGTAGTTTCAGGTGCTGCACATCTCGTATCTTCACACCATAGACAATTGCCTTCAGATGACCCCAAAGATAAAAGTCTAAGGGGGTCAGATCAGGAGACCGTTGAACATTGAACACATTTTATAAGTGGTCAGAAACTTGTAAATAACTCATGAACGAATAAAGTTACGTTGAAACCAAGCACACCATTGTTTTTCTTGTGACATTACCAATAAGTTTGATGTGTCACATGGCCCTCTTCCTATTGAAAAAACAAAAGTTGTATCCAAGATGGCCGACTTCTAAATGGCCACCATGGTCACCACCCATCTTGAGGAGTTTGCCCCCTCACATATACTAATGTGCCACAAACAGGACTTTAATATCACCAACCATTCCCATGTTATTACGGTGTATCCATATAAATGGCCCACCCTGTATACTAAATTTTAAAATGTAATTTATTCCTGTGATGGCAAAGCTGAATTTTCAGCATCATTACTCCAGTCTTTAGTTTCACATGATCCTTCAGAAATCATTTGAATATGCTGATTGGGTGTTCAGGTATTGTTGATGTTAAATTATTAATAATGGATCAACGTTTTCATAATGTACAATATTTGAAGGTTCCCTGTATAATTAAGAGAAATACCTAAATATAACCAATCGAATCAGATTGGAATTGTAAATCAGAGTCAAATCAAATTAGTCCTCGCCAAGTGCACAAAACTGCACACTCAGGTTTCTTTGAACAGAGTGCCTTGAGGTTTTACAGAATCTGTTTTTTGGACTTTTACCACAGAGATAAGAGGCAGTGATTAGCCAGCTGCCAGTCCGCTCTAGTGGAGCTCGGGACGAGTGACTGGCAGGTAGGTTTCACGGCAATTCACTCCCATCTTTTATGACAGCTCGAAAATTAGAGATGGCTTGTCAATGATGACAATGCCCCCCAAAAAAGAGACGATTTGAGACAGGCGATGGCCGATAACACCAACGCTGCCTCAAAAATTCCTGTCTGGATGAAGAGATAATCCCAGAGCTGTTTTCCCCAGCACAACCCTAACCGCGCCAAGGCTGCATCTCCAAACTTAAAGGAACGTTTGCCGCTGCGTTCGTTCGCTGGGGCGGAGAACAATCTTTACGCAGAGATTGAAGACGTCAAAGCTCATTCGCCTCACAATGCTGCAGCAGCTTGAAAAGCTCGACTGGAGTGTCGAAACAGGACCAGGGGAGTCTGCTGGATGAGTCTGCATGCTGAATATTTGAAACGAGGGGTGGGTGGGTGCGACTCCTCTGGTGCAAGAACTTCAAACAGCATGCGTTCCTCCCATCTGTCCACAGCGAGAACACATTTACATTTCCTGGCCGCCAGGGATACAGTAGAGCAAGTTTGCTGTAACCGGATTTGAATATCGTTTCACCAAGGTTAATAGCCATTTCTGTTGCTCATGAGGGCTGTTTAGGCTTTTTCAATAATTTAGGACTGCAGCAATCATTTAGAGTTCTTTTCGGCTGTCTTTTGAAGGAGAGGTGCCTCTTTTGAAAGCTCCTGGGACTCGTATTCTGGTCCATTTGGGATAATTCTTCTGTAATGATGATTATAATGAGGCGGTATTTAGTGTTACAGGAAATTAAAAGTTATGTTGGCCCTGCTGTTTCAATGACAGTTGTGGAAAAACTTTGAAAGTCTGTCTATTTTGATATTTATTCAGTTGATTTGTGTTCCCATGGATGTTCAAAGGCTCATTTTAAGGCGTAAAGCTGAAGAACAGTTTAAATGTTGTTTATTCACTCGTTTTTCAAATTCTGTCATTGTTTCTCATATGTTGTTAGAAATTTGACTTTCCTTCTTCCATTGAACAGAAAAGTCTCTTAACTTGGTTGCTTTTGTCAGTTACAATAAATGGGAACCAAAGCTTTCAAGCTTCAAAAAGAACTGGGGCCAGTTGCATAAACATAGCCATTATGTTAAAACTGTGTCTTAAGAACTAGTATGATCAACTAGAAGTTAGTTAGGGGTAATCAGTCTTACTGTTCGGTGTCAAATTAGACCAATCTACGTTTTTATGTTACTGACTTTAAAAAGTTATTAACAATTTTAAAGAATAAAATTGGATGACTAACTTGTAAGACTAGTCTTAACAGTTTATGCAACTGGCCACAGCTGTACAACACCGTACATATAATAAAAGTACTCTTTGTGAGAAACAGACTGAAATGTATGTTGTTATTCACGGAAACACCATGACTGGATCATTGAGTGAGTTGAACCTGGAAATCATTTCGATCTGATTTATGAACGGACCATTCAGACCGGTTTAGTGCATCAAATCAGCAGATTCATTGAAAAGAAGTCAAAAGAGGGATTCTGTGCTGTTTCTCCTATGAATAAACATCTCAAGATTTATCAGTAAATAGTTTTAATGTGTTTCTCACATTAAACTATGGCTTCAGAAGACTTGGAACACTTATTCTAATATGCTGGTCACATGCTAGGTTATATAATAATGGTTAAACCATAATAATGGTTCTTATTGTTATCAATGTTGAAAACTTTACAAATATTTTTGTGGAAACGAAACCACCTTTTCAGGATTCTTTGATGAATATTCTTTGATGAATGAACAGTATTTATTTGAAAATGAAATCTTTTGTAAAATTATAAAGGTATTTAGCATCATGTTTTATCAATTTAATGCATCCTTACTGAATTTGAATTATCCTAAATAAACCCAAACATTTGAAGTGCATCAAAAAAAGTTCAAATGTTGACTACTGTAGTTTCCACAAATATTAAGCAGAACAACTGTTTCTTGAGCATCAAATCGGCATATTCGAATGATTTCTGAAGGATCATGTGACGCTGAAGCCGTGAGTAATGTTGCTGAAAACTCAGCTTTGCCATCAGAGGAGTAAATGACATTTTAAAATAAATTTAGGTGGAAAACAGTTGTAATAATATTTAACAATTTTTCTGTATTAAAGGTTAAATACAGCCGTGATGAGCATAAGAATATTCTTTTGAAAACATAACTCTTGACCAGTTCTGTAGCTCACTTTTATAGAACTTTTGCGTCCTTCATGCAGCTTGAAAGCTCCAGTTCTTTGAAAGTTCATTGTTACTGCAAGAACATTGAGCATGAAAGAAAGAAAGTTAGGTGGGTACATGAGTAAATGTGTGAATTCTTCTTTTAATGTTGTTAACGATTCAGTCATTGTCTTCGCCCACTTCCATTTGCCCACAGACTTGACCTCACTCTTCCAGACTTCTCTCGTCTGAATGATGTTCCTTATTAACTATGCTAATTGCTAAATTCATATCTGCAGAGAGTTGCCTTCACCTTCAGCCCGTGTCTGTCTTTAGGAGATTAAGCAAAAAGCGTATCCCATGATGCAAATCTCTGCGATCTAAATCCTTTGGCATGCTCTGCTGGCTCCCCCTAACTCGGCTCTGCTAACACACACACGTCACGGCCTAACGGAGTTCTCTTGTCAACTTGTCAAAAGCTGCTGCTCATCCAGTGCTCACCTGACCTTGTTGAACGGGAGTCAAACGTTAAAACCCGACTAGAGCTGAGAGCATTCAGAGATCACGAATTACTTTTTTTTGCTAATTAAATCATTGCTTCATTATGGAATATTGTGACTATGAAAGAATATTGATGTTCTAAATTAAAATATTTTCACCATTTGTTCCTGTAAGCATGTTTTTCTCTAATTAGTTTGTGCAAATGCTGAAACGATGTAAACACATCTGAGGATCTTACATTATTATGAACCCCCGATTTCTCAGCAACTTTATTTGCATCTCTGTTTCGTTGATTGGGACCATTTTAATACCCATATTGTATTATTCACGATTAATGGCAGCTATCATTTCTGAATAAAGTAAACCAATTAGTTACATCAGGAATGGAAAAATGTGTTAATTTCTTAAATCAAAACGCCCCTCAAGGATTCCACAAGTTAATTAAATGTGAGGCCATTTGGAGGTGCTAATTAAGAAGAGTCATTTCAAAGGGTTTAGGGCAGAGCTATGACTAGTAATGAGGGTTTTAACCCCTGGAGACTGCTGGCCTGTGACTGCGCTGTGAAGGATCCGATACAGTCGACTGGGCCGCTCCGTAAATACTGTTTGTCGAAGCATCAGATGCTGATAATTAGGGAAAGAATTAACATATAATGCAGAGTAGGTCCAGGTGGTTTTCTGTGCGACTAGAATTGAGCAACAGGTAGAAATTCCACAGTTGTGGTACCTCTGGTAAATATTGTCAAAGATGGCTGTAAAAATAAATCTGCATTGTTTCTCCTTTTGATATTTAATTCAAAAAACCCCGCAAAAATCAAAAGTTACTTAAAATAAAAAATTCTAGGCATGGCCATATTTATTTGCACCCCTAGAATTTGTTATGAGTTGAAGTAAAAGAAGTAAAGTTCATTGAAGTAAAATGTTCCCCCCTCCCCCTCTTTCAGTTCTTTAAGAAATATAGCACAACTTAATAATCATAATAATGTTTTATGTCTTATTTTAACACAGCTTTTAATTGTGTATTTGTACTTTTTGTACAGATTATGTACTGATTATAATATTAACATTTGTTCTAATCCATCAAGTTAAAAATAACAAAAACGCTTTATATTTTTAAAGTCACTAAGATATTATTGATGTAATATAAATGAAATATTTGGAGTGAAATTTCAGGAAAATAACTGATATATTTTGTGATATTTAACAATTTTTCAGTTTTAGGGGCCGTTTACACATGCAGCACCGTTTAAAAAAACTGAAAACGTTTTATGCATTTTTGCCATCCATTTACATGACAACATATTTGGGCCCTGAAAACGAAAAGCGGGTGAAAATGGGTTTCAATGTGTATAGTCTCCATGTAAACTGCAAAAACGCGAATTCGTGAAAACTGAGATTATTCGCATGTAGTGTTTCTTTATAAAGTGATATCGCCCACTACTGGCCTAGCAGCTTAATACAGCGTTTTTGCGGATACTTATGAACGGGTATTGTTTTGACTACGTTGGACATCATCTGTACATGAAAACTCGTCGTTTTTAGTACATCGTTGTTGTGTAAACGTTCCCTAAATTTGAGTAATTCTAATACTTCCAACTTAAAATGTTTTAATAGTTAAAATTTTAGTTATAAATAACACTAGTATATTTACTGTTGTATTATCTTATATTAAGTCATCACCCCTATATAGTTATGCAGGTTTTGTAACCCACGGAAAAAGAGGTTTTGAATACAGTAGGTCTTGAATGTACATTATGCAGTGATTATACAAACTATATATGCATTTTTAAAACGCATGAAAAATTCTCTGTCTGATTTAATGTTTTTTTATTATGCACAATGAAACAGCATTGCCCTCTGAAAGACCTCAAGAAAAGCTCTCATAATCCTGTCCTCAGAAAATCTCCTTGTTTGAGCTCCTAAGCTCCTCTTCCTTCTCCCAAAAGAATTAGATTGGTCAATACAGATTTGTAAATATCCCCTCATGAATATGCGAATGTAACCAATTTTCCCCAGTGAGGAAAGCAGTTGTGTTGCTTACTATTCTTTTCTTTTTGTCTTCCCGCAAGAAGTCTTTTAGGAATCAATCCTTCATCGACTTGAGCTTTCCACCCTCTGTCTTGCTGATGAAGCGGCCTAATGTCTAAGTCATGCTAATGTGGAGAGCAGACTAATGTTGTACTGAAGGGCTGAATGTAGTCTACATTGACTCGCCTGCGCTGTCTGGGTCTTAGGCGCATTGAGCAATTCTGTAATATTTTTGTCTGTTTGTAAATCCTGTGAAAACCCCAGCAGATTTCATGTTTAGTGGATGAGTAATTGCATGTGATTCCTCTTTTGTGGGTTTTTTAAGGACGCATGTTCTTTCTTTCTTATATTCTTTTTGCAATGTGTTTTTCTTTTCCCTCATCTGTCAGGTATGCTTAAACATCCTCCTGAATTACTCTAACACTTCATGTCTTCCTGGCGAGAAGCTATGAGATTGGATCTCTAAGCAGCTGCTTGCTTTCAGTTTGTTGTGCATTGGTAATGTGCATATGGTCAGGCAGACTATTAATGTTAGTTAAAGATGACATGGTATCAAAACCGATTATATTAACATTTAAAATCCATATTCAAGTCTTATTATGTATGATTCAAGAGTGCACACTATTCTAAATAATTTTTTATCAAAATAACTTTCTCCACCTCTGAAACTATTTTACTTTTCATGTTACCAAATCCAATCAGGTTGGGAAAAATTAGATAATTGGTATGCACGTTATTAATTTTATGAATCTCAAAGTGAATATCCATATGGTACTTGCTTATAATAATGTGATGCCTATTAATGTCACTTGATTGATTTTAGTTTTTAGTGTTTTGTTTTTAATTTGTGTAGGTCTTTTATATTTAGATTTATTTAGATTTTTATTATTGGTCATTTGTTGATTATTGACAGTAGCATAAAAATAATTATTGGCTCATTGGTATTGGCTAGAATTTTAATATACATTATTATATGCATCCCTAAATTTTAAGTAGTATATCAAAGTTAGTGATTCTCACTTTATCCATGATAATACTGATATCTGCCATTGTCGGAAACAGGATTGTTACCATTTTTTTAAGTTGTCGGCAGTGCTTTGAATTGAATTAATTTAGTTTGCTGGTCAAATAGTTTTTTTTTTTTTTTTTTTTGGCAAAACAAAATGTATTTATATCGGTATCAACCAATAGGCCTAGGCTATATTGCTGTAATTAATCTCTTATTATAGAATACTTTTCACATCCTGATATAAAGCCCTGTCCTACTTTTTCCCCCCACCTAATAATCCTGTTTCACATAGAAATGTTATATTATTGATGTTAAATGTTGTTTACAGTACCATTGTCTTTAAAGGAACACTCCACCGTTTTCGGAAATAGGGCTTATTCACTTTCTTTCCTACATTTAAATAGGTGGGCAAATGCATTTTTGTCTCAGTGCATGCATTGTTTTAGTTTGACAGGGTCGGCGCTAGCTTAGCTTAGCATAATGAATGGAATCCTTTGTTGCCAGCTAGCATGTCCTGAGTAAAAGTGATATAAAAAAAAAAACCCACCTAATTACTTCTTGTGGCCTGCGTATTCACAAGAAGTACAAATAGTGATGCAGATTAACACTAGGCGATTTCCTAGGCAGATATTGACTTATATATTAAGGACTATATTAGGGGGAAGCACAGGCGAAACACTGCTACACCTGTGCTTCCCCCTAATATAGTCCCAAGTCAATATCTGCATAGGAAATCGCCTAGTGTTAATCTGCATCACTATTTGTACTTGTTGTGAATACGCAGGCCACAAGAAGTAATTAGGTGTTGTTGTTTTTTTTTATAACTTTTACTCAGGACATGCTAGCTGGGAACAAAGGATTCCATTCATTATGCTAAGCTAAGCTAGCGCCGACCCTGTCAAACTAAAACAATGCATGCACTGAGACAAAAATGCTTTTGCCCACCTATCTAAAAGTAGGAAAGAAGGTGAATAAGCCCTATTTCAAAAAACGGTGGAGTGTTCCTTTAAAATTCAGTGTTTACTTGCTCCCCATGCCACTCCACCATGTTTAGTACACACACCACCCAAACACAATTCAAAATGCAATTTTTTTCTTATCTGTCACTGTTAATGAGCAGCAGTGCAGGTATCAGAATAGGGTTATAAGAGCAATGACTGATCCAGGAGTCTATTACATTCAAGAGCGACAGACCCTCTCCAGCACTTTGGAGTGTTTTTTCCCCCTCCGTCTGAAGTGTGCGTGTATTACTTTCATATATCCAACTGGATTAGCATAGACTTCATCATTACTGCACTGCAGTGGCCCTTTCTTTCCAGTGGAGTTTTGTACTCTCAAATCTAAAGATCTGTAACCCTCATGCACAAGACAAACACACCACGAAAGAGCCAAATGCAATTGATAATTGCACTAAGGCATGTCAGAATTTCGGTTTTATTTCGATTAATTGTGCCGACCTACCATAAATTTCATTACTTTTATCAAATAAATGTTATTGAGAAAGACATAGGCTTATGTTAAGGAAGGCAACCTTAACTTTGTGCCCAACTTTCTAAGGTTGGTGTGGGGTCCTTACGGAGCATCTGCTATACTGAGGAATTTGATGCAACTGCTGCCACAGCTTTCCTTCGTCCTCTCACCTTTATGTGAGGACAACCGATAAGTCAAGATCTGATGTGGGCCACCATGTCCTTAAGAGACATCTGGACTCCCAGAGGATCCAGAGAAGCTATGTCTTTCAATCCTAATAAGGGATACCATCTGAAGAAGAAAAGCAAATGTTTCTGTTTAGGTCAGTAAAGTGAATAAGTTAATTTTAGGATTATTTACAGTGCCATGTTGAATTTCATCAGCTGTCACCCTGTAGCCAAAAGACTGGTTGCCCACTGAAGCTAAGCAGGGTTGAGCTCGGTCAATACCTGTCGGAAACTTCCTGGGAAAACTATAGGTAGCTGCTGGAGGAGGTGTTAGTGAGGCCCAGTATAGTGAATTGGACACTACTGTCAAAAAAAAAAAAGCACTGTCCTTCAGATGAGACGTTAAACCGAGGTCCTAACTTTCTAGAATCCTTTGAAAAAGAGTAGGGGTTTAACCCTGGAATCCTAGCCAAATTTGCACATTGACCTCTGTCATTCATCTTGGCCTCCTAATCATCCCTATATATATATATATATATATATACATAGAGATTGTCTTTATCACTCTGTCTCCTCTCCACCAATAAGCTTCTGTATGGTGGGCGTTCTGGCACAATATGGCCGCCGTCGGTAAATTTTATTTAGATTTTGCCATCAATTGGTATGTTGAAGGAGATTTAGCTTATAGAATGACAATATTATGCATGTCACGCATATAAGTCAGCCACATACTTAAGTGTATTATAAAAGCCCAATTCCACCACATAAGAAAATAAATGAATCTTTGGTAAATAACAGCAACAACATGCCATACTATTTATGTATTGTTTTTCTATATGAGTGCATCTATTGTTTCTATATATTCTGTTTAATATGTGTGTGTGTGCGTATTTGTGCTTTTAAGCATGCTTTTTTAAGCATGTGTTATTGTATTTTGGAGCCTTCAACTGCATGTGTGTTTGTTTGGTGTAGAAAGCTGATCTTCTCTCTGTGTGTGTGTGTGTGTGTGTGTGTGTGTGTGTTGGTATTTAACTGGTGGTGTCTCCAGAGTGCTGATGAAGATAATTACTGTTGAGGCAGAGTCTCAGGGGAGATCAGACACCTGCCGTCCTCTTCCCGGAGCTCAGCGCTCGCGCCCCTGAAGCCCACCTCTCGGTCCCGATGCACCTCAACCTCCCTTTGCCCTTGACTGAACTAATAACCTGTAAAGCTACAAAAATGGGCTCTGGCTAAATATAGAAAGGAGGGGGGAAAGAAAACAATTACCGCTAACATTTGCAAAGAGGTTGCCATGGAGCTCTTTTATCACGCACAGTCCGGTTAATCAAGCAGGGCCAGAACCGGGAACGCCAATAACACCTGACAGACAGAAACACAACAACTATTACTGGTAGGCAAATATCATGGCCTCAGATCCAGACCTTCAAGTGCATATTTTTAAACTTATAATTTTCTCATTCGAATCCAGATTTAGATGTTGTTCATACACCTGACACCTGGAATCTGATGCCAGAGTTTGCTTTCCTTGTCTTTGACTGACACAGGGTTGTGAATCTGAGGATAGTTTGGGAGACAGCTTTTTATGGGTGCTTTTTTCTGTGCCTGAATAGAAATGATAGAAACTCATTCGATCTGATAAACAATAAAAACATTAAGAGCCAATTAGAGTCCACTCGACCGTAAAGGGATATTTCACCTCTGGAAAGATGAATGTGTATTTAAAATGGGTCATTTATGTAGAAGAAATGTGAAATTATTTTTTAATTTGGAGCTTTCTAGACTGAGAAAAGCCAGAAAATCTATTTTTGGCTTATGTGGATGAAAGACAACAACTCCCAGAATGCACTTGCTTCGCTGCCCTAGGAGGCCACTCCCAAGCCACGCCTACCGGTAAGAGAGTGCAGTTTAAAACAACAAGGCTAGGCTACTAGTGAGTCTCCGTGACAAGTCAGTCTGCCCGGGATTTCGAGATCACCCAAAATGTCCGGGATTCGGCTTTTGCGTTCTACAGTCGCCATTCATTATGTTTACTATGGCGAGCAGGACGAGGCTGAGGGCCGCGGGAGAACGGCGTGAGGCCGGTGGCGTGATTACTGAGACGCACCGGTCTCGTATCTCTCATGGAGGAGCGGAAATTTTCTTAGCAATGTTAAAACGCACTTCAACCGATCACTTGTTTAGCGTTCATGTAAACACTACATTCAGATTCACCAATCGGAAAAAGAGGATGGTAACCCCTACTACTCAGTTTTCTCCTACTACTCAGCTTTCCCCACAGAACAAGAGCCTGCTAGCTTAGCTTCCAAAGAAAGACGGCTGACACTGTGAACATTCTGTGAGTGAGATCCCACCCTCTATGGGCGGGCTGAACACATACGGAACAGCTCGTCCTACTGGCTGTAGTCTTTAGCCTCTGGCCAAAAAATCCTCTGATGACGCAAAATGAAGATTTTTGCGTCATCGGAGGATTTTTTCCAGACAAAAGATACATAAATCTCTCGTCTCAGGGGGATATGAGGGTGGAAAGCACGGTAATTCGAAAATACTACAGGTTTTCTACTAATACAAAGCTTAATGCTAAATCCTGAAGTATCCCTTTAAAGAGCTCCAGCATTTAAAGGAGCAGATGCCATAAATGGAGCACTCATATTAGACTTTCTACTTAATATCTGCTAACTCTTTATTGTGATGGTCCTCCAACAGACATGGCAACTAAATGTCAACTCATTCTAACCCTAAACAATCTACTAATACTCTAAGTAGACATGTTAGTAGACATGGTAGTCAACAGAATGTGTTAAAGGAACCATCAATATAAAGTGAAACCATGTACAATAACTAAACTAATTTATAGAAACTCAACAAATACATAAAATCCAATCTGTGTACAATTAGTCATTTTACAGAAATGTAATTTAAAAAAAAAAAATAGATTGGAAAAACAATGTAACAAAAAGGTCTTTAAATTGATTTTAGTGAATTGCAAACAAATATTTATTGTCAAAAATGTTTAATTGACAGTGGAAATATAAGCTTAGTATGTAAGAATATGCAAAAATTGCTACATTCAAAGGCCAATATTTAATACCAATATTTTGTTTTTAGTATTAAAAACTAGGACATATTAAAAGGGATAGTTCATCCTAAAATGAACATTTGTGTCTTTTTTATGTCATTTTAAAAACACTTAAGTCTTTGGTTAATCTTTAAAACACAAATCTATCTATATATATATATATATATATATATATATATATATATATATATATATATATATATATATATATATATATATATATATATATATAATTTTTTTTTTTTTATGAAAAAAGAGCTTTCTGTCTCTTTGTTGGAAGTCTAGTTAACCAAAACTTAGAAGATCCAAAAGATCATAAAGGTGTCATATAACAAATCCATAAGACTCGAATGATTTAGTCCAAGTCTTGTGGAGAGATATGTTTGCTTTATGATGAACAGTTAATGTTATCGAATTGAACTTTATTGTAAAGTGATACCAGAGTTGTTTTATCTTGTATGACTTGGATTAAATATCACATTATACTGCATTACCAAAGCTAAAAATGTCAAACTAAACATTTCCTGTTCTTTGTGTTTTCAGATAACACATTCACAGCTTAGCATATTAGCTTAACATAAAAAAAAAAATAATGGAAGGCATCGCAATATGACCATTGTATCTATTTTATCACTCGCCATGTTTTCTTTTTCTGAAAGAACCCACCCTTTCAGAATTGTCTCTGTCACCATCTCTCATGTCTCTTTATTAATATTTTTTGTTTATGTAAAGCACACCTTATATATTTATTGCTGATGCAATGAAGCATAATCTGTTGAGAAAACAGCACTTATTTCCCCTATGTATTAATAAAAAGCAGTAAACCGTAAAAACATTGTGGCTTAGACAGTCAGAAAATAAACCCTTGTCTGTGAAGTCTATAAAAACCTTCAACTGTGTGGGGAATCAGAAACTTTTCAGATCTACAACTTTGTGTTTTGTCACTATATTACAAAGTCACCATATTTGTGACATCACACATAACACAGATCAGGAGCACTAAAGCACAAAGTATGTTTAGATTCATGTGTTAGGCAGCTTTATTACCCAATGTCCTTCAAATGAACTCTCTGTGCGTATGTAACTACGTTAACAACAGCTAGCTTGTACAACAGGGAGCTATTTCCAGTTTTAAATGTGGGCATCCACCCCCATACAGAGGTACAAATATACATTGGATGCTACACCACAGCCATTAGGAATAACCCTCAGAGGACTAAGCAGATGCTATTTAGATTTTTATTTTTTTTTTGAAATCTAGGTAACCAAAAAGATCATGAAAGTGTCGTAAAACAAATTCATATGAATCAGCATTATTTAGTCCAAGTCTTGTGGAGAGATATGTTTGCTTTATGATGACCAGTAAATGTTATCGAATTGAACTTTATTTTAAAGTGTTACAAAAATGTTAAAAAAACTAAAAATATACAGGTATATATAACATTTGTCAAAAAAATTCTTCCCAACCTTCTTCCAAGTTAATCATTAATATAATTAAAAAAGTATGTATTTATATATATTTTTATTATTAAATAATAAACGTTATTTATTTATGTATTGTTTGTTGCCATTATTACACATGTAACATATGATATCATTGTATGCCATGGTGAATGGTAGCTTTCATAACTTTTTTCATTTTCATATATATATATATACAGTGAGGAAAATAAGTATTTGAACACCCTGCTATTTTGCAAGTTCTCCCACTTAGAAATCACGGAGGGGTCTGAAATTGTCATCGTAGGTGCATGTCCACTGTGAGAGACATAATCTAAAAAAAAAAATCCAGAAATCACAATGTATGATTTTTTAACTATTTATTTGTGTGATACAGCTGCAAATAAGTATTTGAACACCTGCGAAAATCAATGTTAATATTTGGTACAGTAGCCTTTGTTTGCAATTACAGAGGTCAAACGTTTCCTGTAGTTTTTCACCAGGTTTGCACACACTGCAGGAGGGATTTTGGCCCACTCCTCCACACAGATCTTCTGTAGATCAGTCAGGTTTCTGGGCTGTCGCTGAGAAACACAGAGTTTGAGCTTCCTCCAAAGATTCTCTATTGGGTTTAGGTCTGGAGACTGGCTAGGCCACGCCAGAACCTTGATATGCTTCTTACAGAGCCACTCCTTGGTTATCCTGGCTGTGTGCTTCGGGTCATTGTCATGTTGGAAGACCCAGCCTCGACCCATCTTCAATGCTCTAACTGAGGGAAGGAGGTTGTTCCCCAAAATCTCGCAATACATGGCCCCGGTCATCCTCTCCTTAATACAGTGCAGTCGCCCTGTCCCATGTGCAGAAAAACACCCCCAAAGCATGATGCTACCACCCCCATGCTTCACAGTAGGGATGGTGTTCTTGGGATGGTACTCATCATTCTTCTTCCTCCAAACACGTTTAGTGGAATTATGTCCAAAAAGTTCTATTTTGGTCACATCTGACCACATGACTTTCTCCCATGACTCCTCTGGATCATCCAAATGGTCATTGACAAACTTAAGATGGGCCTTGACATGTGTTGGTTTAAGCAGGGGAACCTTCCGTGCCATGCATGATTTCAAACCATGACGTCTTAGTGTATTACCAACAGTAACCTTGGAAACGGTGGTCCCAGCTCTTTTCAGGTCATTGACCAGCTCCTCCCGTGTAGTTCTGGGCTGATTTCTCACCTTTCTTAGGATCATTGAGACCCCACGAGGTGAGATCTTGCATGGAGCCCCAGTCCGAGGGAGATTGACAGTCATGTTTAGCTTCTTCCATTTTCTAATGATTGCTCCAACAGTGGACCTTTTTTCACCAAGCTGCTTGGCAATTTCCCCGTAGCCCTTTCCAGCCTTGTGGAGGTGTACAATTTTGTCTCTAGTGTCTTTGGACAGCTCTTTGGTCTTGGCCATGTTAGTAGTTGGATTCTTACTGATTGTATGGGGTGGACAGGTGTCTTTATGCAGCTAACGACCTCAAACAGGTGCATCTAATTTAGGATAATAAATGGAGTGGAGGTGGACATTTTAAAGGCAGACTAACAGGCCTTTGATGGTCAGAATTCTAGCTGATTGACAGGTGTTCAAATACTTATTTGCAGCTGTATCATACAAATAAATAGTTAAAAAATCATAAATTGTGATTTCTGGATTTTTTTTTAAGATTATGTCTCTCACAGTGGACATGCACCTACGATGACAATTTCAGACCCCTCCATGATTTCCAAGTGGGAGAACTTGCAAAATAGCAGGGTGTTCAAATACTTATTTTCCTCACTGTATATGTGTGTGTGTGTGTGTGTGTGTATATACATATACATGAGAGTGTGAACATTTATTGTACAATCCATACAGCATCTGGAAATTGTCATCGCAGTATTAAAAATCTGACATACCAACCGAATGCTTTTGCGATTCGTTTTCTTTAATGAGAAATGTGCTGAGCACAAAATGCAATGATATGATGAATCATAGTTAATTTAGTTCAGTGAAGCCCATGCAGCAGTCAAAGCGTACTGTGATGTATTTTAGTGAAATGATGAAATGCAGGCGTTGAGAAGAACACTGCACAGAATGAGAGTAGTGCATCATCCTACTCTTATCAGAGAGAAAGTGATTAAGTTAGTGAGTGGTTGGAGGCTTACAAACTTTTACAAAGCTTACAAAACAGCTTGTAAACAATATGCCACATACAGTAATGTAACTATTACCTATGCCCATAGCTGTCAACTAAAAAAAAATAACTCTAGAGCGGAAGTCCACATTTTGCTGAATAAATGCTCTACATTACATATTCCTTGTATTGTTACTTAACCTGTTAGTGATGTCTCATTATGTTTGAATAAGTATGCACTTCCGAGTGCACGCTTCCCCAGTGTTCTTTCACAGCCTGCCAACTTTGGTGGCCACCTTCATTAGTCTCCATGGAGACACGTAGACGCTCAATTAGTAGAAGCCATAGAGAGTTGTTCCAAATCATGACTTAATAAGGTACTTGGCTGGTGCTGCTCTGATAACCTGTTTTACTCATTCTACAGTGGTGAATAATGGGAAATGGTCTATTTAAAGGTTCTCTAAGCGATGTTGGGTGACGTCACTTCTTGTTGACGTTCGAAGTTTTGTCAAACAAAACGGAGGCTAGCTCGACCCTCCCTCCTCCTCATCCCGTCCCCTCCCCCTCCCTTCCACGCGTTCCTTCTCCTTTTCCCTATCCTTTACTGTTTGTTCATCGGAACGTCGTCTCTTTGGTCGTGTGTCGGCCATATCAAAATTCAAGAGAATATAATTCTAATGTTAGTCGTTGTCCTTCATGCTTCTCTCTCCTCCACTCCCCACACCCCCCTTCATGTGCACGCGCACTAACCCCCCAACCACCACCCCCAAATCATTCTTGTCGGTTATTGGCTGGAACACTGTTTGTTATGTTTCATGGTCCAGGCTGGCCCAGTTTGTTTATGTTGCCATTTGTGGAGCCTGGGCTGTCTACAGAGGCCGCGTTTTTTTTACAGTGTGTTCAGGGGACAGGCAGCTAATGGATGGTGAGGAGATGTTTGCTGATTGCGACAAAAAATGTTTCAGCCTTAAAAACGCATGACATTGCTTAGAGCACCTTTAATGAGTGTCTAGTGGGTTGTTAACTACACACTGAATTCTCATCAAAGGATGTGATCATGAATATGTGTGAATATTAACCTAGTGCTGAGATGCAATGATAGAAATCTTAGCCTGAATGGAAGCCAAGCTATGAATGAAAAGACAAGACTTGAAGCTGCTTTATTGCAGTGGATGTCTGTTGTGAAATGACTGCAAAGATTTGCTTGAAAAAAATGAATTCAATAAACCTGTAGTCATGGTAATGGCAGAACAGAATGACGCTATATCCTCTGTGTCTATGTGTTTTGCTGAGCAATGATAATTGTGACTGCAATTAGGGGCCGTTTACACAATGTCATTTTCAGCTAAAAACTGCAAACTTTTTTGGCGTTTTGGCCATTCATTTACACAACAGTGACGTTTTGGGAGCCTGAAAATGCTAACTTTTGAAAATGGTTTTCAAAGTGCACATTTTTGAAAACTATACCATAATCGCCTCCTCCTAAACTACAAAAACACAAATTTGTGAAAACAGTGACGTCATGCACATGCGTATTACGTGTTCAGTCTATAGGCAAAAACTGTTATGTATGTAATAATTATGTAATATATTAAAAAAACATTTCTTTGTTGAACTTTGATAACTGAATCGTAAAATTGTAATAATTCCAAAAACAAACAAGCAAAATTAAATGAAATTGTAAAAATATTACTACCGTACATAATAAAAATATAAAAAATAATAAAAAATGTAAGAAAAATAATACAACTGTTATTGAATAGAATCTACACAATAATGTAATATATATATTAAAAAAAAATTCTCTGTTGAACTTTGATTACTAAATTGTCATGTATCATGACTACATGTGACAGAGCGGACACTTCCCTTCAAGTTCCTTTGATCGAAAGGTTCATATCATATATTTTATTTAAGTAGTCGAAAGGCATGGTCGCATTAGCATGCCTAGAAAAAAGGTCCATAGTCCACTATCAGTAGTGTCGTGATGCATGAAGCATCGCTCACAAAAAAGTCACATTCAAACCAAGCGACATTCTGTTGGTCAACACATCGAATTCACATAAAAATTCATATCATGTATGTTATTGCCGACGCCTGTTAATGAAAACCATACTATGTGTGTGTTTTTAGCTAGCGAGGGTGAGCCCCAGAAGATGGCTGAACCTGCAGGAGTACCAGAGCAAGAAGCTGATGCAGGACAGTGGCGTGACCGTACAGCGGTTCTTTGTGGCTGACACTGCCTATGAAGCCCTGGAGGCCGCCAAGAGACTCAGTAAGTGTCCTCCTCATTACAAACAGCTCGCTAGTAAGTGTCTAGATGTAGTGCTGTTGTCCCTCTAATAGCTTTCAGTGTCAGCAGTGTGATTGCATGAGTAACACTTCATTGATAACATGCTAATGAGGTAATGTTTATTTGTTAACTCGATCGGTGCTTGTTTGCAAGATTTGGCCTCCTACGCAGTGAGCTGGGGCATGAGGGCTAGAATTAACCAATGAGAACGCAGAACACAAATTTCATTGATGTTTATGCTTTTATTCTGGTGGACATGCCTTCAAGGGTCAACAAAACTGAAGATCTCTTATTTATTCTGCTTCTCTTTTGTTTTACATGGTTTGTTGCTCCCACGATGTGTTATCCATGCATACTCATGTTTGTTTTCTTTCATGCCTTTTTATTGTGAGCTTCTGTTTTTAGAGACAAGCACATTTTGTATGTGGCATATCAGGTGATGACCTCAATGGACCCTATTTTAACATCTAAGCGCATGGTTTACTCTAAAGCGCACGACGCTAGCGCAAGCGCACTTTTGCTAGTTTAAATCCACTTTTGTTAGTTTAACGACGGGAAAAATGGTCGACACATGGTCTAAAATGGTTGTCCCTATTCTCTTAATGAGTCAACCGTGTGTTTTGGGTGTAACGTGCAATAAACCAATCAAAGTGTCATTTCCCATTCCCTTTAAAAGCCAATTGCGCAAAAGCCGGATCCGGATTGCTATTTACATGGTGGAATTTGCAAGCGGAAAAACTTAACGCTTCCCTAGCGAGGAAACGGATTTACGCTTTAACCTCGGCACGAGCAGGCCATCTACGGGACAAAGTGTACACGCGTTGTGGACCCACCTATAGGTGCCATTGACTTTAGACTTCAGTTGGTCGATAGTGTAGTCTATTTCAGTTTCCTCAAAATAGCAATGCACCAACAATGTGCCTGAACACACCTCGTTTTCAGACCAGCATGCCCATGGGCACACAAATGGGCTCAAATGCATTTGCATTTACAACGTGGAGCAGGATGTGAAAATGAAAACTGCGTCGGGCTGAAACTAGCAAAAAACACTTGCATTGCGCCAGGTGTATGATAGGACCCAATGTCTGTGTACCGGTGCAGTCCGAGGTGGACTTCTATGTGTTAGCACCAGTCTTCTAAACCACATTTAGTTTCTTGTGTGAGAGACGCTGGATGCTTTCCAGAGGCTCACAGCTGTAATCTCCAGCTTATCTCACTGTACACAACAGGCTTTAGCGTTCCATGTCCAGCTCTTCGGCCTTTAATGTCTGTGACTAAATATTTCCATTCAAATGGGGTTTGCTGTTTATAAGAGTTCGAATCCGCATCCTAGGTGCTGTCCCTATAAAACATTGAGAGTGAGACAATGACATCTTTCTTCCGACTCGATTTGGAACATGCTTCGATGGTATTTCCAGCCCTGCACATTGAGTGTTTCAGCCTGGTTCCTGTGGGATAGGGCAGGGCCCGGGCCCAGGTGACATGTAGGAAGCGACCAAGCGAGACGTGAAGGATTTCTGTGACTTCAATAGTGCAGTGAGCTGTTCTCCCCAGTGCAGAGATGCCACCTCACAGTTGGGCCCACTTACCCATGCGGCAATTCAGCTGACAGCTCAATTTGAGCTCTGCGGTTTAGTGCTCCTCACCCACAGTAAAGGTGCTTTTAAAGGGTTTTTGAGTTTATTGCAATATGCCAAAGTGTTGAAAAGATGCTGCATCTTTATGCACATCTTGTTTTGGCTGGTTTGCCATCAACTTTATCATTATTGGTTATTTATTATTATATTATTTACCATTGTTGGTGGTTGAGGATACCCCCCCCCCCCCCTTAAGTAAAGCGTTCTGAGTGCCGAGAAAAGCGCTATATAAATGTAATGAATTATTATTATTATTATTATTATTATTATTATTATTATTATTATTATTATTATTGTCTTTTTTTACTTTTATTAGTGAGTTTATTAAGAATTAATTTTATTTATTTAAACTTTAAAATATATTTTAAAACATTTATTCCAAATTAATTTTAAGGATCAATGCAATACATATTGTGTCGTGTTATTTTAGTATTATTTATATGCTGTTATAGTATTTATTCATATTTTGAGATTTCATTTTAATTTTATTCCAAGTTTTAGTACTTTTTTTATGTGCTTTTGTCATTTTTATTAGTTTTTTTCTTAATTTTTATTATTATTATTATTATTATTATTATTATTTTGGTAATTTACTTCAAATAAAAATAAAATAAAAAATAAGTTAATTGCCAAGGTAAGTTAGTTAGTTGGTTAGTTAATAGGTTGGTTGGTTAGTTAATAGGTTGGTTAGTTAGTTAGTTAGTTAGTTAGTTAGTTAGTTAGTTAGTTAGTTAGTTAGTTAGTTAGTTAGTTAGTTAGTTTAATTAAAAACTTTTTGTAGTGTCGGTGCCGATGGCCTCGTGGTCAGCGCGCTGTCATGTAGCGCCGTTTGCCTCGGGCGGCCCGAGTTCGAGTCCTGGCTCGTGGACCTTTGCCGATCCCGTCCCCTGTCTCTCTCCCACCTCGCTTCCTGTCAACTCTCTACTGTTCTGTCACAATAAAAGAAAAAAATTGCCAAAAAACTATATACAAAAAAAAAAACTTTTTGTTATAGTTTTAGTTAACAACAACAACAACACTGTCTATATGATCATATTGGCCCTGTTTTAAATTATAGTTCACCCAAAAAATTGTATTCAGTTCACTCATTTACTTATTTTCTCACCTTCATGTTGTTCAAAAACGGATAACTTTCATCCGTTCAACACAGAAGTAGATGTTTAGCAGAATGGTAACCCTGCTTTCTTCCATACAATGTAAGTGAATAGGGACCACGGGCTTTCAAGCCCATAAAGGTTATCATTAAAGTTATCATTAAAGATGCATGACCCATTCGCTGTATTCAGAGTCTTCAGAATTTGATAGCTTTGTCTGAGAAACAAACAAAAGTTTTAGTCGTTATTCATGAAAAATATTGCTTGACAGTCATGGTCACCATCCACTTCCATTTTATGGAAAAGATCACCCTGGACACTCCGCTGAACATCTCCTTTTGTGTTCCACAAAAGATAGAAAGTCATACAGGTTTCAAAAGACACAAGACATTAAGACTGCACTGTCAAATTTTAAGTAAACTATGGCTTTAATATAGTAGGAGGAATTCATTTTACTAACTCTGTTTTTCTGTGGAAGAAGGATGGAGAAACAATGTTTCATCCAGCACGGTAAAGGGAAAAAAAGATGAAAAGACAAGTGACTGGGCGAATGTAAAGGGAGTGGTGAGCTTCTCTGTTGATGCTCTGCTTTACTTGTTGACTGACTGCAGGCTGTGACACTAATGATCCCACACCTGGTCCTAAAGTTGGGCCTGTGTTTGGCACTGATGGCAGGGGGGCTTCCCATTTTAAACAACCCCCTGTGCCGTTAAGTAATCTGACTGTCAAAGGGGCAAGTCTGATGCTGTCTTCATCAGTCACCAACCGCCACTCGATTATGCAGCTCTGCTTGCTGCCAAAACACACACGCGTGCACGAGCACAAAGGAACAATGAGAGAGAAGATGAAAGATAAAGTGAGTGTGAAAGAGGGCAAGAAAGATAGAGGAGGGGTAGATAGAGAGACTGAAAGTGGGGTCACCCAGCATAGCTAAAATATGCTGCCGCTGACTTCTGATTGGACGATAAGGTGGGAACTTTTATAGAGACGGAACAATAAATCAAAGCGAGAACGGTTGCATAGCTCAACCGTAGAAAGACTCTCTCACACTATCTCCACCGTGCTCTTGTCCTATTTAAGAGGAAGAGATCCGCCCAAGATTGAAGGCTTGGGGAATTGGAGAGGTTCCTCATTTTTTGGCTAGAAAACAAAATGATTTCAACACCTGTAATCAAATGTGAATTCGCCTCAGAGAGGGGGCTCTTTATAGTTCAAAAATAAATACGACGCGGGTTTCAGTATAACCCCCATTCCCAGAACGCCGTCTTCTGACGTGAAAGGAAAATAAATGTTAATCATTACTTTCGCCGTCTTTCCATCCTGGTACTCGCAAACAGATATTTCCCAGCCAATGAGAACGCTGAATCATGTTGGCCTGCTTTGTTTCCACCGCAGGTCCTGTTGACAGATGCATCTGCTGGGTAAATATTGATGGATTTGTCCACTAGAATGTTCCAGAATGGTTTTCTCACTGTCTGCATTATTCAGACCCACCAGGACTGTGCAGCGAGAAGCATAGATTTAACCATTTCTTTGTCTAGATGAACGTTTGTTCACAATATTCAGTCAGACATACCCCACTGTTCCTTTTCTCACACTAACTTTCTTCAGTTGTCTTTCCTCGCTTATTTATTCAGAAATTAGAACCTGTTTTAAATGACAGAGTTAGACTGACAATTAACAGGAGAGGGATGTGTTAATACACTTCAGAGAGGTATGAATATTCAAAATAAACCGCAATGGTTTATGCATGGCAGTCAAATCTCATGTGTCCTTATTAGAGAGGCAACGACTTTCATATGTCAACCTACACCGGTATGCTGAATTACTCTGAGAAGAGAGGCTGAAGTATATATATGCGGAGTGGTTTTACATATATAGTTACAGTGGTATGAAAAAGTTTGGGCACCCCTGTAAATTTTCATGATTTTCTTTTATAAATCATTGGTTGTCTGGATAAGAAATTTCAATTAAATATATCATAAAGGAGACAAACACAGTGATATTTGAGAAGTGAAATAGGGTTTATATGATTAATGGAAAGTGTGCAAGAATTATTTAAACTAAATTAAGCATGTGCATAAATTTAGGCACCACAAAATAATAATTAACTCAATATTTTGTGCATCCTCCTTTTGCATAAATAACAGCCTCTAAACGCTTTCTATAGCTTCCAATTAGAGTCTGGATTCTGGCGGAAGGTATTCTGGACCATTCTTCTTTACAAAACATCTCCAGTTCAGTCAGGTTTGATGGTTTACGAGCATGGACAGCCCGCTTTAAATCATACCACACATTTTCAATAATATTCAGGTTTGGGGACTGAGATGGCCATTCCAGAACGTTGTACTTGTTCCTCTGCATGAATGCCTTAGTAGATTTTGAGCAGTGTTTTGGGTCGTTGTCTTGTTGAAAGATCCAGCCCCGGCGCAACTTCAACTTTGTCACTGATTCCTGGACATTGTTCTCCAGAATCTGCTGATATTGAATGGAATCCATGCGACCCTCAACTTTAACCAGATTCCCAGTCCCTGCACTGGCCACACAGCCCCACAGCATGATGGAACCGCCACCAAATTTTACTGTAGGTAGCAAGTGTTTTGTCCAAATGTTCTTGAGCATACCTCAAGCGACACCGTTTGTGGCGTGTGCTGAGAAAAGGCTTTTTCCGCATTACTCGTCCATACAGCATCTCCTTGTGTAAAGTGCGCTGAATAGTTGAACGATGCACAGTGACACCATCTGCAGCAAGATGATGTTGTAGGTCTTTGGAGCTGGTCTGTGGGTTGACTGTGACTGTTCTCACCATCCTGCTCCTCTGCTTATCTGAGATCTTTCTTGGTCTGCCACTTCTGGCCTTAACTAGAACTGTGCCTCTGGTCTTCCAATTCCTCACAATGTTCCTCACAGTTGAAACTGAGAGCTTAAATCTCTGAGACAGCTTTCTGTATCCTTCCCCTAAACCATGATTTTGAACAATCTTTGTTTTCAGGTCATTTTAGAGTTTAGCCATGTTGCCACTCTTCAGAGAAGATGCAAAGAGAAGAAATACTTACAATTGGCCTCATTAAATACCCTTTCTCATGATTGGATTCACCTGTGTATGTAGGTCAAGGGTCACTGAGGTTACCAAACCAATTTTGAGTTCTAATAATTAGTGCTAAAGGTATTGAAATCAATAAAATAACAAGGCTGCCTAAATTTATGCACATGCCTAATTTAGTTTAAATAATTCTTGCACACTTTCCATAAATCATATAAACTTTATTTCACTTCTCAAATATCACTGTGTTTGTCTCCTATATGATATATTTAATTGAAATTTCTTATCCAGACAACCAATGATTTATAAAAGAGAATCATGAAAATTTACAGGGGTGCCCAAACTTTTTCATACCACTGTAGACTTGACTAGTTAAGACAACTTTGAGAAAAGATTCTGATTGTAGCTCTATTGAAAAAATTGATGAAGGTGATATAAGTTACTGTCAAGCTATCACTTCGCAGAGGTGAGATCAATAGTCTCATCGCTTTACTCGCAGCCGATTATATTTTCTTAACAGCTTTTTACATCATCTGGATTGAGGCTGTTATCAATCACAGCCACTGCTTTTGATCTCAGTGGGGAATCATTAAGGAAATGGAGGCTCAAGCATGTTGCACCCATGCCCCATTTTCTATCATCACATGCTATATAATATTCCTCATAATTAATTTGCATTATTAAATTCATTATTACACATTTATATCAATAATATATTAATTTAACTTTTTAATCGGCATCAGTTGTGTCCAGTTGTGGTGAAACTGGTAGCTTTGGCTCGGCGAGGGCCTCAAAGCATCAATGCTTTCACACTTTGCTTCTCCAGGCTCTTCATCAGTGGCATCGCACCATATGTCTCTCCGCCGACCCACTGCATACGCGCCATCTGCCGAGTCTTCCCTCGTTCCGAAAGCCTCCTCACTCACGCCTTGTGTTCACTAGAAACTGACTAGCATTCCATAATGCCATGTATTTGGTATTTGTTGTTCATACAGTATAATGGCTGTTTGTGTGTGTGTGTTGTTGCATGTTTATTGATCACTCTGGTAAATTTAGGGGAAAAAATGATTGATGATCTGTTATTTAATTTCTTGTTGATAACTTTACGTCCAATAAGTGGCACAACATTAAAATTCTATACTATCTTGTAAAAAATGTTTTATAATAATTTAATTAATTAAATGTAACCAATATAGTAACAATATATTGTGCATTCCTAATGGTGTTCCAAATATGTACACTAGAGAATTGTAAGATTTTGAATAGTTTTATTGAGCAAGGAACCATTCAATTGTAAAGTCAAGTGACAGTTAAATTAAATTAAAAGTGACAGTAAAGACATTTATAATGTTCTAAAAGATTTGTTTAAAAAAAAAATTCTTTTGAACTTTCTATTCATGAAAAATAATGTATCACTGTTTCCCCCAAAATATTAAACGGCACAACTGTTTTCAACATTGATAAAAAAAAAAAAAACTGAAATGTTTCTTGAACATCTAATCAGCATATTAGAAAGATTTCTGAAGGATTGTGTGACACTGAAGACTGAAATTTCTGCTTTGCTATCAGAAAAATAAATTACATTTTAAAATATATTCAAATATAAAACATTTTAATGTAAAAATATTTCACAGTATTGCTGTTTTTACAGCGTTTTTGCTGTATGCAGCCTTGGTGAACATAAGAAACTTTGGTCTCATGCAGAGGTACTGCATATCATTTATTTATTTACTTGGCCTTAATTGTAATAGTTCAAATGTTGTAGTACTTTATGGTCCCTGCTTGTTACAAATGTTGTATGTGCGTTTGATTGGTCTAGCTTTTTAAAATACTTAATGACTTTTGTTTTCTCTTCATTATGTATGATAGCTTTTTTAGTTTAGTTTTTCTCATTCTGTCATTCACTTTGATAAGCTGTGACTTGCATTGAGCTGTTGGTCGGCTGGTCCTCTTGTATTCTCTGATCTGAGATAAAAGAGATTTGTGTTTATGTTCCCCTTAAAAACAAAAAGACAGTGCTAATGGTCGAGTGCCTGTTGCCTGTCAAATAATAGCAACACGACTAGATGGTGTGCATGTATATGCAAAAAAGAGATTTAATAATAATAATAATAATAATTATATATATATATATATATATATATATATATATATATATATATATTTATTTATTTATTTATTTATTTATTTATTTATTTATTTATTTATTTTACAATTATTAAAATGTTTTATATTTTAATATATTTTAAAATGTAATTATGTATGTATAATGTTTGTATATATCATGTTTGTATAATGATATATATATATATATAAGCGCATTTTTGTTTTTAATGATAATAATATTTTATACAGTGTATACATATACATAGATATACATATACATACATATACGTACGTACATACATACATATATACATACATATACATATATTTATATATATATATATATATATATATATATATATATATACACTGTATGTATAAAATATTATTATTAAAAACAAAAATGCACTTTTTTGCACCATTTACAAGAAATAGCAATCAATGACTAATGAATTTTGGCTAAAAAAAAAAAAAAAAAAAAATAAATACAATATTATAGTAATACAGAAAGCTCCACATTTATGGATCATAAAGAATCATAATTGGAGAAATGATTTGTGCAGTGGTTGTAAGAAATGCCTTTCAAATTATTGTACAAATACACACAAAGGGAATACAAGCTGCGTTTGAGGGAGCTCACAAATCAAAATGTAATTTCGGTTTGACGACGACTCGGCTGCGTTGATATTACACATGGCACATTATCATACCTCGCGCCTGCAGAACTCACAGTGCTGCCAGCGTTCTACAAACAGAAGCTGCCACACCATTATTTTGGTGATGTGGCTCTAAATTGCATGTTTTATTAGAAGTATTCTATGGTCCATTGAGCACCAAAGTTAGAAGCCGAAATGCAGCGTTTTTTGTTCCCTTCATGTACAGAGTTTATTCTGCAGGTTTCATTTTCTTTCAGTTTTCCGTATGCTATGAAAGGTTGAAAACAGGTGCTTTCTATCCAGTATTTATAAACCGTTTTCATTGCTGCTTATAATGTGTAAGTGGAGATGACGGGTAAGTTAACTGCTCTTTAAAAAAAGTGTAATGTGATGGCATCTCTTTTCTGACAAAACACACTTGAATTCATACTTGTATGACTTTTTTTTTCTCTGTGTAACACAAACGAGTTATTGTCATAATGTTAGAAAGCTGAATGACATGATGGTCAGCTATAGAGCTTTTCAAACTCAGTGCAGTACTCAGTTTTAAAAGCTATATAGCTGACCATCATGTTGGGGTTCATGGGAAATTTGACAGGTAGATAAATGGTTTTGCAAAAAAAAAAATCTGTCAAACTGGTTTGGAAGGATACCCTAGTGAAAAATAATTATACTAAAACATATTTGAAATGCATTTTATTTTATGCTAAATATGCTACAAATACATTTACATAGTTATGTACTTAATATAAATACCCTGCAATTATGCCTGCAATGTACTTTTGGTATACTAAATTGGTATACCTAAAGTCCCCCGATAATCGATCATTTATCCCTTAAAACTCATCTTTGATCATCAAATCACATTTAAACGTTTTTTACTTAAAAAAAGAAAAAAACTTGCCTCATTTAGTATACGTGGTTGATTTTGATATACTGTAGGTTTTTTTCATTAGGGTATTTATTGTGAGAAGTGCTATAAAAATAAATATAAATTGAATGAAAAATGTTTATCTTCAAGTTTACACATCTAACATTATAGATTTTTCCAGATATGTTTAATATTTTAATAATTTCTTTAGGCTTTGTACTATAACAATATACAAAAGCCAATCATTCAAGATGACCCAACTTACTTCCGGCTGAGTATGTGAGTGAGAAGACGCACGTGAAGCGAGCTCCCGAGCATTTTTTCATCTTTCAGGCTATCTAAAGTTTTTAGCACACTTGGTGGTTTCGTTTTGTAAATCACTTATTCTTGGATTGATGCTCGGAAAGAGTTATGGCTTCTGAAAGGCAACGTAAACTTAAATCGTCAGCGACCGTGACAGAGAGTCATGGCGACAAGCTGCCGCTTGATCTGGAAAATCTCCGTGCCACCCTGATCTCCGAGCTATTATCCACCATCGCAGAACAGGTGAAAGCAGCCATTGACTCCGCTCTTGCTCCAGTTGTTGCGTCCTTTGAGAGCTTTAAATCGAGCATTGAATCACAGGGACGACACATTGACGAGCTCGATAAGCACCTGAATGATTACAGTGACCGCATTGTAGCACTGGAACAGGCGGTGCTAAAGTTGAATTCGGCTAACAAACAACTCACCGACAAAGTGGAGGACTTGGAGTCACGTTCTCGGCGTTGTAATCTCCGTGTCATCGGCATCCCAGAGCGAGCAGAAGGAAGCGACCCGGTTGCCTTTATGTCACAGTTTTTTTTCCAGGATGTGCTCGGGTCAGAAATCTTTCCAACTCCGCCGCTGCTAGATAGAGCGCACCGTATTGGGCCCGCGCCTTCGGCTGACCGGGAGAATCAAAGGCCTAGAGTAATGATCGTGCGGTTCCACTACTTTAGCGATAAAGAAAAGGCTGCTTGACGTGGGAATTGGAACCAGCTCTTCCATCAGAGCCGTAAGGTCTTCATTTTCCCTGATTTCAACTCTAGTGTTGCTAAGAGGAGGGCGGCATTTACAGCAGTGAGGAACGGCCTGCGTGAGAAGAGCGTGCGGTTTTCTCTTAGATTCCCTGCTCGTCTGGTGATCGACCTCGGTGATGAGAAGCTTCAATTTGATTGCCCCAAAGAAGCACAGCGATGGTTTAATGAACGGTACTCAGCATCCTAGGTATCTTGTAGAGGAAAAATGCAAAGGACACCATTGTAAAAGCAATGTGCTCTTGATACAATGCTAACCGTCATCCAAGTGAATTTAGGCAATAATATCCTTTCGTGTTGCCTGAATTGAATGTTATAGATGTTAACTTAACTCCATGTTCGGGAGTGACTTCATGCGACATAGATGCAAATAGATAGGAGTGTCAAGAGGAGTTGCCATTTTGGTTAACAAGACTGTGCCGTTTTCGATTGACAATGTCATTTCCGATATGAATGGTAGATATGTAATTGTGAAAGGGAAAATTTCACAAACACCAGTACACTGTAAAAAATTTCCTGTAGAAACTACAGTAACTTACTGGCAGCAGTTTGCCAGTAACTTACTGTAAATTAAACTTACAGTAAAAATACTGTATTCATATTTACAGTACCATTTAACTTGCTGTAAATTTATTTACAGTATAATATATTTTTTACTGTAAAACAATGATACATTTTTTTCTCCAGTTATATATTTTAATACAATAAAAATATTACTTTACACTGTGAAATTTACTGTAATTTGTTGTCCACTTTTACTATTTATTGTAAAACTACAAATTATTGTATTTCAACAGGTTAAAAACTAGTAAATAACTATAAGAAACAAAAGACTGTTTAACTTCTTTTATTGATTTAATTGTTCAATTGTAATACTTGAAATAACATTTTAATATTCTTGCAGATTTTACATTCAGCTTTCCAAAAACTTGAAAACATTTCATTTATACATAAAAGTTTTATATTAAGAGCATTGTAAAACAATTCATGAACAGATTCAGTCATAAGAACAAACTTAAAAATGTACTAATTCAGAAAACTCCTGTGTAGAATGTATTTGCTCTTAGTAGCTTAATAGTTTTGCCAGCTGAAATCCAGAAACTCCTTAATGAAGGAGGATACATGAGGGTTCAGGCCAGAGTTCTTCCTTTGCACCATTTTCCCACTTATTTTGCTGACCTGGAACTTTGAGGAGCACTTGCTGTTGTCAGGGTTAATCCTCACAATGAACCTTTACGTAACAGAAAAAAATTGTTAGATCATTTGATGTGTAAAAATGTCTAACAACACAACCAAATACTCACAACACAACCAAATACAGAAATGCGCTGCAAATGGCACAGAACACAATGGAAATATTTCCAGGGGACCCCAATAACTGATGAACCTGGATGGGGCATGCTTAGTGCTCAATGTCTACTTTTTTTTTTCTTGCAAAACATACAGAGATGACATGTTTATGACATACAACTTTGTATACAATATACAAAATTTAAAAAGAACATGAGGGTAAGATATTAATCTATACATCAGTAACACTGTAAAAAAAAAAAAGTAATGTTATGTTTAAATAAGTTTCATAGGTAAGAAATGTAAGGTAATTTAGGGTCCAAAGATGAAACAGCAATTTTTTAAGTTGAGACACTCACACACAGATAAATAAAGCATATTATGAAAACTTTTTTGTATAAAATGTATTTATTTGCAACAGTTATGTTAACAGCAATAATAAGACATTTATGTCCTAAGAACAGCTATTCAGCTGATAGACACCATGCTGTTTTGTCATAAGAACAGCCCAGGTGAAAATAATGAGGAAATTACGTTGGCTAAATCCGATATCGCCCCCTAAACACTCATTCACTCATTTCTACATTAGTCCACTAATACAGTTCACTTGAAGCGGTGAATGAAAACGAGTGAGTGAATTCGGACAGTCGTTGATTGTACATTGGCTGTACACAGACGGGTTCGTCACTTATTGGGGTCCCCTGAAAACATTTCCATTGTGTTCTGTGCCATTTGCAGCGCATTTCTGTATTTGGTTGTGTTGTGAACTTTTGCAGTGCTATGTATTTGGTTGTGTTGTGAGTATTTGGAGCACACGTGTTGTAAAACTGATGAAGATGTTTTCTTAATTTGCGGTTGTATGGAAGTAAAATAATGGCAACTGTAAAATAAAAAAGCCTGTTGAATTGCACTGGTTGAAAAAAATATGCATTGCATTTACCATGCTTGCATTTTAATGCATTGCATTTTTAGGGCTTGCATTTTTATGGGCTGAAATTCAACATGGTTGTATATTTAAGCTGTGAATATTTTAATTCAAAACATTTCAAACACATTTTCATTAATTACAATTCAATAATCCATATTCACCTTTCATATTTCACTTCCAAAATATTCAAACTGTTTAAATATACAACCTATAATATTAAATAGGCAATTTTCGGTCCATTTTATTTCGCTTTACAAATTCGCTTCCACAAATTCAGTGGTTCAAATTTGACAGTAGATTCAACATTGACATCCAGGAACTGCAGGAAAAGCAGTAGATTACAGAGCATACTCTCCATCTGCTGTCGACCTCACCAGCAGGGGGTGCAAGCATATGTTGTTGACGAAGACCAGAGCAACAGTTAGAGCAAGCCATTCATTCATAAAAACTGATTTATAGAAATGTAAGTGTATTTGTGATTATTATGAGGGCTGTTTTTATGTTTAATTTAGTGTCTTCACAGTCCCTGTGTAGCCGCATCTTTCTCTACATGAACAAGATTATAATGCTATTCTCCTGATGCTGATGTACAGAACAAATGTTACATTTGAAGTAGACATATTTTTCTCTTGGTTGTTTAGTTGCCTTAACTTTATATCACGGAGATGTGCTGCAGTACTATTCTATATTCCATAAATTGCAGTACCACTACTCAGCGTGAAACTTTGCGCGTTAAGTTCATATTCTGTGTCCATCTGCTTGCCTATAGCCATTTAGTACAGCCTTCTGAATAATGTGTGAGTTTGGTCTTTTATATCACTGTATTAGTCCATTAAACTACGTTAAGCGTTTTATATGTCCAGCTATCCTAAATTATTAAAGGGAAAAGTACTGCAGCACATATCCGCCATATAAAGTTAAGGCAACTTAACAACCAAGAGAAAAATATGTCTACTTCAAATGTAACATTTGTTCTGTACATCAGCATCGGGAGAATAACATTATAATCTCGTTCACGTAGAGAAAGATGCGGCTACACAGGGACTGTGAAGACACTGAATTAAACATAAAAACAGCCCTCATAATAATCACAAATACACTTACATTTCTATAAATCAGTTTGCTCTGCAATCTACTGCTTTTCCTGCAGTTCCTGGATGTGAATGTTGAATCTACTGTCAAATTTGAACCACTGAATTTGTGGAAGCGAATTTGTAAAGCAAAATAAAATGGACTGGAAATTGCCAGTTGAATATTATAGGTTGTATATTTAAACAGTTTGAATATTTTGGAAGTGAAATATGAAAGGTGAATATGGATATTTGAATTTGTATTAATGAAAATGTGTTTGAAACGTTTTGAATTGAAATATTCACAGCTTAAATACATAACCATGTTGAATTTCAGCCCATAAAAATGCAAGCCTTAAAGAAACAATGCATTAAAATGCAAGCATGGTTAATGCAATGCATATTTTTTTCAAGTAGTGCAATTCAACAGGCTTTTTTATTTCAAAAACATTTGGCATTATTTTTCTTCCATACGGTTGTTTTTTCTATTTGCATGTGTTTTCTTAAAGGGATAGTTCACCCAAAAATGTAAACTCTGTCAGTAATTACTCATCCTCATGTTGTTTCAACCCTATAAGACTTTCGTTCAACTTCGGAACACAAATTAAGATATTTTTTATTAAATCTGAGAGCTGGCTCACTCCTCCATAGACTTCTATGTTGTTCCGCCCAAAAAGGTAGTAAAAAATCATTAAAATAGTCCAAGTGACTATAGTGGCTCAACCTTAAGTTTATCAAGCGACAAGAAATCTTTTTTGTGTGCAAAAAAAACTAAAAATGATTACTTTATTCAATTATTAATTTTCTTCAGTGTGGGCCTCTGAGTGAGTTCACGAGAGCAACTTCTCGCATGTGTTGTGGCGCTCACGTGAACTCATGTCAGAGGCCCACACAGAAGAAAATTAATAGTTGAATAAAGTTTTTTTTCGCAAAAAAAGTATTCTCGTTGCTTGATAAACTTAAGGTTGAGCCACTGTAGTCACTTGGACTATTTTAACAATGTCTTCACTATCTTTTCTTGGCTGTCAGAATGAAATTACATAGAACCCTATGACGGAGTGAGCCAAATTTCTCAGATTTCATCAAAAATATCTTAAATTGTTACGACGATGAATGAAAGTCTTACAGGGTTGGAACAACATGAGAGTGAGTAATTACTAACAGAATTTTCATTTTTGGGTGAACTGACCCTTTAAAGGAGAACTCCGGTCAATTTTAACATTGAGCTCATTTTTTGTACATTTGGAATGCTGTCAGTACAGAGAACAACGACAAAAATCGGTGTTGCTACACAGTGTTATCTTTTTTTTTTAAATTTGCACCCTGTTGACTTCAATAGGGCATGTTATAAACCTGCTTTTAGCCTCTTAACATCCTTGATGTGTCATTACAAGTGCACAGGTCATGTGAGTGATTCCTTCAGAGTGAACACGAGTGAATCTGACTGCAGTAGATGTGAAAGATATGAATAAAAATTATGTTATTTCAGCCAGCGATCCTACCTGTATTTACATCCTGTTTTCGGTCGAAGTCCACAGTAATCGATTGTCGAGTTCATGCGCATGATCATAGGTACTAAAACAATGCGCGTGAACTCGACAATCGATTACTATGGACTTCGACCGAAAACAGGATGTAAATACAGGTATGAGCGCTGGCTGAATTATTATCATTTTTATTAATATCTTTCACATCTACTGCAGTCAGATTGACCCACGTTCACTCCGAAGGAATCACTCACATGACCTGTGCACTTGTACTGACACATCAAGGATGTTAAGAGGCTAAAAGAAGGTTTATAACATGCCCTATTGAAGTCAACAGGGTGCAAATTTTAAAAAGAGGATAACACGGTGTAGGCAACACCGATTTTTGTCATTGTTCTCTGTACTGACAGCATTCCAAATTTACAAAAAATTGAGCTCAATGTTAAAATTGACCGGAGTTCTTCTTTAAGTTGCAGCGTGTTGAGCACTCTCGGCCAACGTACTTACCACCTTCACGTCTTTCCTAACCTGTATGTTCTTCTTACTTTAGTGGAACACAAAAGAAGAATGTTGGTGACCCAACATTTTCTGTCCCTGTTGACTTCCATTATATGGACACAAAAAAACAATGGAAGTCAACAGAAACGAAAGCATTGGGTCACCAACATTCTTCAAAATATCTTATTTTGTGTTCCGCTGAATAAGTAAGTGATGACATAACTTGGGTGGATTATCCCTTTAATGTTTACCTAATATTATGGCATATTGCAAGATGTACTTACCTCTGAATGAACTCCAAAGTAGTGGCTGCTTCCACTTGGTACTCGATGTTAAGCACATAATAGCAACCGAAGAGAACAGCAAACGCAGAGGAAAAATCTGGCAGGTCAGTCTTAGGAAAGAGGACTTTGCCTTCAATTGACAGCATCCATTTTTTGCTGTGTAGAACTGAATCCCTTAAAAAAAAATTATAATAATAGCAATAAATTCATTTATAGTGTTTAACTTTGCAAAAACATTTAACATTTGATTTTGGTGTCAGTGAAAATATGTTGATGGAGCTTTTCTTATTAGTTTAAAAGGATAGTTTACCCAAAAATGACAATCATCATTTAGTCACCCTTGTTTTTCAAAACTTATTTGAGGAGATGTTAAAGGGTTCACCCAAAAGCAAAATGTTAAATATGGAGATCTATGAATAAAGCAACATGTTTGTTTTTAAAAACCATCCTAGAGCTGCATGATTTTGGATAAATTGAGATGCAGTCCATTTAAAATGTTTAAAGACGAATCATTGACATTTATATGAGATTGTGTGGGTGTCTGAATCGCGATCACAATCTTTTAACTATTAATCGTGCAGCTCTAAACCATCTCTTAAACATTGCTAAATCATGTATTAAAGGATCTTACCAAGCATGATCAGCCTTGGAGTAGAAGGAAGTGAAAGCCTGGTCTCTACATCTGTTGGAGTTGTTGTGACCTACACACACACAAACACAAGAGTTTTACTAACTGTCATTTACATACATTTTTGAATATATAAATGGAAAATACTCACAGACAGATTTCTCTAATGGTTTTTATGTTTTCTACTGAGGTGTGCTGAAAATGTCGACTTCACTCGAAAATATTTTTTACAGCCAGTAATTGGACATTTAATTTTTTTGCCATCGCGAATATGCCATTTTAGATGTTCGCAAAGACTGGCGAATTTGGTCGACACGAATGTACAGCCTTCAACACTGCATCTAGAATTCAGATCGTGCTGTTCTTATCTGTCCGGGTTTTTTGCGGCCTTTCTGTGTTTGCGGTAAATGTGAGACTGGAGGGCGGAGAGTCTTTGGAAAGTACATGGGCATTCAGGAACTGCACACGAAAACCTGAAGTTCGCCTTGTTTTTATGCCCTTTGGCATGATTAATAAAGGCGTATAATGTCTCCACAGAGACGCCACAGTGTTTGCACAAGAACATTGCGGGTTTTACTCTAGCACTATATGACGTGCATAATGCATTTATATGGGGTAATCGGCACGCGATAATAGCGGGAAAAAAAAACGACTGACTTTAAACTAAATCCACAAAAGCTTTGTTGTTCGGCCAACAGTTCACATGAACACTCACCAGCTCCTGACGTGGTCAAACCCAAGGCAGAGACCCGTTAATGTCCATATTTTGACGGTGAAACGTTCAGAAAAGGGAAAGAAAGGAAAGAAATATGAATGTTTGCACAGTGTCAACACAACTCTCTAGCTCTCTTCACAGCATAATGTGAGGTGACTGCGCGCCGTTAAGTGGCAGCGTTTTTTTATTTTTTTATTTAGCTGCTAAACCAAAAATATAATATATGTAAAGTAAAATGAGGAATATTTGTACACACCTTTGAATCTGACTGGTTCTTCTCGTATCTGTGCGTCTTCGTTTTCTTCTTTCTCCAAGCGGGAAATAATGCTTTTCTGTGATTGGTCAGGTTTCGCGCTCATTTTTTTTTACTGTATTTAGATTTACAGTAAATTAAAAATACTGTATTTTAGTGGCGCCAAGTGGATATTTTCCAAAATGTAACTTTAAAATACAGTAACATGCTGTATAATTGTCCTACAGTAAAATACAGTTCATTTTACAGTTAAATACTGTGTAATTTACAGACATTTCTAACAGTGTAGTTTTGGTAAATGTATATGCCCCGAATTTTGACAATGCTCTCTTTGCTCAAAACTTGTTCTCTAAGATCCCAGCTCTGAACACACATTTTTTGATATTTGGGGGTGATCTAAACTGTGTGATTGATCCAGATTTGGATAAGTCAAGTACTGTTATGAGAGCTCCATCTGCTATGTCAAAGGTATTTTCTGAGTTTATGGTTCAAAATGGTTACATTGACCCATGGAGACACATTAATCCCACAGTGAGAAAATACTCATTTTATTCGTATGTCCATCAATCTTTTTCTCGTATAGATTATTTTTTTATCAACAACTCTCTAATTCCCCAGGTTGTAAACTCAGAATATCTGCCCATTGTTATTTCAGACCATGCTCCTCTAAGTCTTGACATTCTTTTATTTTCATATCGCACTTCTCGACCACCCTGGAGGTTCAATTCTTTACTCCTATCTGACTCAGCATTTTGTGAATATATTTCTAATTCAATAGATGATTTTCTCCTTACTAATCAGACCGATTCAATCTCTTATTCCTTACTCTGGGAAACTTTGAAGGCTTTTTTAAGAGGACAGATAATCTCTTACTCTGCTTATGTTAATAAAGAACGGAGGAATAGGATTAAAAAGCTATCTGACAATATTCAAGCTTTAGATGACCAATATACTCACAACCCGACTCCTGACTTACATAAGCAAAGGCTTAATTTGCAGGCAGAATTTAATCTATTATCCACAGGTGAGGCAGAGAGACTTTTATTACACACGCGTGGCAATTACTATGAGTATGGGGATAAGATCGGTCGGCTCCTGGCCCACCAGCTGCGCGGACGAGCGGCTTCTCGTTTTATTACTCAAATTGCGCAACCCGGTGGCGCATTAACCTCAGATCCTGAGGAGATCAATTCGACCTTCCAAGATTTTTACTCCTCCCTATACAAAACTGAAGCTTTGAACCATAAAAGAAGAAATGGAACAATTTCTTGGGCTTGTTGACTTCCCCAAGGTTGATTCTATTTTGGCATCTGAAATTGATGGACCCATTACTTTAGAGGAAATTGTTGAGTCAATTCATTCATTGCAATCGAAGAAATCCCCTGGCCCAGACGGGCTGCCGTCTGAATTTTATAAGAAATTTCATGCTAAATTGGCTCCACTTCTTTTATCTGTATTTGAGGAATCCTTAGAGCTAGGTATGTTGCCCCCATCATTGAGACAAGCATCTATAACTCTATTGCTTAAAGATGGGAAGGACCCGACATTATGTAACTCGTACAGACCTATTAGCCTGCTCAATGCTGATGTTAAAATCTTAGCCAAACTTTTAGCTTCTCGTTTAGAGGCAATACTACCTAGTATTATCTCAGAGGAACAAACTGGATTTATAAAAGGACGGCATTCATTTTCTAATATCCGTACTCTTTTTAATATTTTATACTCAGGACAAAACAATAGCTCCGCTGAGGTGATCATCTCGTTAGATGCCGAAAAGGCATTTGATAGGATAGAATGGGCTTATCTGTTTAGGACATTAGAGGAGTTCGGTTTTGGGGATCGATTGATTTCATGGATACGTTTATTATATGCTGGCCCTCAAGCTTCAGTTTATACTAATAATGCCAAATCTGAATATTTTACTTTATCACGGGGTACGCGCCAGGGATGTCCCCTGTCTCCAATACTTTTTGCCATAGCTATTGAACCCCTTTCAATAATGCTTAGAACACTTCCGATATTTCAGGGCATAATCCGCAAGGGAACTGAATATAAATTGGCTTTATATGCTGACGACTTGTTACTCTATGTTACCAGCCCAACTGCATCTATCCCCGGGATTATACATCTATTAGATGATTTTGGGAAATTTTCTGGGTATAAATTGAACTTACAGAAGAGTGAATGTCTACCCATAAATCAGTCTGGCCAAAAACTAAAACAGAATGACATACCCTTCCATTTGGTGAATTCTAAATTTAAGTATCTTGGTGTTAATGTTACGCTTTCTTATTCCGCCTTAAAAGCAGCAAATTTTACTCCTTTGGTTTCATACATGAAGTCCGCTTTTTTAAGATGGGCAACTCTCCCATTATCTCCACTAGGTAGGATAAACGCTGTCAAAATGAACATTCTGCCAAAATTTCTTTATCTCTTTCAAGCTATTCCTCTGTTTTTACCTAAATCTTTCTTCAAGAATATAGACAAACTAATCTCTTCATTTATATGGGCAGGGAAAACTCCTAGAGTTTCCAAAATTTTGCTCCAAAAAAGTCGGTTAAGTGGAGGGCTTTCCCTGCCTAACTTTATGTATTATTACTGGGCGGCGAATATTCAGAAATTAGTGTTTTGGGTACAGACCCCCTCTTTACCATGGTGCCGCTTAGAAGCTAAGTCTTGCATTTTAACATCTCTCCCTGCTATGGCATTCTCTTCTCTCCCTATGTCCCTTTCACATTACACGAAAAACCCAATAGTATGCTCTTCTCTCAAAATATTCTTTCAATTTCGACGCCATTTTAAATTTACCTCAGCATCAACCATGGCTCCTATACGAAATAATCATCTCTTTCTTCCTCCCATTTCAGATTCTGTATACTCTCTTTGGGAAAAGAAAGGTCTGAAATGCTTTAAAGATCTTTTCATTAATGATGTGTTTGCAAGTTTTATCCTCATCCTTTAATTTGCTTCCTTCTCACCTATTTCGTTATTTTCAAATTAGGCACTGTGCCTCCTCTCTGTTTTCCGGGTTTCCCTCTCTGCCTACAAAGTCTACATGGGAAGAGGCTTTTAAACTGAATCCTCACATGGGGGGGATTATCTCAAAGATATATGCAATTATCTTGTCAAAAGATAATGCTCACAACATCAAAACTATCAGGGCTTGGGAAGAGGAACTTGAATTAGAGTTTGAAGATGACTACTGGAGTAGAGTATTAGACAACGTACGTACCACTACTTCGTGTGCTAGGCTTAGTTTTATACAATTTAAAACTATTCATAGAGCTCATCTTTCGAAGACAAAACTTTCTAAAATGTATCCCAATGTTTCAGATTTGTGTGATAAATGTAAACTTTCACCATGTAACCTTAGCCATATGTTTGTATTGTGTCCCAAGTTACAAAACTTTTGGAATTCTTTCTTTAAAATAGTTTCTGATGTCCTAGGGGTCAAGTTAGCGGTTTGCCCTTTGATTGCAACCTTTGGAGTTCCATCTCGGCGTCAGCCTTTAAGCCGTAGACAGGCCGAGGCCGTAGCTTTCGCATCTCTCCTCGCCAGGCGCAGAATACTGTTATCTTGGACCTCCCCACAACCCCCTTCTATTTCAGTTTGGCTCAAAGATTTGGTCTTTTTTTTGAAACTTGAAAAAATTAAGTACAATATCAGAGGTAGGGGAGATTCCTTTGGCAAAAAATGGCAAAAATTTATTACATTCTTTAATGACTTACCAACCTTAGACGTGGATTGAATGGAGGTCTATATATGTGTCATCTCAATTTTGTATGTATCTTTGCCTGTATGTAGATATACATTAATGTATGCACATATGTGTGTTTTTTTTTTGTTTGGTTTTTTTTTTTTTTTTTTTTTTTTTGATCTTCAGATGTCTTGTTTATCAGATTGGGGATTGCTTTGTTGGGGCTGGGTAGGGTTGTTTATGGTGGGTGGGGTGGTATAAAATGTAAAAATGCAGTTTGCAACAATAAAAATTCTATGATAAAAAAAAAAGATGACCCAACTTAGAATATCATGCTTTTTTCACTCAGTATAAGTGAAAGCATCCAATATTTAGCTGTGTTTGTTTAATTTTAGGATTTCTTGGCATCACAATGTTTGAGGAACCCTTAGACAGTTATCCAGCAACCAACTAGTTGATTTGTGAAGTTGATTTATTTTTTTATTTTGTTTTATTCTTCTTCTTGCAGCTATGTTTTAATTAGCATCCTGTGCTTTAGATTTTAGTTTGCACAGTAATTAAATATTTTAATTAGCATGCTAATTAAAGCACTGCCACCTAAAATAAAATAAAAAATTTAAAAAAAAAAACAGAGGGGAAAATAATTCATCTATAGTCAGTTTTTGGATGACTAGTTGATTAGTCGGCCTTTGTGACCCAGCATTCCCAATTACCCTTAGTTTCTATAGTGCAATTGAAGAAAAAAAAAAAAAGATTTCTCATTTTGTTTCGACTGATTGATCATCATCCACACAGTTTTTCCCAACATCTCCTGTTATGTGAATCAGTTAAATCTGAGCAGTAGCCCTGCTCTTCAAAGGGAACTGAAGGGAGATCAGGGACAAGACGGCGATGTTGATTGACGTGGACATGGATGTTGACAGCTTGTGGAGTGTTCCAGAGAGTGGAATAAAGCGGCGAGCCAGCCGGAGGTCAGATACCAAACCCAGATTTACACACTCACTCGGGCTCAATCACAGCCAGCCTGCCTCAGAACGAAGGCGGAGTTCTCTTCCGCTCTCTTCTTCTCCTCTGTTTGATATTGTGTTGGGACAATGACTCAGAAAGGGTAATGAAAGCCTTTCAGCTTCCCTGAGGAAACTTCACTCACTTAATTACTTCAGCCTCCTCTGGTGAGCTTGAAATATGCTTTTTGGGAGCCAGCGCAATCTCTCTTGGATTAATCCCCTTGCAAAATTGATGTTTACCATGCAAGCAAACAGAGTATAACCAATCTGTATCTTGTTAGTGCTTGTGAAACGGACAGTTGATTATCTGTAGAATTACCTCGAAAACATTACATTTAAGGCAAGGCATGCTGAAGATTTTGTAAACCGTTTCAGTGCAACGCAGACCAATTAGTTTGCCTGGTGTTTATGTACTTAAAGGTTCAATATGTAACTTTTTTGCTTTAAAAATAGCAAAAATCACTATATCTATGTTATATATATTTTTTTAGTTGTGTACTTACATTATCCCGACTGTTTCCAACAACTTTCAAACCAGGAGAAATTTGTAATTTAATATGAAGACACGGACCGTTTGCTTATTTCCGTTTTGTCGAAGTCAATGGCATCATATCCGCGTTCTCCCTGGTTTCTGCTCGTACTGCCATAGTAACCAGAGCCGTCTGATAGTAACCAAGGCGACAGACGTGGACAACTGTGTAGTTCGTAATGTCTATCTGCACGCTGTTGTTGTTTCATTCAAACATTATGGACCATGGAAAGCAGACTTTGGATAAAAAAGGAGAACTAAAACAAGAATCAATATCAGCGTGGTGTTTTCGAGATGCCGAGAGCTCCACGTCCGAGACTTCGACCGCTCCTACATGTACTTTATTAAACAGGTGAGCACATTTACATAAAACTAATCAGTTATATAGTTCAACAATGATAAAATGTTAGAATATGATCTGTATGTTATTCTAATGTTGATCTAGCTTACTGCTAGTCTCATACAGACAAACTAACACAGAATAACATAAATTTCAACACATTCAAATGCAGTTTTGTGTGACAGTGTAATGTTAGACCAAGTGAAACAGCGCTGCGTTACCTCACAAGTTTAATTTGTCTAATAAACTGACCTGTTAGTAATTCTGCACTTGCGTGTAGTTCGGTAGAATGAAATGTCCATATTCCTTTTATATCCGTGGGACTCGCGTCGCGTGTGGAGCTGATAGCTGTGTCTTAGCAATGCCGACCTGCTTCATATCACAGTCATGATAAAAACATCGATGTATTCATTCATCCATAAACATTATTAGATCGGTCGGCTTGATGTTGACGACAAGATCCATAATTCTTAGCAAATCTTGCGTCATCAAACTACGCCTTTGTTATTGTAAGAGGTTAGCGACCCCTAGCGGCGAAAAAATTACATATTGTACATTTAAAGGAATAGTTCACTTACTTAATTTACTCACCCTCAAGTTGTTTCAAACCTGTATGAATTTCTTCTGCTGAACACAAAGGAGGATATTTTGAAGAATGCTCGTAACCAGACAGTAGACTTCCTTAGTATGTTTTTCTCTATGGAAGTCAATGGAGTACATCAACTGTTTGGTTACCAACATTCTTCAAAATATCTTCTTTTGTGTTCAGCAGAAGAAAGAAATTCATACAGGTTTGAAAGAACTTGAGGGTGAGTAAATGATGAGTAAATTTCCATTTTTAAGTGATCTATTCCTTCAACTAATTAGGCCTCTGTTTGACCATCTAGACATTAAAAAATCACCTAAGCGTTTTAGGAAACTACTTTGGAAATAACACATCAGTCAGCTAAAGTTATATGAGTGAATATGAGCTTCAACAAAGTCTGTGACATTTTGACAAGTCAGCGGTATCATTCTATGAAGCTATACCACTGCATAAATTCCCAGAATGCATCAGGACTGACAGGGTTGCAGCATACAATGCTGTCATACAGGAAAGATGGATGGTGCGTGGAATGTTCTTACCATCATCATTACCTATCTGGAATCCTGAGAAAACAACCATTCTTTTGCATTCTTTTTCACCATTCAAAACCGAGTCACATAGAATTTTCATTTAGTTTCACCTCTTTTTCTCGCCGAAAAGCACTCATACAAGCTTTATTATGCCTGTATTTGCGCGCCACACAACCGGTGTGTTTCCATTTACTATGGCTGATGAGGGTGGGTGAGATTTGAGGTAAGGTTAATGTGCCACGCTCAAGGGTACTGTGAACAGATTTGCCGTTTCCTGAAGCAGCAGAATGTTCTCGTTGCCAGATGTTGAAGCGGACAGGTGGAGAATGGAGGACGAGATGGCTATAAGAAGAGAGAAGATGATGAAAATGTATGAAAAATGCTTACAGATACAGTCTGGAATGCTAAGTATAGATTTTATTTAGAGGCTGTGTGAGACGGAGATAATTGTGAAAGCAGATTTGCGGTTCTGTCCATCCTGTCCATCTCACCAATGGATGTAATTGTGTTTTGCAAAAGGTATTTTAATACAGAGTAATTATTATCAGTATGTACCGTTTAAGAAGACTGTCTTGCATAACTTTAGTCACAAACTTTTTAAGTATTTCTCATCTAGATTATTTTGAGCTATTTATTATAGTGATTGCAAGGAAGCACTGTATTGACTAGCAAATGTATGCATACAATTTACAGTCTTTTGATTCTGGAAAAAAAAAACATACTAAAATTACTGATGACTCATCCTGTGCTGCACAGATTTTTGTCCAATCAAATGCTAGAATGAGAAAGTCCCTCCCCCTGATACTATCTGCAGCGACTAGCAAGTAGCATATCATAGTTGATAGCTGTGAAGTAACTAAAGCCTTCTGCCTATTTGTTTTTCTGTTTTTAAAGGAAAGGAAATAAGGGAAACCTTCAAATATGTCCCACCCAAACTTCCTGTTTAAATACGAAATGAGCTACTTAAAATACAGACTTTTAAACTTTTTTTTTTTTGTAATTATATTTAGCATTTTTTTTTTACTTTTTGTTTTTGTAAACTTTCTAGAATTTTCTATACTCAAATTTAAAATTGCTTAAGCTTAATCTCTCATTTTCTTTTTGATGAATGTTGGACTTCTGTTAAATTAATGTTTTCAATTTCTTCCTTTTTTTTTTTTTTGTACTTTACCTTTCAGACAATGCTGTGTTTTATGACAACAGAACCAAAGCCTAAAACCTTACCTAAAACTTTAATATTAGTCTCTTTCTGTCTTCCAAGCACTATTTCCTTCAGGAAATGAAGCTTTCACTGTGAAAAATTTCTAACCCTCCCAAATCAAAAATTTCAAGTGACTGGTAACATCTAAATTTTTCAATTGGCCCAAGTGAAATTCTGTAAATTTCAATTGGCCCAAAATAAAATCTGTAAATTTAATTTGATAATTTACAGAATTTCACTTGGGGGCCAATTGAAAAATTTAGATGTTATCGGTCACTTGAAATTTTTTATTTGGCAGGGTTAGAAATTTTTTACAGTGTGTGCTATATTTTAAAAGCACATTTCATTTCTTTCATACTTTTTATCTCCAGCGCAAGAGTACATAAAAATAGGGCAGAGGAGAATTTTGGGTCTAATTACATATAGTTTGCATACAGTAATCATATAATATGCAGTATGCACACTCTTGTATGTATATTCGGGTTACTTTAGAAAACTGCAAATTTAGGATCCACTTACTGTACATGAGATAACAATAAAACAAGATCCGTTAGCATACAGTGTTAGTTTTTTTTTGTGTGTTTTGCACTTTCTGTATTGTGATCTTGTGAAATGTAGTTTGAATACACGGCGGGTTTACTTTGACGCACATGGCAACACTCTAATGGAAGTGGGAGATCATTATGAAGGATTGTGATGAGGAGCAGGTGGATGAATTTAACAAGAACTAAGCTGTCAGTGATGGTGACAGCTGAAGTTGAAATAACACGCATGGAACTTGAGACAGAAGAAGTGGCCCTCTCTTATCAACCTCTTCTCTGTTTCCAAGCAGACAGGCATCATTAGACTGGAGGTAGAGCCGGATCATTGTTCCACTTTGACTTGTTCCTATGCAGGCAGGAGCAGACGCTGATGTCTAGAGGTGGAAAACACTCCGACACAGGTCAAGCACTCGAGTCTGAGCTGTGGTCTGTTTGTCATCCAACGACAAATTAGTTGGATTTAGGACACAGAAAGACAGTGTTTATATGCATTTAAGTTTTTTAGTTGTTTGCCTATTAGGACTGAGTCCTGTTTCTTATTTTCAAGGATTCGATTCAGATTATATATGTTGTTATAACTGTTACTGTATATTTAAACATCAATAAAAAGTAAAATGGTGAAATATTTTTATTTCTATTTCTATTTGAACAGTCTTCATTGTCAGATGATTCTTCAGAAATCATTTTTATATGCTGATATTAAGCTCAAGAAACGTTATTATTATTATTATCAATTAGGGATGCACAATATATCGGCCACCATATCGGTATCAGACGATATTTGTTCATTTTTTAATGTTATTGTTATCGGCCCTATAAAAAATGTCCGATATATTAAAGCTGATGAATAATAGATTATTTCCTTCAGCTGAGACACTTCAGTTCATCATGATGGTTCTGAATTGCTATAAATATAATTGGAATCACTTCAAAAAAGGAAAATACAGTAAAGCGCAACATGTGCAGCACAAGTCTGTCATATAGGCTACATACAATTATAATGAGAACATTATAATTGTGTGATAGGGAAATAGCTTTTAATGGTGAGACTTTTGTTTTTGTTATCAGGCTCTCAAATATATATTTGTTGGTTATCGGCTTTTTTTTTGGTTATCATATCGGCCAAAATTTTCATATCGGTGCGTCACTATTATCAATGTTGAAAACGGTTGTGCTGCTTAATATTTATGTAGAAACCGTGAAACATTTTTATTAGGATACTTTTAGGAAAGTTTAGAATAACAGATTTTTTTTTTTATGTTTTTTATTACAATGTAAAAGTCTTTTTCACTTTTCATTAAATTAATCTGTCCTTTCTGAATAAAATAATTTATTTCAAAGAAGAATAAGTCTTCCTCACCCCTAACTTTTGAACAGTAGTGTATATATAGTAAAATATTTATTGATTATTTTGTTAATAACAAGTCGGTAATAGGCCATCCATCCGGCCATTTATCCATCCGTCCAACCATTCGTCCAACATCCTCAAAACCACATCCAAACAATAGACTCTCACCTTATTAAATAATAATAATAATAATAATAAATACAGAGATCCCAATCCCATCTAAATTACTGTGAAATCACAAATGTTGGATGTTAAATATTGTAACTCGGATTATTTGTCTGAATAGGGCTACTGATGTTTTTGATGATGGTTTTCCTATAGCAAATAATGGTGTTTTTCATTGCATGAGTAAAATAATTGTAGTTATTTGCTGTAATTGCAGTGACTGTTATGCACACAGAAGTACATCCTATGACCCTGTTATTGATAGGATGTTTCATTTTCTAATATTTGCCCAATAGCAGCACATAATCTTCAGTAAACAGTACTTCTCTAACTCAGTCCTCCTGTTTAGTATGTTTCTCTTTGTCTCGACCCATTTTACGGTCTTAAACACACATGAGGGATCTTGACTTCCCTCTGTTTTCTTTCAGCTGTCGGAAACCGTACGGTCTTCCCTGAACCCCGCTCCACACCCCATTACCGCAGCCCCATTGCTCTCGCTGAATATCAAACAACAGGACACCTCTGTGTCTCTTACCCTGCAGTCATGGCTACAGTTAGAGAGACATTAGGGACTGAAGACATAGGAAACCGTGAAGTAGAAACAGCAGCCCAGCGCTAAGCTACTGACTGTTTTCATTGCTATATAAGCTTTAAGTTCCTTTGAACTCATTAATGATGAATTCCAGGGCTGGGGGGTGGGATGTGTCTGTATTACTGCAATTACTTCTGATGCCATACGAACTGTACAAACATATTTGTTTTTTTGTTTTCTTACATGAGATGGGGCGAACAGTATGTTAGGGCAAGAAAATATTAGCTTTTCACTTCAGTAAGCAGTAGTTTATTTGTTTATTTTAAACTCTGGCTATAGGGCGAATTTTTAATACTTAATTTTTGGCCGCATTTTAAATGATGAAATGACAGTAATGCAAATTATACCCCGAATTAACAGAGTATGTTAATTTAGCATTCAGCTCAGTTAATTAATGAGATAATCAAACAGTTTACTGAACAAACACCATGTTGGACAATTTGTTCTTGAAGTCGACCTTTGTTGAGTTGGCAGACTTACATGTAATGCTAGCTGGCAAGAAAACAGATTTTCATGTCATTAGATGTCTGACGTAATGCCACGTTAGTAATATATGTACAAGATGTGTTATATATTTTAATAAAATATTGCCTATGAATACAGACTATATGGATATATATTAGTGTAACAGGACATCTGTGGGTATTTAAAATACATTAAAATTGTCTTATTTAAAAATAAAAAATAAATAGATTAAATTTGGGCTTGGCAAAGATCCGATGGATGGATGGATGGATGGATATTATACGGGTTATAACATCCTGATAGCAATCTATAATAGAAGTGGTCTAAATATTTAAACATATACATCTATCTTCTGTGGAAGTCTCAGGGCCGAAGAAATTTCCTCCAATCACTGCATTTGGTCCGAATGCAACGATAGGATGTCCTACCTGTCTGCCAACAAATGTATTTCCAGACCTCCTTGCAAACATCACACGTCATCAGCGTGTTTTGTAACACTACAGAGTTTTACACAGACAGTCACATAGCACTGAAAACAAACAGCAGCCACCTTTTACAGTTCCTCCTGAACCAAAACAACAAGCTTATGCTTGTTCACACCATGCTGTGACCGTAATTACGAGATGGCAACCTGTGACGTTCTACTCGGAGCTGTTCACGTCCTCAGACTCGGATTTATGTGTTTCTGTGTCAAAACTATAAACACTGAAATGAATCCTGCAGCAGTCAGGAGTTACAAGTATGAGCTCTAAGTTGTTTACCCCATTAATATTGTAATGTGCTTTGAGACATGAGGTAATTTAATGCTGTCTCTTTGGAGACTCTGCTGTGTGTGTTGATGTGTTTTGAAGGAGGCGTGGCTTTGGAGACGATCTGAAGGGAGGGTGGTATCTCATGCTTTCAAAGCTAGCTTGCTATTGCTAGCCTCTCCCAAATTGCCTACCCTACCTTTAAGTTGAAGTTCTACAATAATTAAGAATAAAACTTAGTAAAACTATATAGACATAAAAAAGCTAAATGTCAAAAACACAAAACAAAATAACTAAAACGGTAACTAAAAACATTTTCATTCAAATAAAAATATATTTCTTCCATCAGTGATGCTAAAATAACACTGGCTAAAATTGCTTCCACTGTGTGCTCTTTGTTAAAGAAAAAAAAAAAAAGATGAATAAAATTTGCAGCTTTTATAGCTGTCATGCTTATATATTTTCAAACATGAGAATGGCACTGCAATACAGAACACTTTGCCAACTATAATGTCTTATTTTTGCTACAAAGTGCGAATATACCAACCCACACAACCTAAAAATACATTTTAGTATAGGGTGACAAAATGTGTTTTCTCTTAGTTATTACCCGTCTCAGCCTCAGACACGCAGCCCACACAATGTTCACAAACCACCTGATGTATATTGCATTGTACACAAATGTGGCAAAAGCAGGCAGACACGACCTGCACATAAATACTGCTGTAGAAACAAACTCCCATTTGAGGCATTTGTGGTCTGTTGATCTTGAGAAGACCGTATAGGTCTTGGAGCTCCAGGCTGTTCCTGGAGAGAAAAATGTCTGGATTAACTTCATATATCATTTTAAGACGTGATTTGATGTGTAGCTTCAGGTTAAACAATCAAAAAGGTAGTTTTCTTTCTTGAAGGCATTTGAAGTGTCACTCTGGTGATGGGTGAATGAAATCGTCAACATGAGTATGTCGAACTGCAAGGCATTACAAGGTTAGTATTAAAAAAAAAGTGTGTGATGTATAAACTCATTTTAAAACCATAAAGCCATGGGCCATGTACTTCCTCCACTTTTTAATTTGCAGCTCACATCATTAATCTATGAGAAATAAGTGGATGCTGTGAGTTAAAGTGCGCCATTTGGCATGGGCATTACTCCTGCTCTCGCTAAATAGAGATAATTGACATGAAGTGATGGATTGCACGTAATGTACTGGAATTCTGGATACCATGCAGTACTTGATTTGGTAATGATGATATAAATTATTGCTATGGATATGCATGCAGATGTACTGCTGTTTCTGTACTGCTATATCTGTTTTTGTACTTTCAATTCGCAATTGTAATACAGGTGTTATTCAAAAGCTTGGGTTCAGTAGGATTTTTAAAGGGCCCCTATTATGCTATTTTAAAGTTTCCTAATGTTGTTGTGGAGTCTCCTACAACATGTTTACATGTATCAAAAGTTTAAAAAAACTGTTTAATTTCCTCTTAATATACATTTGCACATCATCACATTTTCAGTGACTCTCAAACGACTCGTCAAATGAATCAATCTCTCTAAATCCCTCCTTTCCACGATATACTCTGCTCTGATTGGCCAGATAGCTCAGTCTGTTTTTGCCATAACGCCTGCTCTGCTTGTCCTGAGGCTTCCTACACCGTAAACTAAACACAGTAACGAACAATGACGTTGATTTTACCATATAAATCCGAGAGCAAGTCCGATGATGATTGGAAGAACTGTTATTAAACCCGAACCTCCATCGCAAGGACGTTTCTCAGTGATACACTACTCAGTTTGAGGTACATTATGAGATGTTGCAACTGTAATTCCTCAACTTCAGCATTAACAAGTGCATGTCCAGCAACAAACCGATTATTTTACTTGTGCTCATTTATTTACAGAGTATTTTTCTAATATATTGCGGTGAACATGTGGAAACTGTATCAATAACAGTGCATGTATGCAATGTATACATTAGTCGAGCTCTAGAGTGAATGATATAATGTAACATAAACGTTGGTAAAACAAATATTTCCTCAAAGTAGTGAGAACGACAGACAATCTGCATTAATAGACACAGTTATAGGTAATCGTGGCCCACAACTGATTAGCATAAGTATTAAGACAGTGATAACGTGAGTTAGCCAGTTAGCAGGAGACCTACACAATATAAAGCTCAAAACTAAGTTTTTTGAACACCATCTGTCAAGAGTAAAAACGGTTTGTGAATCCCGCATTGAACTCCGAGATTTGAGAAGCAGTCTTCAGTAAAATAGGGAACACAGCAAAGGTTTAGGATTATACTGCTGCGATATTGTAGTAAAGATTATCTTTAACCACTGATTCTTCACATGCTCGTCCTTGGGCAGTGAAAAAGAACTGGCTTTACCGTCACATTGTAGAGCAGAGCGTCTTCTCGACATGTTGCTCTCCAGTATCCACAGGAATCAGCTGCAGGTTTGAAGTTCAAGTTTTCCCTGATGTCTGCGCATGCAATAAGTGGGCGGGCAATATGCTAATATTTCATCTTGACGTCACAACAAAACGGCTTATGACTCGTTTGAAAAACGATTCATTTAATTGACTCAGAGTCGACCCTTACTTTTGAAAGACAATAACTTTATATACGGTGCACTTTCAGATTTAAAACTTTGCAGGATGTTTTCATTCACTTAGAGCTATGTTACACACTACATGAAAGGTCATTTTCAAAAATCCATAATAGTGGCCCTTTAATAGAAATTAATACTTGCATTAAAACGATCTAAAATTACAGTAGATAACATTTACAATTTTACAAAAGAGAAATGCGGCCCTTTTGAAGTTTATAAGAAAAGTTCATAAAAAATGCTGGAAAAAATAATGGTTTTATATTAAGCAGCACAACCGTTTTTAAAGGGATACTTTACAGTATTAAGGTAAACAGTTGAGTTTTACCGTTTTCGAATCCATTCAGCCGAGTTTCTGATATTTAGAAGAATATCAGTAACCAGACAGTTTCTGGTCTCATTGACTTCCATAGTAGGAAAAAAAATATACTCACAGCTTAGGCTAGTAGCTTAGCAGCTGAATTCACAAAACCCACGGTGTTGTTTATGATTGCTGAATTTTCCTACTACAACTGTATTTATATGGTTGTTCATTAAATCACAAATGCCTAAGATAGTGAACTAATTTTCATCTCCTTTAGAGCATTTTAATTTCTCAATCTCTGTCAGCAGACTTTTTGCATAGCATTGTTGTCCTAACCTTGTAAATGCCTGAATGGTTAATGTTAAGACTTAGGACATCAGTTACTTTTCTGGCAATTCTGCAACTCCCTGAAGGCATAGTTCGCTCAAAACGCTGAATTACTTTCTTCTGCAGAACACAAAAGAAGATTTTTTGAAGAATTTTGGTGATCAAACAGTTTGAGTTAGTTTTGACTTCTATTGGAGAAAAAAAAAACTAATTTCTCAAAATAACTTCCTTTGTTATACAGAAAAAAAGTATGTCATACAGGTTTGGAATGAGATGGTGAATAAATGATGAAAGAATTTTCATTTTTAGGTGTCTATCTCTTTAATCCAACATTAAAGTCACAATGAAATCAAAATGGACAGTTCTTGTTTGTTCGTGGAGTTGCAGTATTGATTTTTCTGTTTTTGTTTAAGAAGCTGTTTCACTTGGATATACATCACAATAGGAAAGAGAATACTTTCTTTCATGTCGACTTTAAGGTTGTTCACACTTGGCAGGCTTGCTTCTATTAAAGTCCCCCTGTGGTGAAAATCAAGCTTTTAATGTTGTTTATATGTCTATGTGGTGTTTTTAATATGCTTTAAGACAAACCATGTGCAAATTCACCATTGCTGAGTATTTTCCTTAAAGGGATAGTTCACTTTGAAATTAAATTTTGGTATGTTTTAGCTTATCTCAAGGGCATCCAAGATGTAGGTGTCTTTTTTTCCGCAGTAGTTTCAATTTTGATGTTTTTAGGTCAAACCGTTTTTGTCTGTCAGTCGTATAATGCAGGTCTATGGTCACTGTCTCAAAGAGCATGCACAGAGTCCAAATTAAAACAATTCCCCATCGTCCAAATGAAACAATTCCCCATCATAAGTACACATTGATGGCCTAAGACACGAAACGAGCGGTTTGTGTGAGAAAACGAACAGTATTATTTATATAGTTTTTAGCTATTATACACAGCCACGTCCAAGTGATCTGAGGGCGCGTGCATCCTGGTGTGTGACGTGTGCGCAGACTGGTGCATAGATATATAGACTAGATGTCGCCTTGTCTACGGCAGTTCATTGGAACGAATGTCTTTAAGGTGACATCTAGTGTATGTATCTATGCACCAGTCTGCATACACGTCACACACCAGGATGCGCGAGCGCCCTCAGATCACTTGCACAAATTTAATTGAGTGAACTATCCCTTTAACTACAATGAACCAAAGACAGTTTGAAATTGCTGGTGTTTCTGACATCACAAACTACCTTGTAGCCAATCACATCAACGTGTGATCTTCATCGAGTGGATCTCTGAGCGTGTGTGAGTGAATGGAGGCGGGACTAATTTGCATATTTATAGAACCGTGGATACTAAATGAGGCACGGGTGTTGAGTTATATTCAAGCTTTTTAAGGCATGAGGAATTTTTTTTTCAATGAAAAAAACATTTACATGTCATTTTGTTGATCAAAGGTGAGTTTAAGGGACAAAATGATTGACTACAGTGGGACTTTAAAAGAAATTCTGGTGTTCTGTTAGTTAGGTAGCACGCTGCCATCTGAAGCCTGGTGCGCACCAAAAAGAGAACCGAGACTGCTAAAAAGTTGGGTCTCGATCCTCTTCCAAACAAACTGGTATGGATTGACTGAAATATGAATGCAACACAGACTAAAGACATCTATAGGAACCAAAAGCAGGATGCGATGTCACGAAATGCGCCCTGAAAAGGACAGAATGCTCAATAGGAATGTCATAGGAGTTACATTGCCCACTACAGTTCAGTACAGGTGTTGGAAATGCCATAAATGTATCATTTTCTTTTTTTTGGTCCGGATCAGAACTGAGAGAACCGAACTAAACACACATCTTAAGTCCTATTGACCACTCTTTTTTTTTTTTTTTTTATCTGAACACAGTCCATGTACAACTCTGTCCCTCAAATTGTTCTATCTCAATGTCTCTCTTTCACTCACTCCATATCACTCTCATCTCTGTCTTTCTACTGCGCTCATCACATTTGCAGGAGTTTTTTTGTCTAACACTATCAGGTCTCTTATCAGGACAGGAGTTGTTTTTGCTAAATCTTCACCCTCGCCAGCCCTCTCCTCAGTTGTTTTGATATCTCTCTCTTAGTTTAGATGAAGTGATCCAGCGTCTTCCGTATCTCTGTTTTTTGCCGCTCCTGCGCTCTTATCCCTCACGCTCGCACACATGATCAATGCTATCAGCTCTGTGTGGCAGTGATAAATTATGCATGCGCTCCAGTCAGTGGCTGAGTTGTGGTTTGTGTGAATCACAGTGGCGATAGTGAGTCTTAATCAGCACCTAAAGTGTGAGAACTCTTAATGTCCACCCCGAGGGTCGTGAAGAGCAGCGGCTCTTTAAGAATGAATTATGTTGGATCCATGGCCTTGCGTTTAGCGTACATGCTCCATCATGTTGAGCTGTGGTGCTATTGTGGATTTAAAATCTCATTCCTCTCTTTTCTCTTCATCATTTCCTGCCTAGTTGCAAATGTTTTGTTGATAAATGTCAAAAATATTACACATAAAATACATACAATACCTTTCAAAAGTTTGGTTTTGGTAAGATTTTTTTTCCCAGCAATAATACATTACATTGATCAAAAGGAACATTATTGGAATAGAAAACAGTTAATTTTAATAAAATTTCACAATATTACTATTACTTATTATTATTTTTGACTATTTTTTTTATCAAAAAAAAAAAATGCAGGCTTGTTGAACATAAGAGACATACAAATCTTACCAATCACATGCTTTGATTGTATGAAGTTTAACCCATTTTATATTAAGTGTATTTAACTACTATGTAATAACATTTATTAATTATTATTTATTAACATTAATTATTTATTATTACCGAAGTGTACTTACAATGTACTCACCTAAGAAATTACTGGGCAATATAAGGTAACTACATGGGTTAAGGTTAGGTAAGGTTAAGGGTAGGTTCAGGATTATAACCTAGCTATTGCAGTTACTATAATTAGTACATATTATGTGCATGATGGGAAGCAGGCCTGTAAAATAAAGTGCTAACATTATTTGATACAATGCACTTATTTTGTACATGCATATTATTGTTATTTTTTACATTCTGCTTGTATTTTAAAAATACCATGTAATTACAGCTGTAATTACTTGTATAATTACACTGTTGACTCTTCCCTTACACCTAAACCAACCCTTAAACCTAAAAATACCACCAAACATGTTCATAACCTTCCCGTTTCCCACTTCAATATCAGCAAAAGTGTTTTGCAAAAAAAAAAAAAAAAAAAAAAAAAAAAACATGAACACAATTAGTACAATGAAACTAAGTTTTGGTTTGATGTAAGTATAGTTAAATACACCTAATCTAAAGTGTGACCAGTCTTCTGCACAAGCCAATGAAGGTTATTTTAATTGAATTTGAGTTTAGCAATTTAATGGTTTGATACTTCAATACGCACAAAAATGCATAGATAAAATAATCAGTTATTCTTTATTTTGATGGTCCCCTTTAGATAGTTGACTATACATAACTGAGAGTATTAGTAGATTTTTAGGGATAGGATTAGGGTTAGTAGACTAAGGGGTTAAGGGTTAGTAGAATAAGAAGACATATACTTGCAAAGTTACTTATAGTCAGTAGAATGTCTGTTGGAGGAGCATCACAATAAAGAGTTAGCAGATATTAAGCAGACAGTCTACTAATACTAGAGTTAGTTGACATATACAGTATGTAGGTGCAAAGTTACTTACAATATAGTTCACAGAATGTCTAAAGGGGACCATCAAAATAAAATACTTCTAAGTACACTGACTGAACTACTGTTATTGATACTTTTTCAAGGCTGAATTAAACTATATTCATAATAAGCTTTATTTTCACAGAACTCCAACTTTTTAATCTTACAGGTGCCCCTATTGGTTTACAGCACCTGTCAAATACATTCTATTCCTCTGTTTTACTTTTTTCTATACCCTTGCTTTTTCTTTTGTCTGCAAGACACATTGGTACATCTTACTTTGAACTCATTCTCTGCCACGGCAGCCTTTTATGATCATGTGAAGGTATACTCTCAGGAAAAAAGGTACAAAAGCTGTCACTGGGACAGTACCCTTCAAAAGGGTTCTAATATGTACCATTTAGGTACTAATATGTACACTTTTGGTACCAATATGTACCTTTGAGGAACTTAAATGCACTCTTTAGGTACAAAGGTGTACCTTTTGAAAAGGTTTTGTACCTTTTTTTCTGAGAGTGTATTAATGACTTTGTGAAGGTATTAATGACTTTAAGTCATTATTCCATGTGTCTAGCTGGATGCTGTGGGAATGTGACAAGATTTAAACCTCCTCCTCACTCTAAATCGTAAACTTACAAAAAATGTATGCTTCTAATTTTTAGAATGGTGACACTAGAAAAACTATTTTGACAATTTATTCCTGAACACACAGTCCCCTTTTTCTTTGTTTGCTTGCTTTTGTAAGTTGTTTATTGATTGGTGCTGTATACAGTATATTAATGTTTAATTACTACACTGAAAAGTATTTGGTGTAGAAACAATTTTCACTCAGAAATTGCAAATTGTAAGTAACACATTGAATGAAATATGAAATTCTACTGTAGAAAAGCGTAAATAAAATGGAAATAAATCATTTTTAAATAATTATTTAAATATTATAAATAATTAAATAATAATTATTAATTAATTTATTTGTTTTTATAGTAATTAATAAGTATTGCAGATTTGTTCTGGTATATTGTTTCACTTTGTTTTTCCAGCTTACCTTGAAAAAGTGAGTAAAAATATGTCAATTATAGAAAACACAATAAATAAATCGCTCACCTTGATATAGAGTAATGAAAAAGAAAAATGTAATCTCAGTCACTCTACTGTCGCTCAACAGTATATGGTCCTTTTCACAAAATTGGATAAAATGATTCATATGCCACAATATTGATCAAATGTTTCAACATTGTCTCATGACAAGCTATTATTTCCTCATCCGTGTGCTTCCGTCTCAGGGATGTTGCCGTGATGAGAGAAATAATGACAAAATTGCTAACCGCTCTGGAAGATGCAGAAAACATGCCTGTGGAGATGATCATAATATTTCAAATCAAATTACATCTGAAAACACCTCTTCCGATCTCACATCTTTTTTGCTCACTTGTTTATTTTTATGTTTGCTGAGGTTATGTGTTGTGCTATGAGTAGATACTATAAAACATAAAGGGGAAATGGGACTGTTGCGGGCGGGGTTCGAACCTGCGTCACCCGCATAAGCACCACAGTGTTTCCGGGGCAAGTTTTTTTTTTCTTGCCATTTTTGAGCTCTAACCCTTTTTTATCCCTTTTGATACTTTAGAAGCGAAGGAGATTGTCCTGAAAGCTCAGATTTTAGCTGGAGGAAGAGGCAAAGGATTGTTCGACAGCGGCCTGAAAGGAGGGGTGCATTTAACAAAAGAGTGAGTACCTGCCCAAACCCATTTTCTGAGAAAGAATAGACCTGCTTTCCAGTCTTTCATTCCTCTTAAAGCTCGTTGCTTGACACCCTGTATTTCTCACCAAGAAAATAGCTCAGAATATCACGCTGCTCTCAGCATTTGTGATGTTCTTAAAACTCCGCTGTAATGCAGAATGATGGATTCCTCAGCTGAACAAATTATAAGTGTGATCGAAACTATAAAAATGTTGTGAAAAACCCTTGAGAATGAAGGAGACGTGAAATATGGCAGACTCTTAAAACTTTACCAGAAAGCCACGAGTTTTCCTCAAGTAGGGACTGATTTATGACTGAATGCCTGCATCGTGTATCACTGTCACATAGTGTACTTCTGCATTTGGGATGAAGCGAATCGTCCAGAGAAAACGCTCTGAAACGCAGCCTGATCCGTTTTATCTAGCAAATGAGCACAGCGCTTTCTGTGTCCCTGAGAAATCGTCCCGAGTTTGCTAGTATGTGTTTCTTAAACAACTGATTTTTTTTGTCTTTCGGGATAGTTCACTTTGAAATTAAATTTTGGTATGTTTTAGCTTACCTCAAGGGCATCCAAGATGTAGGTGTCTTTTTTTCCGTAGTAGTTTAAATTGATATTTTTAGGTCAAACCGTTCTTGTCTGTCAGTCATATAATGCAGGTCTATGGTCACTAGGGATGGGTATCGTTAAGGTTTTAACGGTATTACTACTCTTACCGATACTCCTTATCGATCCGGTACTTTAACGGTATTCTTATCGGTTCTTTTTGTTATATTAAAAAAAGGAAAAAATTTATTTAGAACATAATTAATATTGCTTTAGATTTTGAAATGTAAAATAAATATCTATAGCAAAAGAAAAAGCAATGCTTTAACAAAACAAATAAAACATGTAGGCTATGTTATGCAGAAGGGTGCAGGCTTTTGTGTACAAACACATGGTCAAACAAAAAAAAAAGTATACAATAAAACAAATATACAAATTATATACCCAGTGCTTTAATTTCAGTAATGTCTGACATTACTGTTCAAGAGTAATATAGGCTAAAAAGACATCTAATAAAGTCAGATTTAAAATAACACTGCATAGTTTATCATAGATAGATTAAAGCTTATGAAAGCCAAAATTATTCATTCAAGAGCTGCGACTGATTTTCTTTTTGCCTTTTGTTGTTTGGTTCACATTAATGGAGCAATCGTCAGCAGGTTTATTAGACTGCTGCCTCTTTAAGACCAAATGCAGATCTAATCATTATTACGCATACGCATCATATTTTCTCCCAACTATTTACGCCCATTTAAGACATAAACTGTATTTAAGTGAATAAACTGTTTAAGTGAATCTCCAAGACGGCCATTTTGACATTTTTTGTGTATATTTGATCGTTTAGATCCGCACAAAGCCCAAAATATACGTTGCTTGACTTGTCTCGTTGCGGTGTGTTTCGGAGCGCGCGCCGCATTTGAAACAGCGTCTCTTGCTCAATTTTGGTACTTGCCTTTTATTATCAAACGCGTCCCGCAGTTTAGCAACAGTATAGACCACATTTTACAACAATCACCGATCGTGCAGATTCTGACATTACGTTTGGGTTTTAGGGAGAAATGACAGCGCACCGCTGTGAAGGGAAGTTGCGCTAAACAGAATGAATGCGGCTTTAGTTTTTAATGGTTATACCTCAAATATCTTTTTTATAATCATTGGAAGCCACAATCTATATCAAAAAAAATAATATCAAAGATCTAAAGTGTAGCCTAACCGTTTGAATGTTTAGTTCTGTCCTCATCGTCACTCATTAAGCAGGGCTGTTGTGATGTGCGCGCCGTCGCTCCGCGTTAAAGATCTCTCTCTCTCTCTCTCTCTTTAGCAAAAATGCATTACAGTCAAATGGTTAAGTATTATTATATATAAAAGTGGCTGGCGAGATTAAATTAGCAAGATAATAATTTCTTAATAGCAATAGCACTTTCTTAATTTCTCCAGTACCGACAGCAGAACCGATAGCGTTCGAGCTTATCGATCCAGCGGTATTTCAAAATTCAGCACCGGGGCCCGTTTAATACCGGGTTTCGGTACCCATCCCTAATGGTCACTGTCTCAAAGAGGATGCACAGAGTCCAAATTAAAACAATTCCCCATCGTCCAAATTAAACAATTCCCCATCATAAGTACACATTGATGGCCTAAGACACGAAACGAGCGGTTTGTGTGAGAAAACGAACAGTATATCGTTTTTAGCTCTTATACACAGCCACGTCCAAGTGATCTGAGGGCGCTCGCGCATCCTGGTGTGTGACGTGTGCGCAGACTGGTGCATAGATATATACACTAGATGTCGCCTTAAAGACATTCGTTCCAATGAACTGCCGTTGCCAAGGCAACATCTAGTGTATATATCTATGCACCAGTCTGTGTACACGTCACACACCAGGATGCGCGCGCGCCCTCAGATCACTTGGACGTGGCTGTGTTACAAGAGGTAAAAACGATATAAATACTGTTCGTTTTCTCACACAAACCGCTCGTTTCATGTCTTAGGCCATCAATGTGTACTTACGATGGAGAATTGTTTAATTTGGACGATGGGGAATTGTTTTAATTTGGACTCTGTGCATGCTCTTTGAGACAGTGACCATAGACCTGCATTAAATGACTGACAGACAAGAACGGTTTGACCTAAAAATATCAAAATTGAAACTACTGCGGAAATAAAGACACCTACGTCTTGGATGCCCTTGAGGTAAGCTAAAACATACCAAAATTTTATTTCAAAGTGAACTATCCCTTTAACCTGTATCATTGTTATTTGTAGTACACTGAAAAGATGACAGGAATTTACGAGGAGAGAGATAGGGCAACGGTATCAGAATGCCTTAAGACAGATATGAAATATAAAATAGTCTGGAAAACATGCGTCCACATGCAGTTTCATCCAATATCATCTTGCTAGAATACTGTACGCAACAATAAACACAGCGTGAGCTCAGCTGCGACGTCTGATCTGCGAAAATTAGATCCGTGAGTGAAAAAGATTCTGAGTTAGCAGTTTGAATCAGACGGAGTTCTGAGTGACTCCTTCACTGAACCGCAAGTCATTTCTGATTCAAAATTAATCAGGGTTTGTTACTGTGATGTATATTTTAGGTTTGAGAGACTTACATCAGTCTGTTACTGACTGGTTGTTCAAATGACGTGTAATTAAAAAAACATATTCACACTGTAAAAATGTAGTTTTGATGTATAAATTAATAGAATTCTATAATTAATAATGCTATTCTAAAAAAGTTCAAATGTACTCTCTACAAAAAAAGTGATTGTTTATTTAATACATTATGTGAGGTCCAATCTTTGTTTTTGTGAGAGCTGTAATAAATAAACTTTGTTGTCCCCCCCAAACAGTGAGAAATATTCTTAGAAAACAGAGTAATTATTAATGATGCAACGAACTGTTTCTTTTTACCGAAACACTGAAACCAAAATTAAAGTTTTAAGCATGAAAACTGAAACCGAAAATAGTTTATGTAATAATCAATTAATATTTTTTAAATGCTCAGTTGTAAATAATATTTAAAATTTATATAAACCTTTTAATGATATAATTATAATTAACTTAATTTTTTGTTGAAATATAAACATTTAAACGGTGCCTGTAATGACTTTAATGACATTTATTCAAACATACATTAAGTCATGAAGACAATGGGTTAAGTAAAAAATATAGTGAAAATTTAATAGTGCATATATTTAGCAAAATGCTCCTCATTGTTACCAGATCCCAAAAAAAAAAAAAAAAAAAAAGAATTCTAAACCATTACCCTCTGCTGTTCATTCATGTTTATTTCGTGCTATAACTAGTATAGGAAGCGATTATCAGTTCACGTGCTGCTTGAACTGAGGCGCTACATCGATCTGTCACGCCACATCGGCAAAATCATATTTATTGTTTGAATTTCATTATAAAATTGACATAATTTGAAAGCTAAGAGTTTGTTTCCTATCAAAAGTAACTAAGCACAAAGCTTATAGCGAGTATCTGATGTTTGATTGTTTACAGAAACATATATTAGAAGAATTTTGTCATTTGAAAGTAGCATGAAACAGTCGTACTAGTAAATTAAAATGATAAAAAATTCTCTGTTTCAGTCCTGCTGTTGTTGGAGAGTTAGCTGGTAAGATGCTCGGCTTCAATCTGACCACCAAACAGACCCCGAAGGAAGGAGTGAAAGTAAAAACGGTACGGAGGAGAGATCTGGCATAATTTCTTCTTTATAATGTTGTTTCCGCTGAATAAATAATTGCTTTTGGACTTGGAAATGAAATCTCTCTCTCTCTCTCTCTCTCTCTCTCTCTCTCTCTCTCTCTCTCTCTCTCTCTCTCTCTCTCTCTCTCTCTCTCTCTCTCTCTCTCTCTCTCTCTCTACTCGACTTCTTGGCTTCAGGACAAAGCTGTATCATCCTGTTCCATTTAAAGATGCTCTATTTTTCAGACACCTTCTTTTGCAATTAGCCTAGGTTAGGTGTCATAGGTCATAGAGATGAATAAACCATGTGAGTCAGATCTCGGTGTGCAGGGAATGTTGGTAAACAGGCATTTCCATGTGTCACTTACTAGCAGAAATATCATTTTCCTTCCTCTTTCTCTGCTTCTCTCTATGCCTGACACCCACACAAACGGCGTACTCCTACAACCACCCCGTATGTTTATCACTGTTCATCTCTCTCTCCCTCAGGAGGTAATGATGGCTTCCTTCGCTTAGCATGTGTTTGTCCTCTCTTCTTTAAACACAACTTAGAGCTCCCTATCATCACTCGCTTTTACTCCCGCCAACCTCTCTCAAAAGCCCGCCAAAAAACTTTCTGCAAAAGGAGCCCATCACATTTTTATCGTTTTCCTTGAGAAACAGCCATGGGGCGTGGAAGTGCACGGCTGAAAGAGTCGGACAGATTCATAAGGGAGGTGGTGAGGAGGAACAGAGGTGGGATACAAACCAAAAATAAATAAATGCTTTGAAAATGCCAGCTCGAGCGTGCGGCATCCCCCCACAAACTTCTCTCACTGCATTTGAGAGCGTGTCACATTTGCTATTCAAGAGCCCTCTGGTTTCCTTCTCACATGGATGCGTTATTGTATAATGAGGTTTTCCTCATGAATTCAGAATTCAGTATCGGTTTATTGAGAAGAAAATATGTTTTGTAAAATTGGTGCCCTTCTCTAAGTCTTCAGAAGTTGTTGGTATACTTAATCGCAGCAATATATGAGTGAAAAGTTTGCTTGTGAAATACAATTACACATTGCAATCATCAAAAAGGCTAGTATATACAGTATATAAACAAAGTACAATGTATTACGCTACCATTCAAAAGTTTTAGAGTAAAAGTTTTATTTTTTAATGTTTTAAAAGTTTTCTATTTCAGATAAATGCTGTTGTTTTGAACATTCTATTATTCAAAATTTGATAATAATAAGAAATGTTAGCATATTAGAATGATTTCTGAAGGATCATGTGACACTGAAGACTGGAGTAATGATGCTGAAGATTCAGCTTTTCCATCACAGGAATAAATTGCATTTTAAAATATATTAAAATAGAAAACAGAACTTCTTTCAAATACCAACCCCAAACTTTTGAAAGGAAAAACCACTAGCACAGTGTTATATAGTTTGTTCAATTGTGTACTTGCATTATACCAAATGTTTAAATCCAGAGAAATTCATAGTTTTAACCACAGCCCGTTGTCAATGGCGTCACATCCGTATTACCCCCGATTTCCATGGAAACACTAAAGACGTTTTAATATATTATGTGTTTTATTAGGCAGGTGAGCTGTTTGGAGACCTTTGTCGACAAAAAATGAATCATTGTTATATAGCTCAACTCTCTTTTCTTGATTTATTGCGAGTAACATGTTTGTACCATGCCTAACAGTAACAGTAATACAGCATTTTCTCTGCCATACAGTATATTTTAAAATGAACTGTATGCCATTTAGCAACACAAGTTATCCAGCTTTTATTAATAATATTCTAATATCGATCTAGCTTAAGTGTGTCGTACCAGTCACCGAGCGAATGCAGAGTAACGTTATAACAACTTTCAACACACTCAAATGCATTTTAGAAAGATTTTTTTGACCAAGTAAAAAAGCGCTGTGTTACCCCACAATTTTAATTTGTCAAATAAAGTGACCTGTATGAGTAGTAATTCAGCACTTGTGGCTATTTCATTAGAATGAGACAAAATAATGTGAATTTAAGTGATCAAACGTAACTTCAACAAATTTCAAGTTCAGGAAAGGAGGAGGCGGGAACCAGCAAACGTTAAATGCAACTTTAATTGTAATAGACATAAACAACATAATGAAAGAAGCAACAGCGGACAACTACAACATAAAAGCATAATAAATACAGCGACGGAAAATGTCCCAGGCCGGGTTCTCTCTCTTCTGTGCGTTCACACCGGACGCGAATAGCGCGTCAAATTCGTGCCTGCCGCATTTAGTTATATGCTTGACCACTTTGTGTGCATTCGCGCGTCAAGAGCGAAATTGACGCGCGTAAAATCAAAAGTTTGAAGTGAAATTTACGCGCGTCACGCGCGTCAGAGGCCAAAGTTTCGAAACCTGTTTGCGGCCATCTTTTTTTAGACGTTTATCGAGCATTAGCATTAGCATTAATCGAGAGAGTCACCGCTCGTATATGCTCTGGAGAGCAGAAACAGCTGCGTAGGGGACATCGTCGCTGTACTCGGGTCCACCAAATCCTCCGGAGGGTTTCAGGAGTTTCACAATTTGCTCCAGGAGGTAGGTTTGGTGGACCTAACGGTGAGGACGCTAACGAGGACAGCGTAGGCCGTATAAGCCTCGGCCTCGAGTGGTGGTCGCTGCCTGACGAGCCCGCGCTGTACAGCCCGGCGCGAGGTTCACCCTCGCCCGCACCTAATCTGTCATTTATTTTTGTTTTGATAATAAATGGAGCCAGCCTCCAAAAGTCAAACCTGTCCTGTGATAAAAAAAAAAAAAAAAGTTTTTATACACTAAATTGTGTTTGTTGTCTTTACATTAGATTAATAATGTTTATAATCTAGAATAGATATGGAATAAATAGCATTCAATGCAAAATGAGTATCTCTCATATATTGAAATCGAGTTTTTATGTGAAAGATTTGCGTTGTTGTGCATTTTAGTCATATTACAAAATAATTTATTGAGGTCAAACATAAAATAACATTATAAACTGTCACTTCACCACGTGACACTTCACCACAAGCAGGCTCCTGATTGGTTAACGCGGCGTGAATTGACGCAGAAGTTCAGATTTTTCAACTCGGACGGCAGACGCGAATTCACGTCAAACGCGTGAATGCACAAAAAGCACTAATAAAATCATTTGCCGTAACGCGCTTCACGCACCAGACGCTCAATTCGCGCCATTCGCGCAAACTTGACGCGCGAATGAGGTGTATTCGCGTCTATCACGCCGCACTCTACGCCCCATTCGCGCCGCAGGAATTTTTTACGTGCATAACGCGTCTTTGCATTGACTTAACATTGAAATCACTTGCGCCTGACGCGCTATTCGCGTCTGGTGTGAACGCACCATTACGGTGTTCCTCACTGCAGAACACGAAATCCAGGGGAAGGAGTTGGATCCAGATCCAACTCCTCCCACCTTACATATACCTAAACCTACCCATCTCCACCCCCTGATCCCTAAACCCACCCCTAAACCTACCATTCTCCACCCATAAGATCTGGATCCAACTCCGCCCCCTGGATATCGTGTACTGCAGTGAGGTGCTACTGGGTGTGTTGCGCAGGTTTCTCTCATTAGCATTCGCTAATTGTTATCGTTTTGAATAAGCGACGAAACTTGCATTCTGTGTCTTAAATTTATTTAATCAGTTAATTTTATTGTTGTTTTGTTTTGTTTTTTGTTTTTAGCCTTTGCGCCTTTTATTTGACAGTGTAGAGGCAACATAAACCTAATGGTGAGAAAGCATATTTCCATGGGGAAATAGGATTGTACTGTGTTGCGGGCGAAACTCAAACCTACGAATACCCACACCTCTGTCTTCCCTTACTTTTCTTCATCCATCCTTCCCTTATCCTCTTTTGTGTCACTTCCTTTCCATCACTCCTCCATTTTTATTAGTTGTTATTTCAGCCCTGTTATAGGTGGTTCTCTCCTTATCCACTTGCCATCTCTCATTGAGTTTAATGATGGCTGATTATCTTGTATTAGAAGTAGCAGCAGTGGCCTGCAGCCAGCAAACCTGTGCCCTGCTTCAAAAAACCAGTGTCTGTTGATACACCATAATGAATAGATAACACACAATGATGAATCGCCGTCTCACCTGGTGGATGTGTTTGTGCTGAGCAGGTGATGGTTGCAGAAGCTCTGGATATCTCCAGGGAAACATATTTCGCCATCCTGATGGACCGCTCCTGTAATGGACCCGTGATGGTGGGAAGCCCTCAGGGTGGTGTGGACATAGAGGAAGTGGCTGCAACCACGCCAGAGCTCATCTTCAAGGTATCTCACTTATATCTGACTGAAAAGGCTTTAAAGGGTGTAGGAGTTGAGTTTCTTTGAGATTTTGTGTTAAATAGGTCTATTTTCTTCTTGATGTTTCGAACTAAACTAAACTTTATATATTTATAACTTTAAATTGCCCTGGAAAATGTATGGAAATAATTATATTAAATAAATATCTTAAAATTTCTGGAAATGTCTATAATACATTTCTCTGATAAAGCCAAATGCATCACTAAGCTGCATTTAAATCACAAGTTGTTTTTTGTCTCTCTTTTTTTAGACTTTTGTACAAAACGCTTACAAATTTAGTTTATATGCCCAGAAATCTCTATAAAGACATTTATGTATTAAAATGTATTATGAAATCTACCATGATAGTCTTACAAAAGTATGAAATATTGTGACATCTATGAAAAAGGGCTGAAAAAGTATCAAATGTAAATTCTGCAAATGTTTTGCAAGAGTACGAAATTCCCTGACAAAAAAACAAGTGTTACAAAAGTGTGAAATATTACAAAATCTACAAAAGCATTACAATTGTATGTAATACAGTACAAAAGTACTGCAAAATCACAAAACTGTTACATAAAATCAAAATATGAAAATTGTATGTTATAAAGTATGAAATAATCATGAAATGATTCAAAGTGTTACCAAAGTCAGAAATATTTTAAAATATATGGACTATAAATGGAGGAAATATGAAAGTATAATAAAATCTTCAAAACTGAAGGTTTCAAAAGTGTAAAAATATTAAGCTGTTTGTGGACATATGGCATATAAATGTTTTAAAAACTTTCACGAAAGTGTTACAAAGTATTAAATATTACAAAATCTGTAGAAGTATCACAAATTAATAAATTATATATATATATATTTTCATTTAAATTCGTTTTTATTTTTCATGTGTATTATTTAACAACTAAAGCCATCAAAATGTCATGGAAATTAATTTGTTAAAAAGGATGCATACATGTTTACACACAAGTCTTAAACGCAAAGCTGCAAAGGGTTTATTTCTAAGGGTCAGAGAGAGGATACATTTTTAAAAATAAAAACGATGCCTAGTGACCCACAAATAAAGATATGATAAAAAAAGATGTACAATATGTCCCCTTTAATGGACGTGTTCCTCATATTAAGACATGTAAAAGCTGTGTCTATTTCTTGTAGCTCTTAGTGACATCTGGTCTTATGCATTATCTTTCTTTTGTGTGTCTATCTCTGTGTATGAGTGATCTTTTAGAGATGGCCTTGTAATTGGAAAGCCATCGTAAGCCATTGTTCTGCTCTCGTCTTTTTCTTGTTTGAGGTTGGCTGCATGCCAGCGCTTAATTGCAGCTCTCTTGATTTTAATACGAACATCCTCTTTGTGTCAAATTATAGCTGATGGTTGGTTTTCCTCTTGCCTTCTCTCTCCCATCTCTTGCCTCAGGAAGTCATAGATATATTCGAAGGGGTCCGAGACGACCAGGCGCTACGTATGGCAGCTAATTTGGGATTCAAAGGACCATTGGAGAGACAGGTAATGGGTTTGGCCTGAATTGTAGCCGAAGAGATTGTGCCATTAGAGTGTGTGTCGTAACAGAAGCACAGTGCCCCCCCCCCCCCCCATCCACTATGTCTCCATTTCTGTCATGGAAAAAAAAATGTGAGAGTACTGGACATGATGACTCTGCCAATACAGTCATTAAACATTACTTATACGTGTGTAGGCCTGAGCAGAAATCACCGGTCATCAACAATTTGTACTGTTACATCGCTCCCATAAACCGCCACCTATAAAAAGGGCCCAGATTTGCTGCAACGATCAGTTGAAATCTCCAAGATTTAAAGACATTTATCCTCAGGCCTCTCAGAGTGACTCTAGCACTGGAGATTCTTTATGGTCTTCCATATTTTCACTAAATCTATATTTTTCAATGCCTGTCTCTTAATGTGGGTCAAAATACCGTCAGATACAAAAATAAAGGCAAATACACAAACACACACACACACACACACATACACAGTATATATGAATCTCTTATGATTTTTTTTTTTCCATTACACTTTGACCACAATTAATGGCTCCCTTTTATTCAATACTTTTTCCAACCTCCCGTTAACCACCTGACATGAGATCCGACATTTTTAATTCATACAGAATCTCTCCAGAGCCTTCTATGTTGATACACTCTCTTCTTCAGTTTTCTTAAGGGTTCAGGTCAGGGAACTGGTACGGCCATGATATATATATATCTTCATTTTGATGTCCAGGACCTCCAGCAGAAAAATAGGGCCAAAATTTCACAGATCCAGCAGTATATATATAGTGTGTTTGCTGCCAAAACGCTTTTTTTTTTTTATCTGACCATAGAACCCAGTCCAGTTTGAAGTTCCAGTCATGTCTGACAACTGAATTTGCTGGAGTTTGTTTTTGGATGAGAGCTGAGGATTTTTTTTCTCTGAGGCTTTCTGACCGCAAGATTCAATTCATTTCTGCAATTCTCCAGTTGGGATCATTGGGAAGCCACTTGGGAAGACACTCACTCTCCTCGTTGCCGTGCATTAAGACAATATAGAGACACATCCTCTTCCAGGAAGATTTGTATCATCTTTAGTTGATTTGAACTTCTTAATTTTTGCCCTGATGCCCCTATTTATTTTTAATTACATTTTTAATAATTTTTTTATAAATCCCACCGGAGCCTATGAGACATTGTTGAACTGATAGCAGGTGAAATATGGAAATACGACTTTCAGGATCATATTTTTAGTTTTGTTTTCATACATTTTTGACAGTGTTGACAAAAAGTATGGGGACATCTGTGAAACCTTGTAAAAGGGGCACAATTTAAAAAATGAACCTCACCTCCCTTCAAAATCTAGAAGTAGAACTATTCCTGTTTAAAACAAATGGCAGGTAAAGTTTGTAAAGAATCAGTATTTTCCAACTGCACAGGTCCAATCACGCTAAGCACTTTAAAGGAATCTGCTTTAGTTCATGTCATAATTGTGTATACAAGCGTATATTTCTCTGTGCATAGACATTCGAGAAGCTTGGCGGTATGGAAATTGCTGCTAAATGTCTAGCTTGTCAGTTTGGCTCTCGTAAAGTCGCCCCTTTACTGCGCGCCTTTTTTGCGAGCATCTATTTGAGTCAATGCTAATTAGAATGTTTGGGATGCAGTTGACTTAGCTTCTCCACTTTGAAGTTCAACGATATGACAAAGAGCCGGCGCTCGCCTGTGCGTGCCGATGAGAGCAGCGCTACAATGTTTTCTGTCAGAATGCGCTCATTATCAAAAAAGCTTCCGTTGGCTATGGGGAAGGGAGATGTCATTTCAGTTCTTAAATGCTTTGAAAGGAGATTTTGTTCAGATGACGTGCTTTAAGAAAGCTCATGAAATGGCAAAGTGTAGAGCAATAAGCAGTTGGTTCTTTCCTGTCTTTACCTCTCGTCAAACCTCAGCTGTTGTGTGATCGGGTGCTGCTTTTATTAATGAAAAGAATAAACAGATAAGTAGATAGATTTAAATACACTTGACATATAATAACGTTTAACTATTACTCTTTATTTTTTGTGGAAATTAGGAGTTTGCAGTGATTAAGACCTATTTGGACAAAGAAGTATTGCTAAAAATTGTATTTCGAAAAATCTGTTTGTTATTTGCGAAAGTAACCTACTGTAAAATCTACAAAATTGTTACAAAAAGTCAAAATATTAAAATTGTATGTTACAAACTATAAGTCATCTAATTTTATATAAAAGTGTTACAAAAGTATGAAATTTTACTAAATCTATGGAAGCACAACGAACAAATTAAATACGAAAATTTTGCAAAACCTTTAAAAAAAATCAATTTATTTGTATGAAAGTATGAAATCTTCAATTGAAAGTGTGTGAAAATCATATAAAATAGAAGAAGTATTAAAAAAATGAAATACAATATTAGGAAATGAATCAGCAATATTGATTGTCATTGTATTGAAATCTTCCCTGAAAGTGTTACAAACGTATGAGATATTATAGAATCCGCAGTAAAAGGATGAAACAAATAAGCTGATGTTTCATAACAAATGATTTGCAAGAGTACAGAATATGAAAACTTTTAAACAATTTTCACTAAAGTGTTCACAAAAGTATGAAATATTGTGAAATCTTCGGAAGTATTAGAATTTGTACTGCAACATCTACAAAATTGTTACAGAAAGGCAAAATATGAAAATGTATGTTACAAAGAAAGCATGAAAGCGTTATGAAATTCTTCATGATAGTGTTGCAAAAGTATGAGATATTACAAAATATGAAAGTATTAAGAAATCCATGAAAATTTTAACCAAAAGACAAAATGCAAAAGTACTTTGAAATCGTCCATTACAGTATTACAAAGGCATGAAATATTAAGAAATCTATGACTATCACAAAACCTTTTTGTGGACGTATGAAATCTATGAAAGTTTTAAAAGTGTTACAAATGTATGAAATATTATTTTATATCACAAACATGTTAAATATGTAAGCATTGCAAAATCTAAAAAAATTTTACTAAAGGATGAAATATTGAAGTATTATATTATCATCTATGAAAGTGTCACAACATTTCAGAATGCAAAAATAATGAGATTTCCCATGAAAGTATAAAAAGTTACAGAATTGACAGCAGTATTACAAAAATGCGGAAAAAAAGTAAATTGTGGAGTGAAATCACGAAAGCACAAAATCCGAAATCTTACAGAAGTACAGAATTCAAAGTATTACAGAATCTCATATACTTAGCAAAAGCTGGCATCTCAATACCCAATTTTCACATTTTTCCGATTGACGTAAGCCTCATTTACTAAGCCGCTGGAGAATTGGAGAGAGCCGCTGGACATTGTCGTGTCTCTCAGCAGGGACGCATTAACTGCCACAGCGACTCAACTCCCTGCTGGCTCTGCCGACTCCAAATCAATTTCTGTCACTTTTGAATTTTTCCAAGGCAACTTCCCATTGTCTTGGCAGTGACCCAAAGTACGTTCTGACCAGAAGAGCAAGTGTTCGGTGAAAGATGCATCCTCATTATTGGACAGTGTACAGTAAATGACCCAAATAAGGAATATATATGTTTGTTTTGTTTTTTTTTGGGCTTGAGAGTTTTCAAGGCTTTACATAAGCTCTCAGAGCTCTTCTGCAAATGTGCATCTGGGATAATTAGTTCTCTCTGTGGTTCTGTCACAGGCTGCAGATCAGATTAAACGACTCTATGATCTGTTCCTCAAAGTCGACGCCACTCAAGTTGAAGTCAATCCACTCGGGGAAACACCTGAGGGACAAGGTAAGCCGTGTGTGTGTGTGTGTGGGGGGGGGGGTATTCACGCATGAATGACAGATAGAAACGCTCGCTCACAGATTGCATAAGAGCTCCTGTAAAGATCCAAATAAGACCTTGCAGCTTCCAAGGATAAATGTCATTTCATACTAATGGTTATATTAAACACATGGATATGAGCGCTGCCTCAGCAAAACTTTACAGGGCTTCTCCAACGGAACACTGGCACAAATATGTTCTTAATATGACCAAATGCTACTTCCAATACCATTTCCACTTTTTTTTTTTTTTTTTTTTTTTTATAGGTACCTGTTAGGAAATGATGTAGGATGTTGTAACGTTTATTGGTATGAAATTACATACAGTAGGTCCGGAGAGGGTAATGCCTGCAGTATTAGCCTGTCAAATTAAAGAAGGGGAGAGAAATCATCTCGGCCCTACACCATAATGGCAAAATGATTTAGTCCTCATAGGGGCCGTCACTAAAGTGCTGCCACCTTTTCTTTTCTTTTCTTTTCTTTTCTTTTCTTTTCTTTTCTTTTCTTTTCTTTTCTTTTCTTTTCTTTTCTTTTCTTTTCTTTTCCCATTCCTTTCCTTTTCCCATTCCTTTCCTTTCCCATTCCTTTCCTTTCTTGTCCTGTGCAGTCCTTTCCTTTCCTTTCCTTTCCTTTCCTTTCCTTTCCTTTCCTTTCCTTTCCTTTCCTTTCCTTTCCTTTCCTTTCCTTTCCTTTCCTTTCCTTTCCTTTCCTTTCCTTTCTTTCCTTTACTTTCCTTTACTTTCCTTCCCAGCATTTATTAATCTTAGTTCACGTTCATTTTTAACATTACTTTATTACATTATCGAAATCACGTTGTATTTATTAACATTAGTTAATGAACTGTCTTGTCTTGTCCTTTCCTTTCCTTTCCTTTCCTTTCCTTTCCTTTCCTTTCCTTTCCTTTCCTTTCCTTTCCTTTCCTTTCCTTTCCTTTCCTTTCCTTTCCTTTCCTTTCCTTTCCTTCCCTTTCCTTCCCTTTCCTTCCTTCCTTTCCCTTCCTTTCTTTCCAGCATTTATTCATCTTAGTTCCCGTTCATTTTTAACATTACTTTATTACATTATTGAAATCAAGTCATATTTATTAACATTAGTTAGTGAACTGTCTTGTCTTGTATTGTCCTTTCCTTTCTTTGCTTGTCCTGTCCTGTCCTGCTCTTTCCTTTCATTTAATTGAATTTCCTTTCATTTATTTTCTTTTCCTTTCCTTTCCTTTCCTTTCCTTTCCTTTCCTTTCCTTTCATTTCATTTCTTGTCCTTTCCTTTCCTTTCCTTTCCTTTCCTTTCCTTTCCTTTCCTTTCCTTTCCTTTCCTTTCCTTTCCTTTCCTTTCCTTTCCTTTCCTTTCCTTTCCTTTCTTTCCAGCATTTATTCATCTTAGTTCACGTTCATTTTTAACATTACTTTATTACGTTATTGAAATCGTCGTATTTATTAACATTAGTTAATGAACTGTCTTGTCTTGTATGTCCTTTCCTTTCTTTGCTTGTCCTGTCCTGTCCTGCTCTTTCCTTTCATTTAATTTAATTTCCTTTCAGTTCTTTTCCTTTCCTTTCCTTTCCTTTCCTTTCCTTTCCTTTCCTTTCCTTTCCTTTCCTTTCCTTTCCTTTCCTTTCCTTTCCTTTCCTTTCCTTTCCTTCCCTTCCCTTCCCTTCCCTTCCCTTCCCTTCCCTTCCCTTTCCTTTCCTTTCCTTTCCTTTCCTTTCCTTTCCTTTCCTTTCCTTTCCTTCCCTTCCCTTCCCTTCCCTTCCCTTCCCTTCCCTTCCCTTCCCTTCCCTTCCCTTCCCTTCCCTTCCCTTCCCTTCCCTTCCCTTCCCTTCCCAGCATTTATTCATCTTAGTTCACGTTCATTTTTAACATTACTTTATGACATTGTTGAAATCAAGTTGTATTTTTCAACATTAATTAATAAACTGTGAACTAACATGAACAAACAATGAACAATTATGTTTATTAACTTACATTAACAAAGATTAATAAATGCTTTACTATATATATTGCTCATTATTAATCCACGTTAGCCAATGCATTAAATAATGTTTACAAATAAGAATTTATTGTGAAGTGTTACTATTTTATTTTATATTTTATTTTATATTTTATTTCATTTTTGTACATTTCTCTATTGTTCTTTAGTCTTTGTATTTCTGATTGTATGTGTCTTTATTTCAAGCATTCTTTTTTTGATGATGTGAGTCTGTTAGGAAACACCACTGACACTGACATTTAATAGTGATATTTTTCCAGCAGCCTCAAAACAAAAGTCTCCAAATTGCTTTGGCTGTCTTAAGATGCATTGTTAGTTCTCTTTTTATTTTTTTACTTGTCAAAAAGTGACAAAATAAAATCTGTCTCCCCTACTTACTAAGTGCTTTCAAATGTGTCACTAAGCTGCATGTTTTCATTAAATATATATTTTTAAAAAAAAACCAGCTGTGACACTGTTTTGTCAGTTTGTTTGATGGACAAAACTGATCTAGTTTTTTGTTACTGTCTGGCTGGCTTGACTCGGTTCTCTGCAAAAGTAAGTAAAAAAATCTCCTTGTAACAGTGTACAGTTGAGTTTGATAAGAGCTAAGTGAACCCAGTGTACTTCCCTACAGAGATTATCTTTGTTAGTGAGTTCTGGGTCCTTGCAGACTCTGGAGACAGCGAGAGGCTGCAAAACACTACAAATGAGAGAGTTGCTGGGTCTGGTCACATACAGCCAAGATAGTCTCAGAAAACTCCCCAAGCTAATTTTCTTATACAGCATCTGTGTTTGTTGAATAAGATAGTCCTGCTGTATAAAATTAGATATATAGACGTATGTATGGTGTCAGTGAAGATCGTGTCGTAACGATGCAGGTTTGTCATTAGATCTATATGGCTGTGTTTACACATATGCAGCTCCCTTTCACTCAGTGTAAATTATTCAGTTAGGACCTGCCATTGCCAATTTGCCGCATGCGCTCCCCATATTTGTATAATAACAGATGCTTTGAAAAGCCATTGGAAAGATACATCTTCTTGATGCGACTTTGTTGGCAAAAGCCACAACTACTTGGTCCTCTTTGCTTTATCAATATCTTGAGTTTGTTTTACTAGGAGAGCGCTCAGTTACTTGACAAGATATGATATCTTTGTGCTATATTCCCACATAATCAAGGTAGCACATTGAACAAATTGAACAGGTCTGTAAAATATAAATGTATATGCCAGTATATGATTAACTGTCTTCTGCTGTCTGTCCACAGTCGTTTGCTTCGATGCCAAAATCAACTTTGACGACAACGCTGAGTTCAGACAGAAAGCCGTGTTCGCCATGGACGACACAGCGGAGAGCGACCCCACGGAGACCGAGGCGGCCAAATATGACCTCAAGTACATCGGACTGGACGGAAACATAGCTTGTTTTGGTTTGTTTTAATGCTTCATATGTACATTAGCTAAAACGATAAACGACATGCCAGATGAACTTCTTCAAAACTTCTTCAAATTTCAAAGGTTTCAGAAACCTGTTCAACCTCACACTCGTGTCTCAAGGGATATTTTTAGACAAATCCAGCTTTAGACATGCTCTTCTTAGTAGTTTCAAACGCTTTTATTTTAGTCTTGAGAACAGGATTTTGTTACCAAATGGGCGCCGATCCAGCCATCATCTCCAGCAGTTCTCTAACAGCTCCATAAGGGACCTGCCTGAACCGATGGGCTCTAATTAGCAGGAATCTTCCGGAAAACGACTCAACCAAGATGATTGTTAGTCTACACATTTAAGTGGTCCCTCATTATAAATCACGCCGCTCTCAGAGTAAAGCACCAAGAAAGAGCTGTATAGACAAGACGAGCGCAGAAGTGACTCTAACTGACCTTGTCGTGTAGACACAAACACACTCACGCACAATTTACTCGCAGTTAGTTCGCACCTTAAAAGCTTTGTAAACTGGCAAAGCGACAGCTGTTCAGCTGAATTTCACTTTATTGAGTCTAGTGTCAAAGCCTGTGCCAACACGTTAACTCAGCACTGAAGAACAGAATAAGAGGAGATGTGTGAAGCCAGGAGAGGTGAGATGAGCAGGAAATGGCTGAATCAGTTGGCTGCCGTTCAACTCAAAGCACGAGATGGGGCTCACCAGGCCGGCTAACACAGATACTACAACCACTCTTGACACCCCGTATACTTTTAGCCAAACACAATTTGCTTTCCTTAGAAAGCAGTGGGTAGCAGATTTAGAGCCTGAGTTGTGTTTTCAATGGGGTTGGGATCTCAAATTACTTTTTTATTCGCTTTTGCCTGTGCGTTTCTTGTAAATGTGCTGTATGGCTAAGGCTGTAGTATAACACGAGTCCATGATTTGGAAGCAACTTAAAGCCATTAGCTTGTAAAAATTAAAGTACTATAATTATTTACTCATATTCAAAACCTGTACGACTTTTTTCTTCCATGGAACATTATTTTTTTAAAGAATATTTTGGTGTTATATTGAATATTATAAAATGTTATACTACTGGGCAGTTGAATGCTTGAATCTGATTGGTTGACGAACGTTCTAATGTTTGCATTTATTTTCAGGGAAACGTTGTTCCAGGCAGGTTTGACCGCATTACAGTTCAATATCAAATGATTTCAGTTATTTCAGACTACAACCGCAAAAAGAACCAAAACCCACAATGACCAAGAAAATAAATATAGTAATTATAGGATAAAAACAACAAATTATTTTAGTTTTTTGCCACAAAATTACATTTTATTATATACAGAAAGCACATACTCTCTTCCCCTGGTATCTGTCCCACTCAAACGCACACACAAACACACAGTACGGACACAAAATCGCACAGAAATGTGTTGTCAGCACTGCTCATACGATTTTTCCAGTAAAATAGTTTAACAACTTAAAAGCTACATGACATTATTCCCTAGCATAGTATAATAACAGTAGCCTGGTAATACCAAACTCTGCTACTTCACTTTGTTTTGTAGACAGAGTCTGGAATGGCATAATAGAGAAGTGTTTTCTCTCTTGCTAGGGGGCGCTTGTCTGAAGTTTAAAATCATTGGTTACCCGTAAGCCAATCACATGACGTTTGGTTATGGCGTGTGTTATGCGCATGCTCAGCCGCATCTAACTTCCACTGTAAACACATGTATGATGCGAAAACAAAACCATCGAGCGAAATACCGGAGTGAACATGGCTGTGAACGACTTTTGCAGATTATGTGAAGTAAATCTACGCATACACGGTACAATCAGCATCTACGTCACGGCTCTCAGCCCGCCCTCTGTTTGTTGATTGGCCCAGCCGTTCGAAGGCCGATGGAAAACTGAAAGATAAGCTGCTATCTCAGACTGACTACAGAAGCGAAATGAAATTGAGCGGAAGTAGGAAGTCTGAAGTAGTCAGGCTATAATAACAGCATTGTTCTTGGAAAATTCTTTTCAATGTAATAAGGTTGATTTTATGGCTGTGAAATGTTAAACGCTACATAACAGTTCATATGACTCCATAGAGTAATTTTGTTTGAAGAACAGGTTGTTGCTCACTAAAAAGAGAGAGTTAGCAATGTCTGAATCATGAACAAATCATTTGAGTCTGGTCTTTTCAATGATTCAATTGATCCAATTCACAAAACTGGTCCCCGTGATTCTTTCACAAATGTCACTTATCCGATTAATAGAACTAACCGAACGCTTTGGTTATCAGTGTAAGAACTAGTTGAATATCCATCTATTCAAAATGTAAATGTATCACACAGCTTCAGAAGACTTGGAATATAGTGTGTAAGTTTGAGCATTTACAGAATGTGCTTTTTGAAGCATGAAAGCTCCAGTCTCCATTCATTGTAATTGCCTACAAAAGAATGACTGGCACATTATTTAAGAATTTCTCCTTTTGTGTTCCACTGAAGATAGAAAGTCGTACAGGTTTGGAATGACATGAGGGTGAAGAAATGATGATACAATTTTCATTTTTAATGTCTGAAAAATGATCTGTATCCACAGTTAATGGTGCTGGCCTTGCTATGGCAACATGTGACATCATTGACTTACATGGTGGAAAGCCTGCTAACTTCCTGGACCTGGGTGGTGGTGTAAAGGAGAATCAGGTGTACGCAGCCTTCAAGCTTCTCACTGCCGATCCCAAGGTATGAATGACTAAATGGTATGTTGATCCAAACCAAAAATTGAAATGCCCCATAAAAGGTTAATATAGAGGTGTTTTGAGAGTTTGATAAGAAATAAAAAAGTTGCTGTCCTTTAACTTCATTACAGTTCTCAATTTAGCTCTACTTTTCCACTCTTTGAAGTTTTCTCCGTCTGAGATTTTGTTGACTCCTTAGGCACCACAAAAGACTGGGCTTGCGGCCGAACCCAGTTCTTTTTACCATCATTACGAGTTTGTGCTCTGATCAATATCTTCGCTACAGTCACACTTTTCAGCTCTGGAATTGTAAACACACCAAGACACACACACACACACACCTCATAACTCATCTTTTCACCAATCCTTTTCTCCTCTAGACACACACTTCCTGTCCTCCTCCTGTTGATTACTCGCTCTGGAGCACAAGATCCTTTAGCTTGCAGCTTTTATGAGCTGTGGAGTTGTTTTTCAGATAATGATCCTTTGCCGAAGCTGACCGGAATTCCTGGCACGATGCTGATAATTTGCTTGTATTTGTTGTAAGCACACATGTCAATACGCACCTGATTAGATTTCAACTCAGTGTGTTTGTATTCGGGATGCACACTGATGTCTTCATAACAGAACTCTGTTTACAATAATGTGAAACATGGAATTCATCTAGTATCATGCTCATTGTGCATCAGTAAACAGGAGTTCTGGGTTTTAATGGCACACCTTGCTTTTTGAGTATAGCAGACCAAAGCAGCAACACTACGTACATGAAAAAAGTGATATTGTTCTCCTCAGATAAAAGATACACTTTTTTGTTTTTCAATGAATTGATCAGCAAAGGAAAACAAAGAACACTATGAAAGTTATTTCTCCTTGTCCCTTTTCAGAAAGTCAAACCAATGGTTGTTCCAAACAATTGACAAAAATAAGGATTTATGTCCTTATTATGTCCTTAATATTTTTTTGCTGACTGAATTATATTTGATTAGATAAGTAATGCAGAAAAATCGTGTTGAATATTTCTCAAAAGTTCCAGTCTCCTCCTGTCTCCTGCCCTCCTGTCATCAATGGGGTACCTGAAAATTTCTGAGCTCTATTGGGGTAGAGTGGCAGCCCTCCCCTGCAGTCATTCAGTTCCCATTCTGAAGCCTCTATGTACAGCAATTTGCATTTCACAGAAGCGTTCAGAGCCACCCAGGCTCTGTGGAAGGAATATTAATGGGAATGTTAATTATTGGATCCTCTGGCGGGATGAAATACGCAGTTGCCTTCTATCTTCCATCGGTAATGTTTGGATTGTTTGTTTTTGGGACTTGGTTTGTTTGTTTTTTTCCCTTGCTTCCTTCAAATCATTCTCATTAATTTACCAATTGATTAGCGTTCGGAATTAACCCATCCCCACCTGTCAAAAAAAAAAGTAAAAAAGATATAAAAATGGCCCTAAAACTGAGACCTGAGGTACACCGCTCTTCTAGTATAGGATTGTATTAGTTTAAAGAATGTTCTGGGGTTCAATACAAAATAAGCTTAGCTAACAGCAGTTGATGTATAATGCTGATTACTACAGAAAATAATTAATGTCCATTAGTGACATAAAATACATAAATATTATATGTGTTAACATGAGACAACTGTGAAAGAATTACCTACTAACCTGTGTAAAGTTATAGCTAACTTCAAACTATGTTGCCAATGAGAACTTTTGTGCAATGTTTGTGAAAGGATATCAAGAAAGGAAGTAATGTGTAACTTTCTTGTTTACATTAAAGGGATACTTCACCTCTGGAAAGATGAATGTGTATTTAAAATAGGTCATTTATGTACAAGAAATGTGAATACATTTTTGAATTCGGAGCTTTCTAGCCTGAGAAAAACCAGAAAATGTATTTTTGGCTTATGTGAATGAAAGACAACAACTCCCACAATGCACTTGCTTCACTGCCCGAATCCCGGACATTTTGAACGATCTCGCCCGCCGGACAAGTCCAGGAAAAGGAGGATGGTAACCCCTACTACTCAGCTTTCTCCTACTACTCAGTTTTCTCCACAGAACAAGAGCCTGCTAGCTTTGCTTCCAAAGCGGACACTGAGTGAGATCCCTCTATGGGCGGGTTGAAAATATGCGGAACAGCGCCTTCTACTGGCTGTAGTCTTTAGCCTCTGGCCAGAAAATCCTCCGATGACGCAAAATTACGATTTTTGCGTCATCGGAGGATTTTTTCCAGACAAAAAATACATAAATCTCTCGTCTCAGGGGGATATGAGGGTGGAAAGCACGGTAATTCGAAAATACTACAGGTTTTCTACTAATACAAAGCTTAATGCTAAATACTGAAGTATCCCTTTAAGTAACTTATGAAGATATTGTTTAATGTAAGACCTTTTTTTTTTCTTTAAACCCTCAAGATGCAGACAATTGTTTTGAGCTAAGGGATGAGTAAAATTATGTCTGAGGTAATCGACATTATGCGAAAAAATGCTGTCGATTGAACTTGAATTCTTTTAAAGTACAGCTATAGTTGTTGTGTTGTACTATTGTGGACTTAAAAATTGAAGCATGGAAGGTTTAAGTTGATGTACTGTCATTCTGTGAAACCCTTTCTTTAAAGTCTGCAAGGAGGCAAGTGCATTGTGTATATGAACTCCTTTGATAAACAAGATTTATTTTATTCTTACCCACTAAAGCTACCTTCCCTGGCAACTCAGAGTAGAGGGACTCTTGAACACCCACTCTTGCTTTTTTAGTTTCTCTCCTGTTTTCATCAGACATGGGCAAACTCCCAGTTTTTTCCTGCCTCTTTATTTGTATTTATAATAGGTAGGTTGATAAATGAACGCAGTACCATGGAAGTGCGTGCAGAGTGGACACATTTTGTAACACTTGGATCACATAAGTCAGTCTTCTTTAATAACCATTATTCTGGGTTTTTATTTATGCCACTGAAATGTGGAAAAAGAGCGATGGAGAACTCTTTATTTTTGAACCTTGTCAATACGCACCACACACAGTACATTGCAAAGTTTTATCATAGAACATGAATAAAACATTTCACATTTGCCACGGTTTTAGAAAAAGCCGAAAGCACCTGCTAGTTGAATCCAAATGGCAATGGCTAAACAACGCTATTATCCCACTCCCTCCCTTCGAAGTTAGATGTGGGAGACGTGGATGGATAGATGTTTTTGCTCATGGCTATTTGGTCCCGATGCAGTGTAGTTTGGAGTGGGAGTGAATTAGGGCTGTGGCACGTCAGACGTGCTCCCAGGCACTGGATGTTTGATGAAGGTGCTTTGCTGGGTAATTGTGACCGGTGGGGATTTCACCTGCCCTGGGTAGAGAAGGCTGCGGCACCGGGTTGTGTGATGTGTATTTGAGGTTAACTAGGAGCCAGGGCTGGAGCTTGATACTGTTTGCTGGCTGCTGCAAGGTAAATCTGAAACAAATGTTGTTGTGTGTCAGTTCTGTTGGTCAACGCACTGTGTACATGAATGCTGGATGTCCTGTACAGCACATTAATATGTTATCTTGGAGCTATAGCTCAATCAGTCTACAGTATACTAGAGATGACACATGTTTGCTCAAGGCATCATGGAATTGAATATGCCTCCGAAATGGTGCTGGTGCTTGACTGGGGAATCTGCCAGCCTCTCTCAGAATCGGTCCACGTGCACTGAAATCCAAACAATGACATAACTGCATAAAGTGTCCACAAACAAACTTTTTTTTTAATGAGATTAAAAGTTTTGAAAACTTATTTTATCATCTAAAATAGTTTAATTCAGCTTCTATATGCTACCACATCAAAACAGATCAAATGTTTATAATTAAATTAAATCAAATTTTTATTAGATTTTACAAGTTACGATTTTTGAGAATGTACACTTCATATACAGTATAACGAATACTATTTATAAACAAATATAAATCTAAATAACATTTATAGCAAGTTATTCACAAATTATATTTTATATACTACCATTTAGAGGTTTGGGGTATGTAAGGTTTATTTAATCTTTGAAATTGTGAAAAATTAGTAAACATATTTTAAAATGTAATTTGTTCCTGTGATGTCAAAGCTGAACTTTTAAGTCTTCAGTGTCTTCAGAAATCATTCTAATATGCTGATTTGCTTAAGAAACATTTCTTATTAGTATCAATGTTGAAAACAGCTGAGTTGCTTAATATTTTTGTGAAAACCTTGATACATTTTTAAGTTCAAATAGAAAGTTCAAAAGAACATTTGTAACACTATAAATGTCTTTACTGTCACTTTTAATATTTGTACAAATATTTTTGACCCCGAAGTTTTTATTTATATTTAATATTCATAATTAATATTTATATTTATCTGTAATTGTAAATGGATGCAAAAAATGTTTTCTCAAAATCTGTCACTTCAAACACATCAGGATTCTTGCGCAGTTTGAAAAAATATGGAAAAGTATGGAATTTGTTTTGAGGAATTTACAGGTATGGATAAGTATATAAAACAAGTTATTTTCAACTTTCTATTAATCATATGACACTGTTTCCACAAAAATATGAAGCAGCACAACTGTTTTCAACATTGACAATTTAGCTTTGTCATCACAGGAAAAATTATATTTTAAATTTACAATAAACGGTTATTTTAAATTGGAATAATATTTCACAGTATTACAGTTTACCGTATTATAATTAAAGTTAATGTAAACAACCATAGCAATGTCTTATTTTAATACAGCAACATGAAAGAATTCAATAATTCACAACAGAACTGTCTTCAGGTCACCTGAGATTTACTGGGACCAGAAACATCCACATAGACTACCTCTTTTGGAAGACTTGGCTAAACAATGTTGCTAAAACAAGCATTGCCGTTTTAATAAAATGCTGTGCGTTGATCTTGTCTGGAGTTGGTGTTAATTGATTTGTTTAAGAATCTTCCGGAAGTTATTTGGCAGCATATGGCATACATAGTAAGAGATTCTGACTCAAAATATAACATAGAGTTGGATTTTAAAACATTTACCACATGTTAAGTATGCTCTGGAAAAGTATGAAATTTTAAAATGGAGAACGTGTGGGAACCCTGAGGTGTTCATGTATACTTTTTGCACCTCTTTGATTCTGAATTTGATTCTTTTGATTGTTCCTGAACAGCTACCTGCTCTGTTTCCAGAATCACTCATATCTTATTCAACATCCTCAGTGGCTGAGCTGGGAAATCCTATTGGCTCGTTCTGTCCTGGTTCACGGTCAGGGACTCTCACAGGAGCATGGGGACAGCATGCAAGTATGAGAGGAAAATGGCATGGACAGATGCGGTAGGGTAATGTAAAAGTGAGAGAAAGGTGAAAGTTGTGGGATGAGAAGGCCTCTTCTGCTCTCCTCATTAATGTCTGCGCCACTGTCTGCTCAACATTAGGCACGACTCTGGCCTTTATATACGAGTACAAACACACAAATATACTCTCGCTCCCACCTTGCACATACTCCATCATTTGTATCCTTTGGGGCCTCCATGCCCTTGTCATCTCCATTGTGCTGGTGATGTTAGTGTATAATGATCAGTCGTCCCTTCTTCTCTGGGGCCCGGGGGAATCACATTTCCCATTTGTTCCAAACACAGGCAATAAGAGCCAGCCCAATCTCCCAGCCCCAACATGGCCACCTTAGTAATGGAGCTCATTTCCCCTGCGTCTGACTGTCTGGCCCCGGACCACGCTCATCTGAGCCCCGCATTGCCAGATCCTCGGCCCCTGCTCTCAGACCATTAATGCTGACTGATAGAACGATGCCTCGCTGGCAGGAGACACATTTATTTTGTGTCCGGGCTGCTGAAGCTCAAGGAACAGCGGAGAATACATAAGCAAACAATAACTAAACTTTACACATACGGGCTGAATGGCGTCCGCAGTTCTGTATCATTTTGAGCCAGTCGGCTTCCAGTCTGAACCAAGCGTGCCGCACAAGCCCTGAAAAGTGAAGCCAAAACGTCTCGATCGCCCCCCGGTGACTGGTCCTAGTATAGGTCATAAACCCCGCCTCCCTGTGTTATTCAACAGGATGTGAGACCAACTAAACAATTAAATTACACTTCAAATATCTTTTTTCCAAAAGTGGTTACTTAAATTTGCTGTTGTTTTTATCACGCTGATGTAAGTTCAAGTGTCTGTTTCAAAAATAAGTTGTTTTTTAGTTAGTTACGTGATGCGGTGGTATAACGTCATGATGGGCAGCTGTGATTGACAGGTTCTCTGAGCGAAGAAGTCACTGAAGCACCAACGGATATTTTTTTCGGGATCTTCGGAGGACTGAGGAGATTGTATTTACTTTATTTTAACAAAGCCTCTTGTCGTACTGCAATCAATTTTTTAAAAAGTGTGCAGAATGCACTCTCCCTGCGTGCATTCTGCGAGAGTGAGGGCGGAGCATTGATTTCGCGGCTTTACTTCCTGCTCACAACGCAGGTCTGGTCCCGAGATCGCTACTGTGCAGACTCAAGTTCCAATATGTCAGCGCCATATCGGGACACTGGCGGCTTCAGTTCTCATCAATGGAAGACATAGATATATACACTAGATGTTGCCTTGGGGTTCTAAACATGCGTCAAAAGCGCCGCCATCTTTGAACAGGGGACTTGTCATAGGAATTAGCTAGGTAACGCTGCTATCTCCGCCTGTAATTCGAATTCATGGATGATGCCGGACTTCTGTGCTGCGTATGGATGTTCACACGAACGAAATCTAAACCAGACAGCATGGGATTACATTTACTCTGTGGATGGTAGTAGTCAAGTTGTTTTTTTATGTTAAGTGTACATTTCTCTGTTTGGAGGAAGATTCTCGCACAGAAAATTAACTGTGAATGTGCTGTACTCTTTAGATATTATTTGAAATAACCCTTGTGTTTAAAATGTACAGTATGCAGGAGTTGATCCTCAATACCCACTTTTGGCTGTGTTGTGCTGTGTTGTTCCTAACTTTTGATTTTTTTTTTTTACTGATTGTACTCAAACCTTTTAATGAAAAAAAAACAGTGTGACGTAACCTGTAAGTACAGTCCTAATAGTATGCTTGTCCTCTCCCTGTCAATCTTCAAACAGTACATCCATGATTATTATACATAGAATTCCACAAATCTTATGTATGTGTGCGTTTTGCACAAGGACAGTGGGCTCAAGGGCTTGTTTCTTCCTTGCAAACTGGGGATGGAGGTGTGGAAGGACACTGGAATTTGTGAAAATGTCAACTGTTTAAAGCCTTTCTTTAAAGTGAATTTCGTTTTGTATAAATTGTATCTTAATTTTAATCAATTGTATTCATCAACAAATTGTCTGTTAATATAATCATGGAGGCGCCCGCGCGGTCACTTGCATTGCACGTGAACTGGAGCGCATCTCATCCTAACTTGACGAAATTCAGTGTATGCCTCACACAGACATGAGAAATACATCAAATATACAAAGCTTGATATGTCTTTAAACGAAATAATTCAAAACGAAAGAAAAAGGCTACTCTCTGATTACGTAATCCATTATGTGCATTTCTCTCTATAGGCGCGTTCACTACGGAGATGGCGATCGTCAACTTCATCTCTGCAGCGAGTCGACACTGTCAGAAGTTTATTAATAAAAATCAATGCACCGGATTTACAAATGCACTTCTTGCTTGTTGCACGCACACATATTATGTTGAAATAACATTATTATTAATAAAACATCTTTTCGAATATTTGATTGAATGCTGAATGTTGCGCTTGTTCAATTTAATAAAATTAAAACTTTAATTGTGATCATTAAAATAATTGAATATTAAATATTTAGTGGCCAAGTTTTGCTCATTTATAGATATATTATATAGCGATAGTTTATTCTAAGTTTACTCAAGTGGAAGAATGTGATTAATAAACTTAGGCCTACTAGCACTATGCATTATATTTTGAAAAAGGAGTAATTATCTTATTATCAAAACCTTAAATTTTCTCTGGACTCAACGATAAATACATGTCTGACCATTGGAACGAACCATAAAAACTATAAAATCGCATTCATGGTGATTTTATTTCCGTTAGTCCTTTGCCTACTACATTGACGCTGATGCATTAAAGAGGAGGGGCTCCCCTGTTCCAAGATGGCGGCTCTATTGACGCATTCGTTCCAATGAACTGCCGTAGCCCAGGCGACATCTAGTGTATATATCTATGAATGGAAGAGAGCGAAGGGGCGTTGTCCATCTTTTTTTACAGTCTATAAACACGTGGAGCATGTTTTCTATTATGTGATCACCTCACTCGCTAGTAATAACCTGTTTAGGTAGTCCCGCAAAACAAGTTAGCTCCTAAGTGGTCGGGAGTTTTCTCGCTTTTCCAATAATGTCAACACTTGTTTCAAAACTTTCATTCCCGCCCATGAGAATGATGGATGATGCTTTACAAAAAAACAATAAAACGCAGCGCTGTTCGCTCTGATGTGCTAGCAAGCGAGCAGCATAGAAGCTACTTTCAGTATTGCCTTGCGTGCATGAGGTCTCTGGAGCATGCTTGTTTTGTTTTGAAAATGTTCTTCACGTAAGGCATTTCTCAAAAAAAAGGGGGTTTGCGAGCTTGTTATGCAAATTTGGGAGGGAAAGAAATGTGCTCAGAAATGCAAATCCTGCATTTTTGTTTTTTTCCGAATGAGGCAATATCTATTGGATTTTCAGTAAGATCTCTTGGAAGTAGAAAAATAGTTTTTCTGTTTTAAGTCCAGGTAATTATTTAATCTCCACAGCAGAACTTTTTTGCAGATTTAGAGGGGATTCAAACTGTAAAATGACTCATGATTTAATTAGTCGGTTTTGCTCTGGGTTTTTTTTTTTTTGCACTGCAGTGGTCCGAGTCTTAGGGCTGAAGATGAAAGTGATTTATTGGGTTGAAGAAATGTGGTGAGATCACAACCTCTCTGTTAAGTCCACATTCTGCTATATTGAACCAGTGACGAGATGAGAATAAACTGTGATTTGCAGTCATTGGCCAGTTATATATTGGTATATTTGGGTAACATTAACAGTAAAGAGTTAAGGCTCCTGGCATTTTTAAACTGCTTAATTCACCACAAGTGTGTCATTACATTACATTACATTGCATTTTTTCTTCAGTGTCACATGATCATTCAGAAATCATTCTAATATGCTGATTTAGCAGCCCGATCTCATCCCAAGGCGTCATATACTGACGCTCTTGACATTTCGTCTACATCGAAACGCACATGGCACCCTTTAGCGTCAATATGAGACGCAGATAGATATGGGCCAGAAGGCGCCTCCTAGCGGTCTAACCCTAACCCTACCCCAGACCTAAACCTACCCATAACCAAACAAAGCAATGTGCGTTGGATGTAGACAAAATGTCAAAAGCGTCAGTATATGACGCCCTAGGATGAGAATGCGTTGGATTTAGTGCTCAAGAAACATCTTTTAATATTAGCAATGTTGGAAACAGTTCTGCCAATTAATGTTTTTTGTGGAGATTTTTGCAGGGTTAATGAAAAAACTGAGAAATTAACGCGCTCATTTTGACAGCACTATATATTATATACGAAAATTATTATACAATGGCTTCTCCTACTGCTTCAACTTCCATTTTTCTTAGTGATATTTATCGCCAGTTTATCAGGGAGTGACGATTTTGTTCTCTTCGACTCACTGGATGGAAACGGTGCTTTATCCGCAAATATTTTATGCGATATTCCAATTTTGAGCTAGCCTGGCTAACGTCAGACCTCGTCTCATTGAGACGTGGTCTGGGAACCACATTTTCATTTTCTCGTATTTGAGGCGTGGTTTACGAATGCCCAGAGCCGTTTATTGGACGCTACAAATGTCTATCAAATGCGCCTGTACGTAGCTCATAGCCAATCGTTTCAATTATACCAGATGACGTATGTAGAGCGACAGAAATTCGACGAGGAAGAAAACGAAATAAACTTGCGTTCTAAACTACTTAGAACACTATCTAAGGCTGCATCGAAAGGTAACTTCGCGTCTGATGCCATGTTGGATCCATAGATATAAACAAACTGTTTCGGTGTGTCGCATAGACGTCGTCATCGTCTTGCTGCTCCCTCCCCGTTCTGTGATTGGTTCCCTTTTTGAGGGGAAAATCTGGTCCATGGTGTCCAGGCTGCCTAGCAGCGTGAATAAAATTGCGCTGCGCGCAAGGCAGCATGGGGAAACCCAGGCTAATTTTGAGCATTAGTTAAATTCGCAACATTGGATGGAAACATAGCTCATGTCCATGTCCATGTTCCAAACACATCATCCAGTGCTCTTTGATCTCTATTAAATTCTATTATGCCTTTTAGTCAGAAAGCCTGATTTATAACAAGAGATGAATACATAAATGACCGCCATGCAGAATAATACGCTTGTTGTGTAGACGAGGGTGTTCTGCATAAATGTTACCTTTTGATATTACATGGTCTGTGATCTTTTTCTCAGAAACTTCATAGAGTACTATATATCCAATTAGTTTGAGCGTCTCCGTTGGTCAGGTTGTCATTGACTAATGGAAGACCTCAATAAAGAGGCTTTCCACAGATGCATTTGATGATCTGCTTACAATGGATCATGTATTTTTATTTTATTTTGTCAGAAAGGTTGCTGTCTGTCTCAATCTAGCCTTTTACTTTGATCAGTGTGAGAACAGTACAGCCACTCATGTACAGTCATTGTTGTTTTTGTTCTGGTTTAAATAATGTGTGCGTGGGTCCATGTGCTGGAAGATGTTCACTGACATTTAGACGTCGTTCTTTTGCTCTTTTGGCAACTTTCCTGATTTTAAGAGAAGAGATACAACATGATAGGGTGACGAGGTGCGATCAGGATCTGGACTCAAACTCGCTTGTATTTGACAAAATGTGGCTTGTTTAATGATCTCCCCATCATTGACCTTACATAATACTCAACAGAAGTACAAACATGGAACACTTTAATGGTCTCTTCACACAATCTCTCCGTGCATGAGAGTTTGTCATAACATTGAGCATAAATACACCTCAAACGTTTGACGGGCAGGCAGTGCTGTGAAAAGCAAATAATCGTCTTGTCCATTTATGCGCTGAGAAAAGATCATGCAACCAAGCACTGGCCTTATAGAGGTTCCTTTAAAAGTCATTCCAATATGCTGGAACGGTGCTCAGTTATTCTTTAGTGCTCAATTATTTATAATAGTTATTATTATTATCAATAATGAAAACAGTTTTTGCTGATTAATATTTTTGTGATCTATTTTTCAGTATTATTTTAAGAATACGTTCAAATAATTTATTTGAAATACTTTTATAAATGTCTGTACTATCACATTTGATCTATTGAATGCATTCTTGCTGAATAAAAGCTGTTTTTTTTTTAATCATGGTTTCCACAAAAATATATAAGCTGCATTGATCAAAAATACAGTAAAATCTGTAATATTGTTATTATTGAAAACAGTCGAGCTGCTTAATATTTTTTTATTGAAACAATGATATACTAACATTAAAAAGTTTACAGTCAGTAACTTTTTTTTTATTAAGAAATTAATACTTTTATTCAGAAAGAGTGCATTAAATTGATCAAAATTGACAGTAAGACATTTATAATGTTACCAAAGATACATGCTTTTTTAAAAACTTTCTATTCATCATAGAATCCTGAAAAAATCACTGTTTGCACAAATTTTAAGCAGCAAAAACTGTTTTCAACATTGATAATAATAAGAAATGATTCTTAAGCAGCAAATCAGCATATTAGAATGATTTCTGAAGGATCATGTGACACTGAAAACCGGAGTAATGATGCTAAAAATTCAGCTTTGCCATCACAAAAATAAATGACACTTAAATATAATATTACTATAAAAAAAAAAATGGTTCAACTTCACTTGAATTGGTATCAACTACTAACACTTTTGGTATCGTTTTAACTCTACTCTCATGTATAAGGACACTTGTAGGATCTGTCCCAAACTTAACTTGTTATCTGTATACTAAAGTTGTGAAATAATGAAGGATACTGGGTTTATCTTGCTTCACCATCCCCGTGAAATTAGATAAGCTTACCATCACTCCATCCTTTACCGTAGATTACACTTTATTCATTAAGTGCAATTCTGGTGTTTTAAACCCTTGTCTAATTTGGTTTAGGTATTGATCGCGGTGTATGAAGTTTTTCCTTTGGGTCTCTTTATTTTTCCCTTCCGACACAAATCTCGGCCCGATAAGGTCTGTTGTTGTATTCCTGAGTGTATCGCTGTCCAATACAAATGCTAAATCTGATCTTGTCCTACACAAGCACGTACAATGCACAGGAGGGCGCAAAGTAAAATGTTCATCCGATACTTCCCTGCTATCTCCTCCGAATTATTCCTGCGATCATTACACTCGTGGCTCAAAGGAAGACCGCTATGCCCGAGCTCTTCGTTATCTGTCCCTCTCTCTCTCTCTCTCTCTCTCTCTCTCTCTCTCTCTCTCTCTCTCTCTCTCTCTCTCTCTCTCTCTCTCTCTCTCTCTCTCTCTCTCTCTCTCTCTCTCTCTCTCTCTCTCTCTCTCTCTCTCTCTCTCTCTCTCTCTCTCTAGGTTAGATCATGTTTTAAGGCACTGTATCGATGTGCAACCTGGAGCTCCTCTTTCCTTTATCTTTACTTCATTTATCAATGGCTGCCAGATAATGCGTTCCAAGGCCCGAGAGAGCATTGTGAAGAGGATGAAGTCGTCGTAAGGAAAAAAATTAGTTAGGAAGCCTTTAGTTATGGGTTTGTTTGATGGGTTTTATGAATGATGAAATATCCTAGTCTTGTTTAGTCACTTTCTGTGTGTGAGAGAGTGTGTGTGTGTGTGTGTGTGTGTGTGTGTGTGTGTGTGAGAGAGAGAGTGAGTGTGAGTGTGTAAGTGTGATTGTGTGTGTGCGAGTTTGTCTGTCAGAGAGTTTGAGATAGTGTGTGTGTGTGTGTGTGTGTGTGTGTGTGTGTGTGTGTGTGTGTGTGTGTGTGTGTGTGTGAGAGAGAGAGAGAGAGTGAGTGAGTGTGAGTTTGTGTGAGTGTGATTGTGTGTGTGCGAGTTTGTCTGTCAGAGAGTTTGAGATAGAGTGTGTGTGTGTGTGTGTGTGTGTGTGTGTGTGTGTGTGTGAGAGAGAGAGTACGCATGTGTGTGAGTGACTGTTTGTATGTGTGTGAGACTGAGAGTGTGTGTGTGTGTGTGTGTGTGTGAGACTGAGAGTGTGTGTGTGTGTGTGTGTGTGTGTGTGTGTGTGTGTGTGTGTGTGTGTGTGTGTGTGTGTGTGTGTGTGTGTGTGTGTGTGTGTGTGTGTGTGTGTGTGTGTGTGTGTGTGTGTGTGTGTGTGTGTGTGTGTGTGTGTGTGTGTGTGAGAGTGAGTGTGAGTTTGTGTGTGTGATTGGGTCTGTCAGAGAGTGGGAGATAGTGTTTGTGTGTGTGAGTATGTTTGAGAGTGTGTGTTTGTTTATGTGTGTTTGTTTGTTTGCGAGTATGTGTGTGAATGTGTGAGCGTGTTTGTGAGACTGTGTGTTTGTGTTTGTTTGTGTGGGTGTGTGTGTGTGTGTGTGTGGGTGACTTCAGATACCTAAGAGAGGTACAAGATATTCATCTAATGATGTTAGACATGTTCCTTTAGCTCATGTCCGTCACCCCCCCCCACACACACACACACACACACACACACACACACACACACACACTAGATGGTGTCTGTGAGGTGCGCAGCTGTAGGGAGCGTTGTTGGGCTTTCGGGCACTTGTCGCTGTTCTTTTCCGATGTCAAAGGACTGATGGAGGCCTGATGAAGCAGATGAGTCCTCGCCTAGAGCTCTTCCAGAAACACACACACACACACACAATCACTCACACAATGCCAGGGACAGATGGCGATGCCAGAACAACACTCGCCTACACACACACATCTGTAGCAATAGAAACATAAATTCTCATATGCACATATCTTGAAAATTTGCACCTCCATTACTTCCTTAACCAAGAGGGCGGCGTGAATTACGGGAAGCGCATGTTGTCGGCAAATTGAAAAAAACGCATGAAAATTTCCGTATTACCGCTGAGACTAAAACCATCTGTCCACTGGTTCCTAAAAATTACGTTGAAATTACGCCATGAGAACGGTCACGAATTCAGTTATGTTCATTACATGCTGTTTTCCACTTCGTTTGAAGAGATTGCTGTAGCATTTAAACTCGGCATGAAACCCGAAAAACATTCCCTTTGGGGGCGTTGCAGCGCTGTATCCAGCAGTCGAGGTTTTTTCTTCTTATCTTGAAGGTTAATTTTGAAAGGGATTGAATTGTCCTGAGTGCCCCCTGCCTCTGATGAGTTGTCCGATTGATCTATCCGCAGGGACACTTTCCGTTCGTGTCCGACTCAGGCCCAGCAATTGTATACGACACAACCGTGAAAGAAGAGGCATTTCAATTGTGACATATCGGGTCAGACGAACCTACACACCCTGCCTACCAATCGTTTGTATATATGCTTTGCATATTTATTTATATTTCCAGCCATGGATTTTCACCCGGCGTGAACCTCGCCTCTGCCCTTCTTCAGAAAGTAGCGGTTGATTGAAAACTCTCTCGTCTGCTGTTCTTCATCTGGAGAAGATCGATAAAGGAGCCGAGATAGGAGCCACACTAATTGAGTCGTTCTTTTACTGTTATTGCGTAGAGAACCGTTTTGTCATGTCAACGGTTGTCCCAGATACAGCGGTACTCTCTCTTTTTTTTCCCATCCTCTCTCCCTTTTCTACCCTCTCATCTCTCTCTCTCTCTCTCTCTCTCTCTCTCTCTCTCTCTCTCTCTCTCTCTCTCTCTCTCTCTCTCTCTCTCTCTCTCTCTCTCTCTCTCTCTCTCTCTCGGAGTCAGTCTCATCTTCCGCTCTCCCTCACAGGGACCAAAGGGAGTTAAGTCCATAATGAAGTGAGTCTGTCGAGGCCCAGCACTTCTCGCTCCCTCTAGCACAACTGCAGACCATTTCTTCTCAGTAGGCCCGAGTTTGTTTTTTTTCTTCTCCATTCCACTCAGAAACACGATACCATTAAAAATTGAAAAGCATGTATGTGTGGTGAGCTGAAAGTTTCATATTTTCTGGAGAAAGTTTTTAGTTCATCACCAGATGTTCCACAAGGGATGGTCAGATTTCGTTGGTGAAGAGAAAAAAAAAAAAAAAACTTTCTTACTTTCGCAACTTCCCTATTTTCTTGTCTTTTCGTCTCTTTTTTATGGTAACATTTGATCAGATATTGTAATATTAAATGAGTATATACTGTACCATTCAGACATTTGGTGTCAGTAAGATTTTTAATACTTTTATTCAGCAAGGATGCGTTAAATTGATCAAAAGTGACAGTGTCTTTCAAATAACTTCAATTCAACCGAAGAACCCTGAAAAAAGATGTTTGAAAAACAATATTAAGCAGCACAACTGCTTTCAATATTGATAATAATAAGAAATGTTTCTTGAGCACCACATCACCATATTAGAATTATTTCTGAAGGATCATGTGACACTAAAGACTGGAGTAATGATGCTGAAAATTTGCCATCACAGGAATAAATTACATTTTAAAATTATTAAAATAGAAAGCAGCTATTTTGAATTGTAATAATATTTAACCCCTTAACGCCTGAATTTATATAGCTGTATATAACAAAAAAAAATTATGTGTGTTTTTGCCTTTAAGTAGATGGTAAATAATGTTGAGATTATCAATTTCACTTTTGCACAACAAATAAATAGAAATTTTGGTATGTTGCAAATTTGCGACAACAGGCATTTAGGGTAATTTTTTTACAAAATGGTAAAATTAATAAAACACATTTTCCCATCTCAGGTATGTAGATTTTATTCATGGCACAAAGTTGTTAGAACTTATAAACTTTAATTGACAAATTAATGAATCTTGACAACAGCAAGAAACAAAACACTCTCCTACTCCCTAACATTGACAGTAGTTTTTATATATTCCATGTTACACTCTGTTTAACTCTTTCCTTGTTTCTCCAGTGCATACATTATATATTCTTATAGTGTTATATCCTAACATGCTATTTTTTGTGGAAAAATAAATAAATAAAAAAAATATTTTTTTTTTGTCTGAAACCATCTTAATACAGCATTATTATAATATGTAGCCATTAGCCCAATCCAGCCGTTATGGACCAATGTCGCAAATTTGCTACAAACAGAAATCTACTAAGTACGTAAAAAACATTCGTCACATGAAGCCTATATGAATAACATAGCTATAGAAGCAATCAATAAGCTGGTACATATTTTTATCTTAGCACAACTTAACTCATTTTGGGCAATTTCTCCACATTTGCGCCCTTGATATGTGGATTTTGCAAACCAAAATATTAGCTTCGGTGAACCGGATGTAGTTCCCACTCCGACCGCTCCTACGAGAAACCAGTGCATGCAAAAGGTTCCCAGGTATGTATCGAATGTGCACAAACAGGCATTGGGGGAAAACACACGCTATCTCGCCTGCAGTCTGAATGGAAGGGGTTTGTTGCAAATTCGCGACAGTGGGCGTTAAGGGGTTAATAATATTGCTCTTTTTACTGTACTTTTTAATTAAATGCAGACATGGTGAGCATAATGCTGCGTTGATCCAGATGAAGCATTGACGTTCTGTTCAGAGGTGTTATAAATCTGCAGTGGTCAGGTGGTACAAGTCTCTCAGACCATTTCCGTCTTACAAGCTGTAATTGCAAGCTCTACGAGGACTTGGTGAAATTACATAATTGCGGCAATTACGACATGGCGTGAATACACCTTAAGTCTTTCCCCGCCAATGACGGGCTTTCCGTGATTTCACTGTTATACGGTAGGGGGCCCTATTATGTATCTTCTTAAAGAGCACCGAAGAATCTCCTGATCTTAACACATGCAAAGAAGATGCAGAAAATGTAATCATATGCATATGTAAAATAACACAATTATCAACATTAAACAGCATATAAATCAAAACTGCCTAATGTTACTGAATGAAATATCGACCCAGGACGAGCTACAGGACTGTGAAGCATTAGGGGTGGTGATGGACTCGATCTACTCCATCTATGTTTTGATCATCGTACTGAATATGATCCAGACATAGTCTTTGATCTTCTCAACTTTTTGCTCAAAATGTTGCTTTTTTATGAAACCCACATTCAAGTGTTGAAAAAAAAAAAAAATGTGTGAAGCTAGGATAAAACTAGTTTTTTTTTTTGTTTTTTTTTTAAAGCAGAGGGTCTATTCTTTCTTTTGATATATTGCATGTCCAGATATTCATAGAACAAAAGGGCCATGAAACTTTTGTGAAAAAATCATCAAAAATGCTGGCTGTGTCTGGAAACTTTTTTCAAAAACACTGGCGGGGAAAGAGTTAATATACGACTTTCAAAAACAATGAACCAATCTTACCGACCCTAATCATTTGTAGGCAGGAACCGATGAATGAATTGATTTGTTTTTTAATTATTTTCATTTTAAAGATTTATTTGCTCAGTTCTCTGATCCCCTGTGGCATTTTATTGAATTTTGTTGTGATAAAACCCAACTCAGTGTGTCATAATTCAATTATGTGACATTTGCTCTCACTTCAAATGTCTCTCTATTAGTAACTCTGTCTTAGACTGTCTCATAAAGAATCCTAAGCTTCGGTTTTATCAGTGTGTCCTTTACTGAGGGCTACCTGACCTTCACCTCTGCCTGCATTACATAATCAACATGAATATTTGCCCCATTTGTGATGAGAGAAAGCATTTTATATAGCAACACTTTAAATGTCTTATGTTCTCAGACAGAATTTTAAACAGCCTTCTAGAATTCATAATTAAACTAACTAACTAAATAATAAATAGAAAAATCTAAAATGCAGTGTACAGTAAATCACACGTTTAAATGGTCTGTTAATAATATTATACTATTAAAATATTAAGAATAGCTATGATCATCTCTCTCTGAAAAATCTGAATCAATTCAATCCGATTGGAGGTTCTAAATTTGCTGTTTATGTTCCCTGAAATCTGCAACGTTTACTTTTGCACTGCATATTCTGTATGGTTTGTGTTGTCAATGTTATACACAACAGAAAGAAGCTTGTGAGTCCTGTCAATGGTCCACCCAATCCGCTGACTAAAGACATTAGATGACTCCGCATGGCACTGCAGTGCATAATTGCCGTGTTTGCCATATTTAACATATCTAAAAATATGCTAAGCAAGCTTTCTTCTCATGTTGCCAACTTTACTCAATAAACCTCCAATCCTCAAATCATCTCTGGATGAGATTATGCATTAGAGATTGGTGGGAGACAGTCATTTTGCACTGCTTTTAGCATGTGCACAAGATATGTTTTTATCCAGTTATGAAGGTAGTATACATCACAATTATGCTTCTATTTAATGGATTATTTAACATCTGCACCACCTCTTTCATTTGGGTAGAAATACATTTAGATTGCACTCCATCTGATGATTTTCCGAGTGAGCTGTCAGTCAGATTATTAGGCAGCATGTGAACGTAGCTACTGATTCCTACTAATAAGTGAATTATACACTCAGACTGTGCAGTGCATTGATTGGTTTTTCATTTTGCTCATTAGCGTGGATCGTGTCCAATCCTTCCCTGCTAATATAACAATAACAATGGATGGAGTTTGGATCCTGGGGTGCGTAAAGATGAGATCCAATTTGTCCAATTTTCATTCCACAACCTTACATTGCACCTCCATCATTACATGAACACCTACGGTTGACAATTTCGAGCATGATACCCCAGACTATTTAGTTGGCGAATATTGCCTCAGTTGCTAAATGGAACATTAGGAAGGTTATGATGCACAGTCCTTCTAAAGTAGCTCACCATTTCAAAGAGTTTCCAGTTAATCCTGGTAAATTCAGTGCTGTCTATTTAGCTCCCCATTGATTGAGTTCAGTGCAAGGCTAGCATTCCAGTGCAATGCATGGAGGTGGACAATATGAGACCACTTAGATATTTCTGATGCCTTCCCTTGTATCATCACACTAATCATAATGAGTTTGACTCTATAAAGGCTTCATCATGACTGTCTTTAGCTGGGAAACAAACCTTTTTCAAGTGGTTGAAGCAATAAAACAAACATTACGGACACCCATTATCTTGGAAAAACTACAAAGTGAGACAAAATTAATAACATTTAACCTAATTTCAGTGTTTGCTATATAAAGTAAACTGATTTAAAAGTTTTTCATTAAAAAGAAGTGTCGTTTTGTTTGTTTGCTTGCTTTTTGGTCCCTCTGAGGAAAACAGCTTATAAATCATATTAAATGATATTTTGTGAAAATGTACAGAATGCAGAATGGTTTCTGTGAGGGTTGTATTTTGGGTTAGGTTTAGGTATAGAGGATTAAATATACAGTTTGTACAGTATAAAAATCATTATGTCTATGGAACGTCTCCATAGAACATGGAAACGTGTGTGTTTGTGCATGTGAGAGATGGCCACAAAGAATAATAATAAAAAAAAAAAATCCATGTGGGGACATTTTTTTGAGGAAAACGGCTTTTAAATCATGCAATGTTAATTTGCAATATGATAATGTAAAAGTGCAGAAAGTTTTCTGTAGGCTAATGGGTAGGTTTAGGGTTTGGGAATAGAAAATACAGTTTATACATTATAAAAAAAAACATTGTCTATGGAATGTCCCCATAAAAATGGAAACGCAACATGTGTGTGTGTATTTACATATATGTACTGTATGTATTACTTCATAATTTTTGAAAGTTTGCTACGTTCAGCAGAATATGTTATTTTTTGTTGTTTTCATTGATTATGGTCTTAGATCAACTTAGTTGGTTGACGTTGCCTTTATTAAGTGATCTAAGACCATAATCAATTATTCTGCTATTCTGAATCAGTTATTCTGTTGGCCATTGTTGCATCGTCATGAGCATGTCCAATCCATCCTGCTTCCAACCGTTCATCCACTCCTAATGTACCACCTTACGGCATGAACACTCACGGTTTATCACTTGTTCAGAAGCAATGAAGCAGATGTTTGCGTTCTTTGTTGCCACAATCACCTCAAAGCCCTCAGCATGAGGGTTGCATTGATGAATATGTTCAAGAGATCTCCTTCTTTGCTGTTGGCTACAATCAATGACATTATGGCTGTTCAGACAAGCTTCATGAAGCAGAAAGTTGACTGATGTCCTTCAATTCTCCATTATGTACTGATACAGCTTTTAAGCTAATGACCCACTATTGAGCGCTAGCCACAAGCGTTAGCTCGCGTTTGTGCATTTACAAATAACCATTGCGTATTTAAAATGAACCAAGTAAGCCTTATATCTGAACTTCCGCCAGTAAAGGCTTTCCATTGCCAGCTACGACTTACTAACGTGCAAAATGCCTTTAAGTTAGATGTGAGTCATGCACTGCAGTGGAATGTAAATTTCACCTCAGTAATTTAATAATCATCTGGTTGTTTATTTGTGAGACCGCTGAAGCAGAGATGGTTTGAGAATGGAGAGCAGAACTGTTTTAATCGATTCAGATTAAAGCCGTCCCACCACATCATCCCACGCTATATGTATCACATATGCATAATACAAACTATTGCCTTCTGCAGTAGTTCTCAGTTTCTCACTTCAGGGCTGAGATTTTACATTGGTCCTCACAAATTGTGTTGATGTTTTGCAGATAAGGGCATGTCATGGGACCTACCTGTTTATGTTGATACCTGTCTAGTTTGTAGGGATGGTTATCTTTGAATTCTGCAAGTTGTTTTGATTAACAATTCACTGGTTTTCGATTTGATTCCCTTGCAAATTTCTTTTTTTCATAATTTTCTTACTCAAAAAACCTCATTGGTTCTAATGCTTCAAGCAAGCATGGGTGATTTACCATGTTTGATGTGACTGTGTGTGCGTTGATCATGTGCATGGATAAAAGCCTAAATGAAATTCCATCATACAAAGAAATTGTGTCTCTTCAGAACACTATGATTAAACCGATCAACTCATATGAATCACTTTTGGTAATACATACAGCACAAATTACAACATAAATCATCAACATGTGAAACATATTTAGGTGGTTTAAGGAATTTCCGAAGACTGGTTCAAATCCTGGACTTTTCATTCCATTTATTTGACATTTTTTACTAAGTTTTTCTAAGAAAAGTTCTTCTTTTCAGCATGTGGGGAGACTTGGCATGGGAAATACAGCATTACTGCTTGGGAAAAGTTACCTGCTAGGACACAGCATATTTTTATTTCTTCTGTAAGATTCTTTGTATATTCACATATTATTTATGCATTTGTTTTTAGCAGCTGGCCCAAAGTTGACCAGCTCACTGGGAAAAGTCCTGTTGCTCCCTCTGGCCAGTCCGTTCCATTCCCATGTTCAAATATTCAAAAAGGTAGCGTTTGTTGAAATAGTTGAACTTTGTGTTTTTCTGCCTCTTGGAAGCTCAGCCTCACAAGCGCCTTTCTGTTCCGTTTAGGTGGTTTATTTCCCTGCCAGTATCTACTAAGACGTGCCAATGGATTTTTTTAGTTGTTTACATCAATAAACCATAATCTTCCAAGCCTCTTTCTCTTCGCATCTTCATCTCAGTCTAGAGCTTGATTTGCCTTTAGGCTGATACTTTAGCTACAGTTTCTCGTACTTCTCTTTATTAGGAGGGGGCCATGTGGAGACCCTGGTCCTGAAGTGACCTTCTGTGGGCCTGGGCCTGTGCCATAATTAAGCTAATGATGTATGATAAAACTGATGCACGCAGACAGACTCATCACCCTCACCCAAGGCTCCTCAATCTTTACGTCACATCACATTTAGCCGCATCACTGTAAACCTCAGATCGGGTCTGTACTCAAGTTTTGCAACCATATTAATTGGATTTGGTGTAGTTTTATGAGTGCGTTTGAATACTTTTAACTTATATGCCGGTCTCTCTCTCTCTCTCTCTCTCTCTTTCTCTCTCTCTGATATGATTAAGCATGCTGAGAGGTGTTTACTGAGATTACTGTCAGCGTAATTTGGCTTGCAGTGGCTTGGTTTGATATCAGCCCTGTGTCTGATCAGCACACCTCTTTTGCCTTGTAATGGAAAGATGATGAGAATCGCATGAAATGTTTCTTTCATTACGTGGCTGCTGAAGCACGCTGTCTCTCGTAACTTAGGTCAAGCCCTCACTTTCTGTCTATCTGGCCCGCCACAATGCTCAGTTTCGCACTCAACAGGGAAGATTTCCAATGAAACACAACCATGTGCTAGACATTAACCCTGATCTTTGTAGTTCTGCTGCTCCTCTATAAAAATCAACATGAAAATGCATTAAAAACTCATGTTACTTCCATAATATGACGTTATGTCTGAAACTGCATATTTAATGAGAACAATTTAGATTGAGACTTGATTTTGTCCATTGGGAATTGATTGAATTATGAAACGTTGGGGTTGCACAATGGAACCAGACCTGAATGTTGAGGACACCACCTATAACATATAGCATTATTGCTGTGGAATTAGAATTAGAATTAGAATGATTATTAAAACCTTATCATCCTTGGTTTGAACAGGCATTAAAACAATTGCTAAATAGTCAAATTTATTTCATTTCAATTGAATATTATAAATATTTTTTTTCTTTTCAATATTATGCTCTGCTGTTTAGTAGAATAGAGTCCGTTTTTGACTTAATGGACTTAATTCTTTCAAAATCAAAACGGGAACACATTCAACAGCTCTAATGAAGGCTAACAGTTATGATAGTATACTGTCTAGTTGCTGTTCTACTTTTGCATCTCTCTGTTGGGATGCTTTTGACCAGTACCTGCTCCTTGATCTTCTCAAAAATCTCAAAGGCCCTGTTTACACCTGGTATTAAGATGCGTTTTTGTCAATCCAATCACAGGTGGATGATGCTAAATACAGGTGTAAATGGGGTCTGAAAACCAATTTGACTGGATTGCTTTCGTGTATAGAAGCTCGTGTGGGCGAATGCATTCGTAAAGCCACAAAAGACCACCTACTCTCCACCTACTGACCTAATGCGTAAACTTTATAAGAAGCACGCCATCCAGACGTGCTTTAAACTTTGTCAGGTGAAGACCTAAGCTTGTTTTGAAGTCTGAAGCAAAATATTCTCTCACCATTCCTGATTTCTGACACGCACTCACAGTGTTCGGCGTGGTCTTGTGGCTATCAGAGCAGAAACAAAAGCTGCTGGTGTCTGTACGTGTTTCTGTCGTCTCTTTTCGCTTTCATATGTAAATTGCGCAAGCTAATTTCGTCCATTAGATCGCCAGATCTGAAAAAGCCCATACATTTACCCACCCATAGACCCTCCCCTCAAAGAAATCAGGACGGAAGTGATCGAAGTGGACAGAAGAGACAGATTAAAACACAAGGTGTAAACGGAAATGTGTCTCTCCCTTGTCTACTTGTGATTCGACTGACAAAACCAGGTGTAAACAGGGCCAAAGTTGGTCTGCAGTTCAATACGTTCAAGGCTTCTTATGGTGGCATATTTAAATTGATCCTTAATATTTTGTGAATGGAACTTCGTTTTTGATCTCCCCCCTAAATTCAGCTACATTTTATGTGGGTTTCTTTTTTCAGTTGATAGAAGCTTTTACATTTCCCATTTTTCACCACTTCTGTCAGAACCTGTCTGCACTCCAGCTCCTCTGTTTGGAAGTACAGAAGTGATTACATTGTCCATCAGCAGCTAGAGTGTCCGCATCAGCTGGCCGGATTGATGTTTGACAGAATAATTAGAAAACTGTCCACTCCCGTAATCGCTGAAGCTCATCTTTTAGGAAGGCTTTCAAAGGCCTGCATCAGAGGCTGACGGGAGGGTTACCTTTTGTATGTGTGTAAGTGTGTGGGTATTATTGAGAAGTAAGATGTTTTTTTTTTTTTTAGATCGTAGGTAGATGGGAGTGAATGTGAATTCAGGGCAGGCTTCTTGGTAATGTAATGCCCCTGGGCAGCTATTCCCAGTCATGCAAGTTCAGTTTCTGTTTACTTCAAAAAGGAAAGGCAGGAACTCAAAAACTGTTTGCTCAGATGATGATTCTATTCTGCATTTTTTTATGTAATGCAATATATATATATATATATATATATTATTTTTACAAATTATTGGCACTCTCAAATCTAACACATTCATTTTGTACAATTTATTCTAGTCCCTAAAAATGTATGCAATTAATCTTATCCTCTTTTATTATCATGACATATAGTTACTTTTTGTATTTATTATATATGCATTTATTGATGTTTGATTCATTGCAGTTAATCAGCATATTATAATTAATTTTATTCACTCTTTCCCCTCCATTGACGGAAGTTTCCGGCTTTCCGTGTTTTCGCTGTTATACGGTAGGGGGCGCTATTACACATCTTCTGAAAGAGTACTGAAGAATCTCCTGATCAAAACACACTCGAAGAAGATGCAGAAATAAACGATAGCATATGTAATCATATGATTTTGCAATATGCAATATGTTTAATGTTGATAACACAATTATCAACATTAAACAGCATATAAATCAGAACTGCCTAATGTTACTGAATCAAATGTCGACCCAGGACGAGATATAGGACTGTGAAGCATTAGGGGTGTTGATCTACTCCATCTATGTTTGGATCATCATTCTGAATCCAATCCTAGAATGTCTTTGACAAAAACGTAATTTTCTCAAAACGTTGCTTTTTTTTATGAGTATTCATAAAACCAGGAATGCATAAAGCTAGAATAAAACAGTTGTTTTGTTTAAAAGCAGAGGCTCTGTTCTTTCTTATGATATACTGCATGTTCAGATATTCATAAAACGAAATATTCTGCGGGCCATGAATTTTTTGTAAAAAAATGATCAAGTGGCATTGGCTGGCAACTTTTTTTTAAAACACTGGCGAGGAAAGAGTTAAAAAAAATAGTTTGCATTGTTGCTGATTGCAATTTCTCCCATTTGTTCTTTAGCACGAGTCCTTTGTCCTTATTCGGTCTCTGCTCGAAGACTACGTCTTTGTGTACCTCTATTTTTTATATTCTAGCTGTCTCATTAACCTGGCCTTAGTTACATGAGTGTCCTCCATGCTGGACTTTATTGGCTGCTGGACAGGGAATTGGGCTCAGAGTGTGAAGACTTCAGTGACTCATGAATCGAGTGCCTCAGCTCATCTGAGCCTGAGCTTGCCGATTTGATCCCTTTAATACCTGAGCAAAGCTGCTATGGCTAATTGATGGGCTTCTGAGCCATGCAGATTGAGGCTTCAGTCTGCAGGTCTTACATGTCTGTCAAGGGGCATTTGGTCCTGCCATAGAGAGACTCTTACTCATTTTAGTACGTCTCTTTCTCCCTCTCTTTCCACATTCATTTTAAATGAACAAATGAAAACAGTTATGTATGTCTACACGACCTGCCTAATCTCTCAAGGTAAACATGGCAGTTTTTATTGGTACACCACCAAAATGTCAAATGCAATATTTTATAATACCTTATTACATAAGGTTGTCATTGAGGCTGCAAGAAAGGACCATTTAATTTTTTTGTTATATGATGCGACCCGTTTAAAATTCTAGCATATTGCAAAATCAATGATATCAATGATAGTTAACCGAAGTCTCCGAATCAAGGTCCAAGGCTCATGAAAGTTTCACTGAATTCTCTTCAATACCAATTGGTTTGGAGAAATGTCAGAAGGGAGATGTTTCCTTTTGCGAGGTAACATTACATCTTTTGAGCCACTAATAGGTGTCCACATCTCCTGTTTTTTTATTTTTACAAATTTGATGTTGATTGGATCCATATGTTGTTCCTGTGATATTTCTCTAGGGCGGCCTTGAGAATTCGGAGACAGAGAGAATAAGGGAACGATAAAGAAAAGGGCAGGAAGGAAAGAGAGAGGGGTGAGCGAAAGAGAGAAAATTCTATCAATTTTTAAATTACTCATTTAGTTTGTGTGGAGAGGCAGCAGAAACCAGTCATTGCATTTCAATAAGTGCAGTGATACAGTGATTCACTCAGATGAATAACAAATTAGTGGTCTTAAAAGGCCCTATTTTTAGAGTGGGCTCTGCTGAGGGCCAAAGCGCCATATCAATATAGCTTTCCATCTATCTGGATTAAAACGCTCTGGGGTTATTTCATCCTGGCCAAATTGCCTTGCACGCTAAACAGTGGCAGAAAAGTGAATTATCGAGTCCCTGTGCACAATTTCTTCCTTTCTTTGCTTTATCATTACGGCTATAAATACAGTATGCACAAACGTGTGAGGGTTAATATGTGATGATAATATGCATTTGAAAAAGTGTATTAATGCCCTTGGACATGCTCTCAGGTTAATTTATATAATCTCTAATTATAATATGAGAATGACTGATCTACATTTTTACTTTTTTTTTATTTTTAAGAAAATGTTTTCAACTATGATGACAAATATGTTAAGAATTATTCATTTCTTTGTTTTGTTTTTTCTTTTTTATGCTGCACTGGAAACGTTTTCAGTAACTAGATGTACCGCATCGCGGTACAAAATATGACCGCCGCTCAGGCCTGCACTGGCTTTCCACAAAAATAAATGACGTGGAGTAATTTGGCTGTATTGCGTGTTTATGTATATACCTAAAAAAAGTAATAGCGCCTGTCTGTCTGTGTGTGTGTGTGTGTGTGTGTGTGTGTGTGTGTGTGTGTGTGTGTGTGTGTGTGTGTGTGTGTGTGTGTGTGTGTGTGTGTGTGTGTGTGTGTGTGTGTGTGTGTGTGTGTTGTGTGTGTGTGTGTGTGTGTGTGTGTGTGTGTGTGTGTGTGTGTGTGTGTGTGTGTGTGTGTGTGTGTGTGTGTGTGTGTGTGTGTGTGTGTGTCTGTGTCTGTCTGTGCGTGTATGTATGTGTGCGTACATGTGTGCGCGTGTGTGTTTGTGTGTGTGTGTCTGTGCATGTGGATTTGTATGTGTGTGTATGGGTGTGTGTCTGTGCGTGTGGATGTCAGTGTGTGTGCATGCTTGCCTTTGTTTGTATTCCTGCATGTGTGTGTGTGACAGTATCATCCTAAACCAGCAACCCTTCGCTCAACAGCACCATCTACAGGCCGATGAGTGTACAGTCACTAAATGTGCACATAAATGAATTTATTTTATACCCCCCCATGGATGAAATTCTACAAAACTTAGCAGAGGATACCCCCAGAGGATGTCAAGTTAATCATACACATGAAATATGGTGCAGTTCTGAACATCTCCACTGAAGATAGGGGCGATTAAAGCAGAATAATATTGCATTTTCATTTTTTATGGGAGGGGCGCAAATCACAAATGAGTGATTATGGGCTAGGTTGATGTGGGCCCTTAAAGGGTCATTTCACCCATTTGAACATTGTTTTTTATTTAAAGTGGGTCATATATGTAGTCGAAATGTAAAATAATTTTTGAATTTGGTGCCTTCGTGACCGAGAAAAGACAAAAAATAACTTCAGAACGCATTTGTATGAAAGACAACAACTCCCACAATGCACCACATTGCACAGCTCCGCAAGCCACTCCCACTAATCCAGAAAGCGCATATCTGCCTATAAGAGAAATCACTCTTCCGTCTACAAGGCTAGCTACTACCAGAGCTTGAAATTCATTTCACATTCACACAAAATGTCTAGTTAGTTGGCGAACTCATATAGTGCATTACTCCTCGTTTGTATTTCTTTCGAAAAGGTGAATTATTGCATGGTACCTGGATGTTCAGTCAGAACATATGCGGTGCGAAACTAGTTCTCAACACAAACGTCCGTGTCCTCGTCTGATTCAGAGATTTCGTCCAGGAGAAATTGTCATCGTTGAAATTCTTTGCCGCAGACGGACTCTATCTCTGTGTTCGTAGCGGTTCGTAGCTGCATTGTGAGATCACCGGCGCCACCAGTCCGCCCTAACTCGAGCCAGTCCGGGCTCCTCGTCCTCGCGGCAGGCAGGTCTTCTGCCTCGGCTGCTCTTCGCTATAATGCGGCTTGTAAAGGTAGCCACAAACACCTGATTCAAGCATCAGACTTCCGAAATCCTCTTCTTCTATATCATATTGAGCACTCTCCTCCGCTATTGTCATAACTTTACATCTGTCTCCACAGCGCCTGTTAGCTTAGCTTCAAACAAGATGGAGGATATTGCTTTCAGTTTTCAGAGAGTAAAGTCCCACCCACTGATCTGTAATAGGTCTGTAGCGTGAGCGCGCCCCACCCTGGGAAAGATGAGAAACTAGTGTCTGTAGTCTTAACAGAAATCCCCCCCTCTAACACTTCCTCCTACAATGACGCAAAATGACGATTTTTGCGTCATTGTAGGAGGAAGTGTAAGAGGTAAATAACAGATTTCTCCCGTCTCAGGGGAAAATGAGAGAGTGTTGCACGACCATTCAATAGTATGACTGGGTTTCTAACAATGCAAAGCTTAATGCAAATGGGTGAAGTGTCCCTTTAAGAGCAACATACCATAAAAATTTCTTCATTCTCGGTGCCACGGTTCAGGTAGTTATTTAGGAAAAACTGCATTTTTTGGGGTTTGGGGGGGCCCAGCGGGGGGGCCCAGCGCGGGGGGGGGGGGGAGTGGCCCCCGGGGACCAAACGAAATTTTTCCGTAGAAGTCTAGTGGGGCTACATGCCCACCAAATTTCATGTTCCCCGGTGTTTCGGTGTCCCTGGTATCGTTGACGAAAAATTTACGGGGGCCCCAGCGCAGGGGGGGAAGTGGCCCCCGGGGACCAAACGAAATTTTTCCGTAAAAGTCTAGTAGACCAACATACCATAAAAATTTCTTCATCCTCGGTGCCACGGTTCAGGTAGTTATTTAGGAAAAACTGCATTTTTTTGGGGTTGGGGGGGCCCAGCGCGGGGGGGAGTGGCCCCCGGGGACCAAACGAAATTTTTCCTTAGAAGTCTAGTGGGGCTACATGCCCACCAAATTTCATGTTCCCCGGTGCTTCGGTGTCCCTGGTATCGTTGACGAAAAATTCAGTAAGGTGACGGAAAAAAAAAAAAAAAAAACCTTTGACAATCCCTATATGACCGCTTTCGCTAGCTACGCTCCCCCCCCCGCGCTGGGCCCCCCCAAACCCCAAAAAATGCAGTTTTTCCTAAATAACTACCTGAACCGTGGCACCGAGGATGAAGACATTTTTATGGTATGTTGCTCTTAAGGGCCCACATCAACCTAGCCCATAATCACTCATTTGTTATTTGCGCCCCTCACATAAAAAATGAAAATGCAATATTATTCTGCTTTTATCGCCCCTATCTTCAGTGGAGATGTTCAGAACTGCACCATATTTCATGTGTATGATTAACTTGACATCCTCTGGGGGTATCCTCTGCTAAGTTTTGTAGAATTTCATCCATGGGGGGGTATAAAATAAATTCATTTATGTGCACATTTAGTGACTGTACACTCATCGGCCTGTAGATGGTGCTGTTGAGCGAAGGGTTGCTGGTTTAGGATGACACTGTCACACACACACATGCAGGAATACAAACAAACGCAAGCATGCACACACACTGACATCCACACGCACAGACACACACCCATACACACATACAAATCCACATGCACAGACACACACACACACACACAAACACACACGCGCACACATGTACGCACACATACATACACGCACACACACACACACAGACACACACATACACAAACACACACACATACACACACACACACACACACACACACACACAGACAGACATGCACATACTATTACTTTTTTAGGTATATACATAAACACACAATACAGCCAAATTACTCCACGTCATTTATTTTTGTGGAAAGCCAGTGCAGGCCTGAGCGGCGGTCATATTTTGTACCGCGATGCGGTACATCTAGTTATTCACTAACATTATCAAAGGTTAATACATGCTGTAAAAATATATTGCTCAGTTAGTTAATGTAAATAATGCTGACACAAATAAAACCTTATTGTAAAGTGTTACTTAAAGGGATACTTCACCTCTGGAAAGATGAATGTGTATTTAAAATGGGTCATTTATGTAGAAGAAATGTGAAGAAATTTTTGAATTTGGAGCTTTCTAGACTGAGAAAAGCCAGAAAATGTATTTTTGGCTTATGTGGATGAAAGACAACAACTCCCAGAATGCACTTGCTTCGCTGCCCTAGGAGGCCACTCCCAAGCCACGCCTACCGGTTAGAGAGCGCAGTTGAAAACAACAAGTTTAGGCTACTAGTGAGTCTCCGTTATGAGTTTGCCCAGGATTTCGAGATCGCCCCAAATGTCTGGGATTCGGCTTTTGCGATCTACAGTCGCCATTTATCATGTTTACTGTGGCGAGCAGGACGAGGCTGACGGCCGCGGGAGAACGGCGCGAGGCCGGTGGCATCATTACTGAGACGCGCCGGTCTCGTATCTCTCACGGAGGAGCGGGAATTTTGAACGTACATCAACCGATCACTTGTTTAGCGTTCATGTAAACTTTACATTTAGATTCACCAATCGGAATGAATTCAGTTAGATTGAAACAAAAGGTGTGCATGTAAACAATGAATGGCGACCGCAGAAAGCAAAACCCGAATCCCGGACATTTTGGACGATCTCAACGGCCGGACAAGTCCGGGAAAAAGAGGATGGTAACCCCTACTACTCAGTTTTCTCCTACTACTCAGCTTTCTCCACAGAATAAGAGCCTGCTAGCTTAGCTTCCAAAGAAAGACGGCTGACACTGTGAACATTCTGTGAGTGAGATCCCACCCTCTATGGGCGGGCTGAACACATGCCGAAAAGCTCCTCCTACTGGCTGTAGTCTTTAACCTCTGGCCAGAAAATCCTCCGATGACGCAAAATGATGATTTTTGCGTCATCAGAGGATTTTTTCCAGACAAAAAAATACATAAATCTCTTGTCTCAGGGGGATATGAGGGTGGAAAGCACGGTAATTCAAAAATATTACAGGTTTTCTACTAATACAAAGCTTAATGCTAAATACTGAAGTATCCCTTTAAAAAGCCAGTAGGATTCAGCTGGTTATGTGGTCATATGTCGACTCCCATTAGTCCCATTAGAAACGCTTCTCAAACGTGCAGTTGATTTCTTTGCGGGAACTTTATGAGGGAAAGATTACTGAGTGCACCTTGTAAATATATGGTCCATATGACAATAGATGAGAAGAACTATTTAGACTTAATAAATACAAAGTATCTTAAGCTATTTACAACTTTACAAACTCATTTCATACATTTTTAATGGAACATAACTCATCGCTCCCGCCCTTGTCCGGCAATAGCTTCCACTTCAAGCTAATGTTTAATAGGCTTGCATTTACGGCTGTTGTTAAAGACCGGTTCTGCTGCCATTAGCAAGTGTCGTTTTTACAAAGGCTGAGACGTGTCTCTAACTGTAACTAAAAGAGGACGATTTGCCTTGCAAAAAACACACAGATGCCCTTTAGATGCCTCATTGGCTTCTAAGGTCCGGAGCAATCGGAATCTGAATCATTTGGATAATTGACCTTCTGCACGAATACATTAGAATAAATTAATTTTGATTGGCCACGGAGCGTCGCGAACAAAGTAGGAGGGTCGGCCTTTTATATGCAGTGTTGGTTTGTTGCGACTAGTCTCTGAGGTGATTATGCATGCCATTCTGTGTGTATTATGCATTTTCTCAATTTAATAAAGTAATTCTGGCTCTCAGCAAAGCACAGCGCCGCAGTTTACTTGTGGCAGGACTCCATGATTGAAGTAGGGAACGTCTTGTGCGGAAATGCACTGCTATAAATTTTTCTACCCCAGGCCTGTCATGGGAAAAACTGTAAACGCACACAGCTTTAGTACAGCTAGCGGATCTCAAGGCCAGCAGTGGAGAGTGTGTGTGCGAGGGTTGGATGGCCTCGGTTAGATCTGTCTGCATTGAATTTGGTTGTCTGAAAATTCTGCCTTGTTGAGGAGGTGAAGATTTTATTTGGTGTAGTGGATGATACATTTCACTTCAGGAAGGTATAGGAGAGTCAAATGCAACAGTCTGTGTGTATTCATGTCAATATCAAACAACATTTGGAAATCACTTTTCTTGATTTCCAAATGTACATTTCGGGAATGTAAAAAGCAGACTTTTCATACCAGCGTTTGCAGTCAATTGCAGGAATGGTTTAGGATGGTTGACTTGTCAGCTTGATTAGTTAGTAGTTAGTTTGTAGAGATTCAATATTTTTATATTTATATTTTGTATTTTCCACTCCTGAAATTCTGGTTGCACTAGTTGAGTTGGTTAAAACTAGGGTTGGGAACCTTATTCCAAAGATTAGTTAAAGAATTCACATTATGAATTTTTTATTAGTATTATAAAGAAATTCTTAAAGAAATTAATATTTCTATTCATCAAAGAATCCTGAAAAAAATATATATAAATATATATTAGTAGCACAACTGTTTTCAACATTAGTGTTATTTCTTGACCAAATCAGCATATTAAAATGATTTCTAAAGGATCATGTGACACTGAAGTAATGGCTGCTGAATAACTGCAGCCTTGGTTAACATAAGAGACAACATTAACATTAAGAGTCTTACCAGCTTTTGAATGGTGGTTAAAAAAAATACAACATTTTCTGTTAGTATTGTTGTTTAATATATTAATTAAGGCCAGTTATTGGATTGCATTTATGCCTTATTTTAAAAGACTTAGGAAAAGTCATTAAACAGCTTTAATTTATATTCTAGTACTAAAAGAATCGTCATTGTGTAAGGAATCTGAAACGGTAAAATTCTTTACAATTTGGATATCTAGGTAAATGTCAGTCAAAAAGGAAAGTAATGTCAGTAATGTATTAATAAGGTACTTTAGGTCCTGTCTTTACCATCTCCATATGGTAAAATATCTGTATTGTAGTGTACCGTGTATCTCTAGTGTACATTAAGCCATCCACAAAAAAATAAAGTACCATCAACAAGTTCTGATATTAAAGAAATGACAGTCAGTCAGATACCACAGCTGTTCTGTTTCAGTGAAATTCAAGTCAATTCAAATTTAGCTGGATCCCACTTCATACATTTGTGAATGTGTCAGTTGATTCTCTGTCGGGTATCTTCCTATATTTAGCAGGATTTCCACTCTGAAGTGCTTCTCTGCTCTCCTGTATTCGGCGTGTATGACGGGCCTGTGAGTGTTGCATGTGTTCCTGTGCTCTTGTGCATGTGTGATACATCTGCTGTCTGTTTAACATCTCTGTTCCCCTGTCTCAATGCTCTCTGATCGACACACATTAACCCCTCTGAGGGTGTTATGGGATATTTATGTCTGTCTGTCACTGACGACACGTCTCTCTCCGGGATGAATAATGTTCCTGCCGCTGTCTGCTGATGTCAGCCGCTCAACACAGCAGCAGTGTGCGTGTGTGTGTGTGCGCGCGTGCATGCATGCGTATGAGCGACAGGCTTCATGAGAGGAAATGAAATCTGCCGCCTTGACTGACATGTGTCTGATTTCTCATCATGCTTGCTTGATTGCTCTCATTTTTTATCCTGTTTCTCATTTTATCGTTTCTGCATATTCTTCATGTATTTGACTGTCAAAAATCTCACTGGATTATTACAATTCATGGCAAAATGATTGTTTGGAAATGGTAATTGATATTTCCTACTGACATACTACAGCTAAAGCTATAAATGAAGCCATTGTTTGGGGGGTAAAAATACTGACGTGCCAAAGACTTTTGCACAGTAGTGTACTTCAAGCGAAACGAAGATCGAACTAATGTCACGTCATTTCGAACGTTTCGTTTGGAGTACGTTTTGGGAGTTCAAAACAGCTTGCCAAAGCAAAGTTCGCTCCGGCTGGTAAACACCTTCGTGCTACCATTGGTCTGTGGCGATTACGTAATAGGTGGGTGTGCGTGGAAGGTCTACGCCGCCTTTCACGTTGAACTCTTCTCTGATTCATTTCTCCTGTTCAGTCCGTCGAGGTAAGGCGTCCGCGAGTGAAAACATGAACACACTGGATGAGCTGCTTTATAGTAGAAAATGAAGTTGTACTTCTGAATAAATGAGACACGGGCACTGTTTTTCATACAGTAAAACTGCTTGATTTTAAGCAATCTATTGTATAAAGTGCTATATAAATAAACGTGTTGTGACTTGAGTGCTGAATTGCAGAGCTTGTACAAACATGTACGTTGCTATGATCAATAGCTTTTCTTATGCTTTTTTTCACATGTCAAACTCAAGGCCCGCGGGCGAGAGCATATGATTGTCTTAAAATTAGGGATGCACCGAAATTTAGGCTGATGAACACTTTCGTCCGGAAATTGTATTTTAGGTTTTTGGGGCGTTGCCCCGCCCCTCCGTGTTCGGCGATCTGGTTTCACTCTGGCTCAGCATGCTTTGTGACTTTGCGAGCGGCTCCACTTTCAAAGATGCACAACTTCGAAGCGTGTTCCGCTGTTTGTTTGCGCTGTGCTCTCCGCTCTGTGTTCGCAGCGCGTTCTGCTCAATGTTCCGCTGCAACCTCCGTGTGTGTGTGTGTGTTGCGCGCTCTGCTCAGTCGCTCATGCTCACCGGAAAGGCAAAGTCCGCTAAAAAACATGCCGACATGAAATTTCTCTAGACTTGTTTCTGTTTGCAATAGCACTACTGTGCTGTAACATGGTGTGTATAGCCGTGCTGAGCAACACTGGTAAAATGGCGCTATACTCTCGTTCACTGGTCCTCTCCCTGCTATCTGCTCACATGCTCTGATAATAATAGCTTTTTAGGACTATACTTTATTCTGACAATTGGTCAAAAACTAAATCTGTTAAATCTGATTCTGCTGCATAGAACTGAATGAAGAATAATATATTGATATGTAATATTATTTTAATATAGGCACAGTATCAGCCTTTTCACCGTTTGACTTTTGAACAACGTTCAACAATTGAACTTTAATTGAACTGATTAGTGCCAAAAACATTGATTAACTCGTGAAAGAAACTGAAACCAATGAAACTGAAAGTTGCTGAAACCAATCTTTAATGCTAATATAAATTGCTCATTTGCCTCTGGACACAAAAAGATTGCACTGGTGTTTGATTGAAATGTAACATCTATGCAAAATAATCCTTGAAAGATTTCTCATTTAAGGCCATTCCTGTTTGGAATATGTGATTGTGTATTGTCAACAATAAGCAGAAACATTCTGCATTCCATTTTGTAGTGTGGATCATTCATTGCGACATTTAAACTGATTCTAATGTTTAAGAATCTGTTATCTGCTAATTTATGCTACTGCCCATTGACATGCTTTTAAAGTTATTGTTATCCAAATTTTTTTTGGCATTCAAACACCTTAAAATGCACAAATGTAGGGCAGAAATCCAAATTTACCCTCCCCTGATGTTTCGGGCTCAGCCTCTGATGTTTTTAACACCTAGAAACGCCCCTTCAAATATAGTATTTGTAACTTAAATAAGTAATAATCAAATAAAGAGACAATTATAACAATATGTTAAGGAGTAGTAACATTTTATAGTCTTACAGTTACAACCGGCCCTTTGAGGGCAGCCATAATGCTGAAGTGGCCCTCAGTGAAAATGAGTTTGACACCCCTGCGTTTATTTAAATGCTTGTTGTTTTCTCAATTTTGTGTTCATTTTGTTATTGAGAGAAAAGCATGCAGCGCATATTTACATATTCATCTAAACGTCGCTCTCAGCAGTGTGGGCAGCGTCAGATTTTCGCTAAGTTTATTGCTGGTCACGTATTTCGAACTTCGTTTTACTGAGCGAAGAACGAAAAAGAACTTCACCGTGAGTATATTGGGGCCTGTAGTGTGTGTTTTTTTTTTTTTTGTTTTTTTTATCAGTTTTCCATTTCCCTCTATATCTGCAGCACATTGTCTTCCGAGACCTTTGAGACCTTCAGATTTCTCTCATAAATGAGCCTGCATCCAAAATCAGGTTTTAAATTGAGCTGTGATGAGCATTCGCGTGCATCTTTTATCTTTTTTTTTTTTTTTTTTTTATAGGCGGTCTGATTAGAAAATTCTGAAAGAAACATAAAATGACTTAAAGGCATAGAGGAGCTCACACACACATAGAGACGGCAGTATGTTTTATAGCCCCTTTAAGCCAGGCGGCAGAAGCCATGGTGTCTTAACCAGGCATGACATTACAGGTTTTCCAGTCTTCTTTCTGTACACAAGTCAAGTCAAGTCAAGTCAAGTTTATTTATATAGCGCTTTTCACAACACAGGTTGTATCAAAGCAGCTTCACAGTAATAAATTAGAACAATACATCAATGTTTGTTTCTAGTGGAACGTCTACGTTCGGTAATGCTGATCAATAGTATCGTTGATTGATTAATTTAATTAAATATCCCCAAATATCCCCAACTGAGCAAGCCAAAGGCAACAGTGGCAAGGAACCGAAAAACTCCATCAGGTGACCTAATGGAGAAAAAAAAACCTTGGGAGAACCCGGGCTCAGTCGGGGGCCAGTTCTCCTCTGGCGTTTATGAACTAGAGGTCGGATTTAACTGTAGGATTAAAAGTATTATATGAATGCCTGGCTGAAGAGATGCGTCTTTAATCTAGTTTTAAACTGGGAGAGCGAGTCTGAGCAACGAACAGTATCCGGAAGACTATTCCAGAGTTTTGGTGCTAAATGTGAAAATGCTCTCCCTCCTTTGGTGGACCTAGATATCCTAGGTATGACCAAAAGTCTCGAATTTAGTGACCTTAAAGAGCGCGATGGATTATAGGGCGATAGAAGATCGGTTAAATAGACTGGAGCTAAGCCGTTTAGGGCTTTATAAGTCAGTAGCAATACCTTGTAATTAATACGGGACTTTATAGGTAACCAATGTAGGGATGATAAAATCGGTGTTATATGATCATATTTTCTTGATCTAGTTAGAACTCTAGCGGCGGCATTTTGGACTAACTGTAGCTTGTTTATTGAGGATGCAGGACAACCGGCTAATAACGCATTACAGTAATCTAGTCTCGAGGTCATGAATGCATGAACTAACTTTTCTGCGTCAGAAACTGATAGCATATTACGTAGCTTAGCAATGTTTCTAAGGTGGAAAAAGGCTGTTCTTGTAACATATGAAATATGATTTTCAAAAGACAGGTTGCAGTCTAATATAACACCCAGGTCTTTTACTGTAGAGGATGAAGTAACAGGACATCCTACTATGTTAAAGTTGTATTGTGAGAGGTTTTGTGGGTGGTTTTTTGAACCGATAAGTAGTACCTCTGTCTTGTCTGGATTTAATAAAAGAAAATTATGCGTCATCCAATCTTTTATATCTTTAACACACTCTGTCAATTTGGATAATTTAGCGTTTTCATCTGGCCGTGATGAAATATAGATTTGAGTGTCATCAGCATAACAATGGAAACTAATTCCATGTTTCCTTATAATATTTCCAAGTGGTAGCATATATATTGAGAATAATAGAGGGCCTAACACAGATCCCTGCGGCACTCCATAGTTTACTGGAGTTATGATAGATTTTTCTCCATTTAAATAAACAAAATGGTAGCGGTCAGATAAATACGATCTAAACCAGCTTAATGCTTGTCCTTGAACACCAGTATAATTTTGTAGTCGATCTAAGAGTATTGTATGATCTATAGTATCGAACGCAGCACTAAGATCAAGTAAAACTAATATTGAGATACAGCCTTGGTCAGAAGCTAAAAGTAAATCATTTGTGATTTTAACGAGCGCAGTTTCAGTGCTATGATGCGGCCTGAACCCAGACTGAAACTTTTCATAGGTGTCATTTTCTTGTAAGAAAGAGCCCAGTTGAGCGGACACAACTTTTTCTAGTATTTTAGACATAAAAGGTAGATTTGAAATGGGTCTATAATTTACTAGATTATGTAAGGGATAATGTATAGTGAGCCGGTTGTTATAGTGAATAACAACCCCTTCAGGCTGATTCAAGATCCCTCCGCTTCGCGTCGGGATCCCGTTCAGCCTGTCGGGGTTATTCACTATAACAACTGGCTCACTATACATTATCCCGCTTATTACATGGCTACCTACAAAATAAATAAATAATTTGCCGCGAATTATTGATTTAAAAAGGGGTTATTGATTTAAAAACGATTGTATTGCTTCCGCTAAAGAAAATAGTCCGTTCCGCGTCCATAGCAACGCGCTGTTTTTCATGGCAACGGTCTGTTATACTTCGCAGCGGTCTGTTATAAAGAAATAACAGACCGCATTCTATATTGGAATTCAGCCAAGCCATGTAATAATCGGATCTAATTGTGGTTTCTTAATGAGAGGTTTTATAACTGCCAGTTTAAATGTTTTTGGAACATAACCTAAAGATAAAGACGAGTTAATAATATTGAGGAGAGGCTCTTCCACTACAGGTAACACTTCTTTCAATAGTTTAGTTGGAATGGGATCTAATAAACATGTTGTTGTTTTAGAGGAAATGATAAATTTATTTAACTCTTTTTGTTCTATAGTTGTAAAGCACTGTAATTGTTCTTGCGGCGTGATAATTGAGGCTGAATTATAAGGCGCGATTGAGGATTGAACGTTTACAATTGTGGTTCTGATGTTTTCTATTTTCTCAGTGAAGAACTTCATGAAATCATTACTACTAAACTGTAATGGAATACTTTGTTCAGGAGACATCTGTTTATTTGTTAGTCTCGCCACGGTGTTAAATAAGAACTTAGGATTGTTATGGTTGTTTTCTATTAGTTTGCGTAGATGCTCAGCCCTGGCCGCTTTTAGGGCCTTTTTATAACGTGACATACTGTCTTTCCATGCGATTCTAAAGACCTCTAAGTTGGTTTGTTTCCATTTACGCTCTAAATTACGGGTTTCTCTCTTTAGAACACGCGTAGTATTGTTGTACCATGGTGCTTTACTTTTCTCTCTGACCTTTTTTAATCTAATAGGCGCAACAATATCCAATGATCCAGAGAGAATGGTGCTCATAGTGCTAGTTAATTCCTCAAGTTCATCTGTTTGTTTGGGTTCACTGAGCAGCTGAGACAGATCCGATAAGCTGTTTGAAAAATTATCTATGGTGGATGGAAGGATTGTTCTGCCTAATCGATAACGCGGCGCAGCATGATATATTACAGGAGTACGTAATATGCAAGTTACCATGTAATGGTCAGTGACATCGTCACTTTGTGGAATGATATCTATATCGGTTGGATCGGTTCCATGTGATATAATTAAATCGAGTGTATGATTAAATCGATGAGTCGGTCCGGTAATGTTTTGCTTGACCCCAAAGGAGTTTAATAAATCTGTAAATGCAGGCCCTAACGTATCATTTTGATTATCTACATGTATATTAAAGTCTCCAACAATTAATGCTTTATCGAAGTTAACTAATAGGTCTGAGAGAAAATCTGCAAACTCTTTTAGGAAATCAGCGTAAGGCCCAGGCGGTCTATATACGGTAGCCAAGGCTAGAGATAATAGGGATGTTTTTCGAACATCTAAGAGCGTAACATTTAGTACAAGTACTTCAAATGAAATAAACTTATAACCCGTTTTCTGAGTAACATTGAGAAAATCTCTATAGATTGTTGCAACACCGCCGCCACGACCATTCAGACGGGGCTCGTGCTTATAGGAGTATCCTGCTGGAGTAGACTCATTTAAACCAAAATAATCATTTGGTTTAAGCCAGGTTTCAGTAAGGCAAAGTACATCGAAGCTATTATCTGTGACTATTTCATTTACAATAACTGCCTTAGGTATGAGTGATCTAATGTTTAGAAGACCTAGCTTTAAAAATTGTTTTTGATTACCAATAGCAACATTTTCTGGTTTAATAACAATTAGATTTTTTCTAGATCCTGCAGTAGATTTATGATTTGATCTCACTAAACGAGGAATAGACACAGTTTCTATGCAATGTTCTACACTATTTATATCAGTTAAATTGGTGCAGCAGAGACTATGATTTGGACTTTTGTTTACTAGTCAAAAGGTATTTAACATTTTGGAGATGTTATCTGACAGAAGATCCGATCCGAATCTGCTTGGGTGTAAGCCATCAGCACGGTAAAGCCTAGGACGCTCCCAAAACAGATTCCAATTATTTACAAAGAGAAGTTTCTGCTCATTGCACCATGACATTAACCATTCATTAAGCGCAAATAATCTACTAAACTTTTCATGACCTAGTCGATACGTGGGAAGCGGTCCTGACACAATAATCGTTATATCAGGCGATGTGCTGCGTACCGTATCGATCAGATTCCTGAAGTCTTTCTTCAAAACCTCCGTTTGGCGCAGTCTGATGTCGGCCCCTCCCGCGTGCAGGACAACGGTTCCGACGCGCTCGTTCAGAATCTCGGGAACGTGAGCAGCGATTTCAGAAACACGAGCACCAGGAAAGCAGTGACTATGCACCTTACTTTTATTTAACGTAACGTGTACGTGTCGAACGATGGAATCGCCGATGATCACAGCATCGCGTTCTGTTTCGCGAAGAGGGGAGAAGCGGTTTTGTGTGGATATCTCGAAAACCGGGAGGGTCGGAGAGAGTTTTCTTGGTCTAGACCTGACTCGCGACTTCCGCTGCTGAAAAATCCAGGCTTCGTGATGGCATGTTGGAGCCGGAGTGAACGAGACCATGGCTGATCGCGACCTCGACGTTCGGGACCGATGTTGAGGAACGCACGGAGTAGACGAGGTCGGAGTCAGCGGGTTAATAACATTAATCTCTGATTTGTGTGCCTCGGCACGTGATGTTTCGAGAGCCAAACGCCGGTCTATCAGCTCGGCTTTTCTTACTAAAAGGTCGTGGATCTGTTTCTCAACAGCTTCCAGCTCAGACTGCACCGCGTGCAGCTCAAATGTGTCCTCACCTGCACCAAAAGGTAGACTACTTACATTTGATATATTCGCCATTTTAACAGATGGACAGTAAGTTAAGTTAGCAACGACGCTACCAGTGGTGCTATCAATATTAATACTAATTTATGGCTTAAGTCTTGGATATAATCCGTCTTTTCAGTGGTACGGGTGTAGAGTAGACGCACGATAGGCGAAAAAATGTTTGTTTGTAACTTAAATGAGTGCGGAGAAGACGCGTTCAGCCGTGATCCACGGACGTAACCTATAAGAGTATCCAGCGTTGGATCACAAGGCTTGAGACGCGTCTGCTCAACAATCCGCGTTATAACTATGAGGTGAGGAAAAGTAGAAAATGTTCGTTGTAAGTGAGTTTAAAGAGAAATCAAGAATTATAAATCAATCGATGGAGCTCCAAAGACAACAACGCGCTCAGACGCGACGCATGCGCATTCGAACATGAGAGTGTGTAAAGTGGAGAAAAACATTTATAAAACTTTATAAAATGATTAACTGTTTACTAATTCTTAACTAATGATTAATAGCGTGGAGTTATTATAAAGTGTTACTGAAAGCTCCATTTAAACAGCAGCTCTACAGTCTCAGAGCCTCTAGGACAGCAGCCATTCAAACACACACTGAAAGCGAAAAGCATCAGGATATATTTGAGCAGAATCTTGGACCAATAAGATTTCAAAACCAGTATACCAGTATTGACGATAACCGTGACATTCAAAACATGAAATATCAATATTGTGTTAATATTGTGGAGAGTCTCTACCCACACTCCAAAAAAAGTAAGCTTGCCAGTATGGGAGTTTTTTGGATTTAGAGAAAATGACTCTATTAGACACCCCAGTCTACAGGACTTTTTTTCGTCGGGAAAAATTACATTAACCTGTTAACTGCTGAAGCCTTTCTGTGTTTTGTTATATTTACATCGCTTGATGCTTTTAGTCCAAAAGTGTGCTCATTCGGATAAAAACTTATGGATTATCGTGTTTACTTCAAATATCTTTAGAGAGGAATATTTTTGTTGTGTTTCCTTTTACCCAAAATAGGGCAATTTGAGCATTATGGAACGCTGAACTCTCACATGTACTTTGTTTCATTCATACTCGACACTGGAGGGAGCTCTCGCGAAGAAAGTCCACAAGTGAGACATAGGCTGAATCCGAAATATCTCCCTAAACCCTCAATCACTATTCCCCATGTTAGTCCACTAATACAGTTCACTTAAAGAAATGAATGAAAACGATTGAGCGAATTCGGACAGCCGTTGAGCGTACATGTGGGATTGAATGAGTGCACTCAATAACGTCCACTATGGTTTCGGACACCACTACAAATGGCTCTAAAAAGCTCTTTGCTGTTGAAATGTACACATACATGAAAAGTTTTGTCCTGTAATGTTTTTGTGTATGCTTTGGTGTGTGTAAATGTATGAATTATATGGATTCCTTATATCATTTGGATATTAGGTGTTCTTTTGGAGTGTCCCTTTTTTTGAAAAGACACGTACATTTACCTTGAACAAAGCTCACATAAATGATAGTTTACTTTTTTATCAGCAGCTGAAACTTGTTACTGACATTGTCTGAAGAGTTTACGCATGCGTTTGTTTGTAACTTTTTATGAGTGTTCACGTCCTCATAAATCTCAGTCTGTCCTTCTCTGTATTGACAGTATTGAGTCCTGTTTGATGAGAGAGAATAGAATGACGTGCCGTCTGAAAGGATGGTCTAGCTCATCTCTGATATGCTTCAACCTGAAACGGTAGTTGTCACAGTTCACAACCCCTCCACTAAGGCACAAGAGATGCAGACCTTGAAGCGGATACAGCCGACGCAAGGTTTCAATTCACGAGGACACACTGCAAACCCCCCCCTCTCCCAGTCAATGTCTACAAATCCATTTCTGCTTTGATTGGTTTCTTTTCTTTCTCGGAAAGATGGAGAGAGCAGGCGTGTGTCTGACTGCAACTTCACGTGGTACGGGAGATAAAAGACGTTAGCAATGTAGGGTAGCCGCTGTCGAGTTGCTGGATCTTTGAGAGAAAATGGCACGTGTTTCGAGAGAGCCGTCTCTTCGGAGAAGAGAGATTCTTGGAATAAGGGAGATTGAGGGACTTACAGGGAAAAGTCGGGCCCTGTGAATTCCATGGTTTCTGTTTTAATGCTTTCAGTACATTTTAATAATGAAAAAGCATGACTAATGAATTGAAATCTTAAAAAATTAACAATTTAATAAAACTTTTTTTTTTTTTTTACAGAAATTCTGCATTTGTTTTAGTTTTTGTGGATTTCAAAAGCAGTGGTATTTAAAAAAAAACACAAAACACTCGCAATTTAATCATCTTTTAACATTTAAAAATGTTACTGAAAATGTAGTTCCTTTTATTTTTGGCAAACAGTGCTGCACAAGGTTTACAGTTAATAAAAACATGGAAGAAAAAAATGTAATATTCCTTAAAAAAAAGTTTTAAATACTTTGAGATCTGCATTCTACTGCACAATAGTAATACATTTCTGTCACAGTTTCTTCAAGTTAAATAAAACTATAATTTCATGTTTTTTTGGACTTTTCAGTCTGTTTTTTGTTTGAAGTTGATATGACAATAGTTTGAGAAGTGAAATGCTTGTGAAGTGAACTCTCCGGAGATAAAGTTCATGTGGATTGTCCTCGTATAGTGAAACAGCAGATGCTGAAACCGTGAGCATCACTCTTGCTTCAGTATGTTCAGTAGACGCAACTAACACACTCATTCACAGAGACCTATTTAAATAGCTGTCTTTTTGCAATTTAATATTCAATTTGAATAAATGAACAGCCCTACATTTCATTTATTCATCTAAAAGTTTTCAAATTTCATGCATTTTACTGTATATTCCATGTGAATGACTCAATTCCATTATTTCGTCCTCATTTTCTGCATCACCTTTGGAAATCAAAGAGCCCTAATAAAGGGATCCGTGTGCCACCATCATGAAGTTTTGGAGAAAGATGGACATTCCCAAAATACAAACGTTTCTCCTTTTTTATGCATCCGGACATTCTGAAACTTATGTTGACCAAGAAGCATTCGATACCTCCAGCTCCAGCCACAAGCCGGAAGAAAGATCCTGTCAAAATCTGTCAATCAAGAAAAGTCCACCGGCAGTTCTCAAGTGTCTCCTAACACGAAGTGATACTCGGAATGGCGGTGTCAAGATTTGTCTGTGTTTTGCAAGCTGATTTTTGTCATAATGCTTCATCTCCTTCACTCTGGGTGAAGAGAGAAGCTGTCATGCTTCAGCAGGCTGGATAATTATTTCTCTCTTATCCCCTGTGCCAGGCCCAATCTGAGCCCTCAATAACAGCCTGGGACCAAACCATGTCTTTCTATCCTCCCGTCCCTTTTTTCCTTTCTCTTTGCTCCAGAGGAACGACAGAACCACTGGCAATGGATTAGCAGAAGGGGGAAAATAGCCTCTAGATTCGATAAGATTGTGCCAAATGAAGAGAGCCAAAAGACGGAGATACCAAAAAGGAAAAAAAAACATATTAACTTTCTTATCGACAGAACTGGCTTTTCTGTCACTGAGCTTACACTTCGCCAAAATATTTGAATATTTTTTTTCATATCTGTATGATTATGCCAAGTTTGGGTGACTGATATGAGGAGATGTGAAGCCCAAGCTGTTCAAATGGCACATGTTGAAGCATTTTGTCCATCAGAAGTGTTTCCCAGCTCTGATAACATGCTGTTTTTCCTAAAAAGTGTCAGGAGTCTTTTTTGTATTCATGCTCGGACTGGAAATACGTAATGCTAAGGAGGCGATCTGCATGATATCCATCTATTACGGTCTACACACCTACAGAAACGCCATTATTCTGGTGCTCTAATGTGCTAAAACAAACAATTGCCCTCCACTCCTTTTTTCAGATTGATGACGGCTGTCAGCCGCCCCTTTATTTGAAAATGTTGGGTTTTAACCTTTGACCTCTGGCTTATTGAAGCATTCCACATCAAAAAATGAGACTAAGGTGAGACAGCATTCAAAAGTTAGCGCGCGAAGCCTGCATCGCGCAGATAAACTAGAACAATTGCGCTAATAGGGTACAGAGAGACGAACGTTTTCACTCCTTTAGCACAATCTGTTAGGCCTTAACAAAAGACAGATGCACTTGCGCGGATTGATTAGCGCTGGTCAACAGGGGTAGACACCCTTTTCTCTGGGAGCACAGCTGCCAATGTGCGGTTGGAAGATAATGCCAGCGTTGCCCGACCACACCACAGGCGTCCTGGTGCTGATAGTGCCACAACGGTATTTCTAATGGGCGGTGTGTTAATCAGAATTTGCCTCCTTTTTTAAACCAAACTGCTTTTGTTTCATCTTGTTTTGGGGATTTTTGTTCCAAGGCTATAAAACACATCACAGAGTATGTTGGATGAAACTAATGACTGGCCAGTGGGAGCAGTGAGTGTAAAAGCTATTGGCAAACCCTCTTCCGACGCCAGAGCTGTCTCGTGTCACAGAGAACGTTCCCTGAAACAAAAGATACTCCAAAGCAAATAAAGATGAAAAGGTCTAGTCAAAAGTAGGCTGCTTACTTAAAAGGGAAAAGAGACAAAGACAATGTACTGATGCAGTTGCTCACAGCTAGACCCACTCACGGATAATGCATTACGAACAAACAACTTTGAGAGTAGCTGAGATGGTATACTTGGTTTAAGAGAGCTTGATACTGTTTGAGCCACCTTTCTACTTATTTTGATGCAGAAAAACCTTCAAAATGCATATATATATATATATATATATATATATATATATATATATATATATATGCTGCCCTCTATATACATATATATACACACACATACATATATATACATATATACATATATATACACACACATACATATATATACACACACATACATATATATATATATATATATATATATATATATATATATATATATATATATATATATATATATATATATATATACACACACACACACACACACACACACACACACACACATATATATATATATATACACACACACATATATGGAAAAGCTACAGGCGCTTGTATCCACCATGGGGTATACAAAAATAAAAAAGGTAAATCAGACTTTTTATATCTAGTTCTGACTTTTTTTTCTCGCAATTGTGAGTTTTAACTTGTTCTGCAATTCTGACTTTATTTCTTCACAATCAGAATTGTGAGATATAAACAAAGAAATGCAAGGGAAAATGTCAGAAATGTGAGATATTTCAGAATTTGGATTTCTCAGAATTGTGAGCTATAAACTGCAAGAAAAAAAGAGCATTTACCAATTAGATTTTTTGTTCATGGCTGAAACAAGCTTCTATCTATCTATCTATCTATCTATCTATCTATCTATCTATCTATCTATCTATCTATCTATCTATCTATCTATCTATCTATCTATCTATCTATCTATCTATCTATCTATCTATCTATCTATCTATCTATCTATCTATCTATCATTTAGGAGTACAGATGACATAATGATGTCTTCAAAGCTCTACTACTCTAAAGCATAAAGTGCTGCTTTATTGTACTGCTTATTTTCATTTATTAAACATGTTGGATTTAATCATTACTTAGCTTGATTGGTTATAAATTGATATGATTTGAGCTTGTGCACAGCAATGAGTAGATGAATTGGGTCATTGTAGCTATAAAAAGCAAGAATTGATGTGTTATCTATACGTGGACCACTAACAAACTCAAGAGTAAAAAGCTTCATGTTAAGCATATACACAAAAGTTATTTTCTAGATCAATACACTGTATTCTGTGTTCTGCCACTTAGCGTGATTACCTGTAATACATTCAGCCATCCTTTTCATCTCACTGTCATAAGCAAAGCCTGCTTTTATTTAAGCTAAGTTGCGTGTGCTCCACTTTAACATTCATTTAATATGCTTGAAATTTGCTTCAGAATGTGCAAGCCTGGAGGTGTAGTCCGACATTCTAACGGTGAAACGAAACGAGTTTGTTTAAAAAAAAAAAAAAATGAGAAAACAAGATCCTGCACCTCTGACAGTTTCTATCGCGTTTGTTCTTTTTCATTCTAAATCCCACTGGCAGTTTGAGCGAAGTGCACTATATTTTTACGAAGCAGCATTTACTCATGTGCGAGAAAGCATAAATCATGCCTCCTGTATCATTAATAAACATAGATGTCAATAGGAAACGCATGACTGGAAGATATATGACTGTGCACAATAAAGGCCGAATTGAAAAATATGCTGCTTCTGGAGATGCTATTGTTTGGAGAATGAGACTCTGTGCTGTTGCTCTTGGATCTGTGCTGCCCTCTAGTGCCAGTGTGAGGACTGTAGAGAGAACCAGCTGGATGTCAGTGAAACCCTAAAGCTCCTGGGAACAGCACAGAGTTTATGATGCACCAGATGTCAGTCCTATATATATATATATATATATATATATATAAATTTTTTTTTTTCAAGCTTGTATGTTTAAGTTCAGTCATTTCACTTTAATGACAATTAATAGGTCATTTTCATTGCCATTAAAGTGCAATAACTGAACATAAACATACAAGCTTGATAAAAATTATCATTCTAGAAGGAAATTTCAGATGGCACGGTTTTGCATCTGAAGACTTCATATATATAAATGTCATATATATTCAATATATATTTTATCCTTTTAATTTTTAATTACTATTAATTATCTACCTGTATTTCAGTCTTAAGTTGACAGAAAATCTTCTTTTTTTTTTTGCTTGTAGATTTATCTCATAATGTATACATTTTTTTATGTATGTATTGTAATTCATATTTTGTATTCACCTTACATTGTATGTATATATACACACAGTACCGGTCAAAAGTTTGTGAAACGTAACTATTTTGTAATGCTTTTCAAAGAAGTCTCTTATGCTCATCAAGCCTGCATTTATTAATCAAAAATACAGAAAAGAAAATAGTAATATTGTGAAATATTATATAAAATAATGGTTTTAAAATGTAATTTATTCCTGTGATTAAGCTGAATTTCCAGCATCATTACTCCAGTCTTCAGTGTCACATGATCCTTCAGAAATCATTCTAATATTATGATTTATTGTCAATGTTGGAAACAGTTTCAGTAATATTTTATGAATAAAAAGTTAAAAAGAACAGCATTTATTTAAAATAGAAATCTTTTGTAACATTTATATCACTTTTGTTTACTTATATCAACAAGCTTCACAGTCCTCCTGGTTCGAAATTTTATTCAGTAACTTTAGGCAGTTTTAATGTATATGCTGTTTCATGGTGATGATCACGTTATTTTACATATGCATATGATTACATATGCTGTCGCTTGTTTCTGCTTCTTTGCATGTGTTTTGATCAGGAGATTCTTCAGTAGGAGATCTTTCAGACGATGTGTAATAGCGCCCCCTACCGTATAACAGTGAAAACACAAAAAGCTGTAAATTTCTGTCAATGGCGGTGTAATAGGTGTACACACGCATAAAGCTTGCCGCAAGGCAACAGCAAAAGTAATAATTTTGAATGTGTCGGGGGGGGGGGAGGGGAATAGCAAGAAGATATTTTAATTATTTATTATAAACTAGTGTTTTCTGTGTCAGTTTCAGCTGCAAAGATCAATTTGTCGATGCGGACTCGCCATATCTGTAACTGTATTTACCACTAACCGACTAATACAGTTTTGGTCGACTAAGCCACTTCTAGTCGACTAACGTTTAGACGACTGTTAGGGGACAGCCCTATTCTGTATACATGTCGTGCTATTTCCTCTCCATATCCTGCTAGAGTTGTACATCAATGTGTAATCTGCACTAGTTCAGATGGGGAACTCGCAACAGATGTAGACATTCTGCTGTCATGGTAAATGCCTGGCAGTCCCAGCATCAGCAGCTGGACATTACAGACACTTTCTCTCTCTTTCTCCATGCAGTCTGTCAGATCCACTAACAGACCCTACACTCATCTGCTGTGTGAGTGGGAATCTGCTGTTTCAGGGTCACATGCTGGAGTCTCTGGCACTGCGCGCCCCTTTATTGTGTCAGCAACACCCAAGCCAGATGTATTTTCTTTTTCTTTTGTTTTGGCGTGGATTTATTTATATCACAAGTTGACAATGAGACACTAGCTGTATGCGATATCTCAGGATGTGAAGATGTGGATGTGCCATCTGGCTGCTCAGGTGGGCTCGTACCTGTTGGAGGAGGAGGAGGCGTCTTGCCTGTCTGTCAGTCTCGGCCTCTATCTATTTCTGTCTCTGTCTTTTCACCTCTCCTCTCTGTCAGACTTTGGGTTGATCATTGATTTTTTTTTTTTTTTATGTAAAATTCATGTTTGGATTTGCTTTTTCTCTGTATGTGTGGCTGGGTCTCAGTCTGCTCCTTAGTTCAGAAGTAAGAGCAGGGAATCCGCCTTTCTGAGGGCTGTCAAAATTGTTGCCTTTCCTGTATCCATGCAAAATCGATTTAATTATCGAAAATGTTGTCTTTAATCTCTGAAGGCATCGAAATCTATTTTTGTTTTGTTTATTATGTATTATATATGAATTGGAGTTAAATTTAAAAAAAAAAATGACATGTAAATGTATAATGTTTAAAAAAAAATGTATTTGTTTTATTTGGCTTATGTATTGTTATTATTATTACATTTTACTAACAATTTCTTCATGCAGAATAAAGTTCATAATGTTAACAATTTAATATAATAACAAGGTCTTCATTGTATGTATTTTGATTATTATTATTATTATTATTATTCAAAATTATAATAATAACTACATTTTACTCTACATGTAGGAAAAACTATTTCATTTTTTATGCATTATTATTATTATTTATAATTGTACAGATTTTTTTGGTCTATTAACAGTTCATAATGGCATTTTTTTTACATGTTATTGTTATCATCATCATCATCATTAGTATTATTATTATTATTATTATTATTATAAATAATAATAATAATACATTCCATTACCACTTGTAATGCAAGATAAACACATAGTTCACAATGGCATAATAATGGCATAATTGCTTTTTCATTTTATCCAATTATTATTATTATTATTATACTGAAAAAAATTGTCTAACAATTCATAATCATAATGGCATTATTGTTTTACATGATTATTATTATTATTATTATTACATTTGTAATGCAGGATCAACACAGTTCGTAATGACATTTTTTTATACAGTATTAGTAGTAGTAGTATTCTTGTCAGTATAAGTATTATTATTTTTATTATTATTATTATATTATATTTATAATTTCACAATTTCTGCTTAAAATGCAGGATGAACACAGTTAATAATGTCACAGTGCTTTTAAAATCACTACAGTGACATTGCATAAGGCTGTTATAGTGTGAAATTACAAAGTACAAGCTATATGTGATGTGTGACCTCGTATGATTGAGTTATTATAGCATCCCAATGTTCAGAAGACATTGCTATTGCCTGAATTCTTATTCTGAATAAACGGAATATACAATTAGACGGTAAGGTGGGTAACAGCATTTTTCGATAAAATCTGCCAAAATCTCTCTAATCCTCAGACATGTAAACATCATTACCACCGAATGGAGCCAGCAGTCACTCCCACAGATTAGATTGAGTAAACATGCCAAATTAATCTGATCTGTTGACATGCTAATTTGACTGAAATGAATTGACATTGAGTTATTTAATTTCTTCCCTTGTAAGAGTAACACAATCATGAGCTGTTCTATGACTGTGTGTGTGTTTGCACAGTTTAATATCCCTTTGATTGCTACTATACATTTATGTAAATTATTGTCAGATTGTGTTGAAGTATAATCTTCTTATTTTCTTTTGAGGAATTATGGTCATTATATAGCATTGTTAGCACAGCTGATACCGCGCTAGACTCAAATATCCAGCTTCTCTTTAGGTGGGCTGCTCATTTCAGGACTTAAGCACCCCAAATCTCTTTTCCAACCCCGTGAAGGTTTTAGCACACTAGTGTTAATAGCCGATTTTGCATCTGTTCTTTATTCATGTGAGCTTTGGGTTTTCTCCAGTCATGCAAAGCCTGGAAATATTGGAAATGTTATATCATTTTATAAATAATAGAAACTGCCATGAATTTTTCCATGATCTTTCAGCATGAATATGAACTTTCCTAGTTATCCTAAACTCTAAAATGTTGAATTGCATTGAAATCGATTAATTAAAAAAAAAAAAAAAAACATTCTCCAGTAATCATAGACATTTGCTGGTTAAAATATGCGAGAATCCTGAAGGTTTTGCTTTCTTGCCTTTTTATCTTAAATTTAGCATCTCAATAAAGCATCTTTTTTCACTTCTATTCCCGCATTCAGGTAGAGGCCATCTTGGTAAACATCTTCGGAGGGATTGTTAACTGTGCCATCATTGCCAACGGCATCACCAAGGCCTGCCGAGAACTGGAGCTCAAGGTTCCCCTGGTGGTCAGGCTCGAAGGTGGGTGTGGCCAAACAATATTTGCCATTTTTGGAATCAAAGGTTCCAATTTACCTTTTTACTTTTCAAATGTGCTCAGTAAAACTCTTTAACAAAAGCCATGTCTGTCAAGTGAAGAGTTGGTTGGTGTTGGTTAGCAAGCGCGTCACGCCACAACAGTTGTTGGTGGCTGTGAGGGGAGCAGAGGGGCCAGGCGTTGATTGCGGGACCTCTCACCTGTGTATGCTAATGCTACTTGCTCATGTGACACCGGGTCCGGGCTGATCCCATCTGGCCATTAGGATAATTGGCAGAAAACAGCTGAGTCGTTTTGCCCAGAGAGAGTCATATACTCCACTCCATTAGTTTTCTGCCCCTCGTTTGTCCATGCCATAGCCTGTCCTTCTGAGGACCGCTTAAATATAGGACAAGAGCAGCATGAAGATATTTAGCCAAATTAAATACGCATTATATTTAATTTTCTGATAATATTTGCACTTTCAATGCACATGTGGGCCAAACCTGATGGCAATTTGCCTGATACGTCTTTGAACAGTTTAAATGGTTACAGAAACCGTTCGCCCATTCTGTCATTTACTCATGTCATTTCAAACCTGTATGACTTTCTGTCTGAAGGTGCAGGCACATTTACCGTCGTTTGGCGAATTTTCGCAGGGCAAAATCCAGTCATTTCAGGCGCTCTGGAATTCCGTGGGAGGGTTCTCCACAGGTTCAAGTTGGTCTCAAAAAGCCTGACGTGTACTGAAAACTATATTATTCATTATTTAAGCATATTCTCTTTGTTAGGTTGTTGATATAGAAACTGTTCAAGTGTCAAATAAGTTTCATTCATAATGTTACTTCTTAAATCCGATAGCCTATAAAATTTCATACCGTATAGTCCCTAACAATCGGTAGTATAACAATCCTATAAGAAAGCTTAATTGTTAGGGCTTCAAAATACAGTACTCCCTCACCTCGCTCATCTGTGCAAATTTTGTTTTCTGCTACAGATATACGCTTTTCAAAATAATATATATTCATTTCAAGATGTTACTGAAATTTTAGGCAATTTTCGGAGCGGCTAGCAATAGCAAGTTAGCTTTGAAAGCACCCGATCCCACCCTCCCTTCAGAGCGTCTCAAAAGCCACGCCTCCTTCAAAACACATGAACGCACACAGCAGAGTAAAGGCCCGTTCACACCAAGGAAGATAACTATAAAGATAACGATAAAGATAACTATATGCGTCCACACCAACGACCGATAACGGTCTTTTTATTCTAAGCACGCGCGCGCCCGGATGATCCAGATCCATTTTAAATGCGCAAGACCTTTAATTTAGAATGGATTCTGATCGGCTGTCAGTGTTTTATCGTTCGACAGCTGGAAAAAAAATCGTTCTGAAAGTGATCCCAACGATATCGTTCCTCATATCTTTATCGTTATAGTTGTGGTGTGAACTCTGTTATTCTTTAATATGGAGAACGATTGTTAGAATTATATCTTTATCGTTATCTTTATAGTTATCGTCCTTGGTGTGAACGGGCCTTAACGGCATTGAACTACCTCGTGTCTCAAAGCTCATAGCATTACAACAATAATGACCGTAACCAACTTACAGAGCACTGACCTGTATCACCTGACTGCTGCAGATTCATTTCGCATTGATAGTGTTGCCATTGAAATGCATAAATTCAGATCATGAACTGCTCCGAGTATAACGCCACGTTTCGATCTCTACCAAATTACAGTAGTTATGGTGTGAAAGCAGCATAAGCTCGTTGTTTTGGTTCTCGAAGAACTGTAAAAGGGGGTTGCTGTTTCGGTTGCGGTGCTCTGTGACTGACGTCTGTCTAATTCTAACTCTGCATAGCATTCGGACCGAATGCAATGATTGGACGGACATTTTATGGTCCTACCCCTTCCACAGAAGATATATATACAAATAAATAAATTTAGACCACTCAGGGATTGCTATCAGGATGTGAAGTCTTTCAACCAGCATATCAAAAAATGTTTCTGAAACAAATCGCCTACCCTGCCTTTAACATGAAGGTAATTTAAATGTAGCCTTTGTTAAAAAAATATATAAAGCAAAACATTAAATGTGTAAAAATAATAATAATAATATATATATATATATATATATATATATATATATATATATATATATATATATATATATATATATATATACAGTGCAATGCATAAGTGAATACACCCATGCTAAAGTTGACTAAAAAGAGGAATAAAAAATCATATTTTGGAAATTTAACTTAATGCCTTAATTTAAAATCCAACCTTTAAGGACACCAATTTTCTTTGTGAATGAATAATGTATCGTAAAATGTTCTTCCTTAAAATACATAGTGCATAAGTTAGTACACCCCTATGTTAAATTCCCATAGAGGCAGGCAGATTTTTATTTTTAAGTATTTTTTTATTTTTTTTAGGATACTATGCATCCTGATAAAGTTCCCTTGGCCTTTGAAATTAAAATAGCCCCACATCATCCCATAGCTTTCACCATACCTAGAGATTGGCATGGTTTTATCTCAGTTAGCCTAAAAGCTAGTTTGATTTGCATTGAGAGATGATCTTATGGAAAGTACCCCATGCCAATACTTAAAAAATACTTAAAAATAAAAATCTGCCTGCCTCTATGGGAATTTAACATAGGGGTGTACTAACTTATGCACCATGTATTTTAAGGAAGAACATTTATTTATTTACGATACATTATTCATTCACAAAGAAAATTGGTGTCCTTAAAGGTTGGATTTTTCCTATTTTTTTTTTATTAAGGCATTACGTTAAATTTCCAAAATATGATTTTTTATTCCTCTTTTTAGTCAACTTTAGCATGGGTGTATTCACTTATGCATTGCACTGTATATATACATACATACATACATATATATATATATATATATATATATATACATATACATATATATATATATATATATATATATATATATATATATATATATATATATATATATATATATATATATATATATATATATATATATATATATATATATATATATATATATATATATATATATATATAAACAACTAGTATTTCCAAGTCGACTAGCAGCAGTATCGTTTAATCAACTAGTCGTCTATTCTCCCACATCCCTAATATGTATTATTTTTCTTTCTTTTTTTGTGAGTGAACTACCCCTTTAAATTAAATGGCTAAAAGCCTTCTTATCATACACAGTGCAAAAGTAATTACTGACACACAATTTTCACGAAGCATTTTCCATCCAAATGAAAATGCCTTAAAGCAATACTGGCTCACATTCGCCTGCCGTCTCTGGAAAAGTGAATTAGCCACAGTGGCCTGAAAGCCCTTAGTAATGGGTGTAAGAGGCAGCATGCTGCTTACAGATCGATCCTCTATTCTGTCTCTCTGTCTGTGGCTGATCATGTCTGACAGATCGCTATAAGATGGTTCCCAGCTTGGAGTTTAGTTTGTATTAGCTGTCTATTGATTCAGGCCCGTCTCTTAACCTAGCCTCTCCATAAGCCCCACCTTTCCAAGAAAGACTAGAGTTATACATGAGTGTGCGTGAAACTCTTACTCTCTTCTTCCAGCTTTTCTCCAATCAGCTCCTTCATATAAACAACTAAGGCTGTCAATGACACATAATGAACATCCTGTTATGGATATAAGATTTTGTTCTTCAACATGTTCAATCTGTGGTACTCAATAGTACTCAGTTCAAGCCAACAGTGCAACCTAGTTGCCATCAAAGTGTACTCAAATGCATTTGGCAGATTTCAAAATCAAAATATTTTGATTAATATCAATATTCCTTCTCTCGTCTTTTTAGAAGCACTTGAACTGCTCTGTCTGGTTTTATGATTGTTATGCTCAAACTGAGTGAGTCAAAAACAGAGCTCTCTTCAAGCTTTAAGGGCAAGCAGAATAATGCTGAATATAATAATTTTGTTCATCACCTCAATTTGCATGTACAGATATATTGGCTTTGCTGCCCTAAAGGCCGTTGCATATATTATATATTCGGATTCTCCGTATTCTGTGTAAGCGAATGGGTTATGTATGTCATATATTGTAGATGCATAAAGGATTATTAAAATTGTAGTTAGATGTTTATATTTTTTGTGTTTTTCAATGGTGTAAATTGCTTATTTGTACCAAAAATATCATAGAATTACTAGTGAGAGGAGAAAGTATGGAAAAGCATGATTTCTGCATGAAAATATGATGTGTATCACTCATTTTGAAAGTCATACAATAATTTAAGGCAAATCATTACCTTACAAGTGTTAAAAAGTACTGTTCAAAAGTTTGATAAGATTTTTTTTCATGTTTTTGAAAAATGCTCACTACGGCTGCATATATTGGATAAAAAAATGCAGTCAAAATTGTAATATCGTGAAATATTATTACAGGTTAAAATAACCGTTTTATATGAATATGTTTTAAACTGTGATGTCAAAGCAGAATTTTCAGCATCATTACTCCAGTCTTCAGTGTCACATGATCCTTCAGAAATCATTCTAATATGCTGATTTGCTGCTCAAGAAACATTTCTTATTATCAATGCTGACAAAAAGTTGCTTAAAAGTAGGTCATGATAACCTGCGTTTCTGTAGGTAAGGCTAATAACGTCCCTTTCAAAACTCCATGATGAGTATGTATTTAAAGATTAGTTATTCTCATGTATGCTTTGTTCAGATGCATAGGCCATTCCATATTGATTCATTCTGTTTGGTTTTGGTGTTAAGTTGGTCTCTAGCAGCACCTAGTGGCAGTAAATGAGTACAAAGCTGTGTGCATGTCAGCTCTTAGAAGCTGAGATCAATACAGTACGTGTGCGAGAGATATTTCCACATTCACAACTTGTTCTATGTATACTGACGCTTAAGAAGAAAACATACAACGCACAAGGCCATCGAAGTGCCGCAGATCAGAGCAGTCTGAGCGTAAACTCTTCAGAGTGTGTGTGTGAGTATTTTTCATGGCTTTTGTTTAAGTTTGCTCCCGTTGCCCTTAGACGACTCAGCATTGTGAAGCAGTGTCGGTCGGCGGATATTCTATCCTCCCAGCGCACGGCCCTGCTCGCCCTCGTCCTCTGCTAATGAAATTATACAATTGATTGTTTTGTGCTGCCAAATGTGGGAGACGTGTTAGAAATGAGTAATTGTGCGAGCGGACAAAAGCGCTGAAATATCAGTAGTTAAGTGGTGCTGGTAATTGAATTCCTCATGAAACTGCTATTGATTAGAACATCCTCTCTCCTGAGAGAGCGAGTATTATCATAATTACACTGCAGGACAACAACAACACACTCACACATACGTGTACGTGGAGAGATACTAATACATTGCCATAGAGATGCATTAAAAATATACATAAGTATGTAGCCTATATATACCGAAACATACCGCACAGATTTCCAGAACCAATCTAATAATGTTCAGATTTATATGTAGGCCAATATGCAGGATAACAAAAAAAAAAGAATCTGTGGCGCTCATGTGGACGAGGTTCAAGCCTGGCTCACCCCATTCCCCCTTTTCTTTTGTTATTTTCTAGTCAATCTCTACAGTAAAATGTATATTTATAAATTTAAATATATAAAGTTACTTTTAAAATTAAAGATGCATTTAAAAGTTATAAATTATTAAATAGAATGCATAATATAATTTTCATTTTTAAATACGTAAATAATGTATAATAGTTTAAAAAATGGATAAGTATATGAATAATTAAATTACATTAAAATATAATAGTTAATACAATTAAATGTACAGTAGTTAGATAAAAAATAAATGAAATATAAAATGAAACAAAATAAGTATATGAATAATTAAATAAACTATTAAAATTTAATAGTTTATACATTTAAAATTAAATATATAAGAGTTAAAAAGTAAATGTTTAAAGTATATATGAATAATTAAAGCATACTATAATACAGTTTATATAATGTAAAATTTAAATATTAAATACAATAAAGTGAAAAAATATTATATAGGTTATAAATTAAAATTAAATACATAAGTGAAAAAATATATTAAAATTAATTTTAAAAGCAAATTTTAAAATGTAATGGAACACATTATTATAATATTTATTAGACAACCTTTTTGTTCAAATATCTTTTCAGACATTTAAAAACAAATTCAAGTAATTAAAAAAAGAGAGAGAGATATGTATCCATCTTTTAGGCTTTCTTTTGACACATGTTCCGTGAGTGTGATATTGTTTTTCCCCTGGAGCTGCACATTCACGTGTGAAATCATCACCTCTGTCATCACCAGCTGCTCAACATGTGCTCTGTCTGTCATTCCTCTCATCTCACACCTGACTCCTTCTCGTCTTTCTTCTCAATCCATCCTCATTCTTTTGACCCCCGTGGAGTAGATTTCTGATGTGTTTTATTGTGTTGGCCCCGGGCCCTGGCCCTGTGTCAGGAGGCCATAGTTCAGTGACATTCAGAGTCCGCAAGGGCAGCCCATGCAAAATGATCCAGCGCGTGCTCAGTCGGGACCTCTGCAGCTGGCACCAACACGTCCCCCCGGCCAGCGAACGGAGCGCTTGCATTTCCAGCCAATGGAACGAACAACGCTTTTACCATTCAGCCAATGGAACATTTCCTGTCCTTTTTAGCCAATGGAACACATCTACCACATTTTCGAAACCACTGATTCATCAAACCAGCAGAGACGCACTCCCCAAACTCTCCTTGCCCGTCACAGTTTTTGGAGAAAACACTGACCTTTTTTTCTTTAAGTCTAGAAAGATTTTCCTTGTTAGGCCTTATTGTAAGGAGTGTACATCATGATAGGGATGCACTGATAATAAATTAGTGTATAAAATATTCAGGATGATACTCATAAGAATATATATTTTTAAATAATTATTATATTATATTATATTATATTATATTATATTATATTTTCATTATGTTATGGTCAATATTATAGACCTGACCTAATGTGTCTAAAAACTACAAATAATCAGTATTTATATCTGCAAATATTAGCCTATATGACTAATTGTTTTTCATGATATGTTTGTCATTATACAAATGACATTATATCTTATGATTTATTGTTGTTTATGGCAATATTATTGACCCAAACTAAAAATATTCCCCAAAAAAGCTATGTATTTTTTTTACTAATATTATTTTATAATATGGCATAACTTATTTATTTAATGTATTATTATTTATTTTAATGCTAAGTTTGGTATAATGCAAATGATATTGATATTATGCAAAATTATATATTGTATTATTTATATTTTATTTAATAAATTTTTATTTGTATTTATATAATATCACTTATATTTTTAATTATGATATAAGTTATATTTTAGGCCTGTACTTATTTGTCTAAAAAATTCTCACATGAAAAAAGTGTATATTTTTATTTTATATTTAATATCTAACATTTATTTTATATTGTGTGACCACAATATAAAAATATCCAACAGTGGATATATGTGTGTGTGTGTGTGTGCGTGCGTGCGTGCGTGCGTGCTTGCGTGCGTGCGTGTGTGTGGATGTATGTATGGATGTATGTACAGTATATGTGTGTGTATATATATATATATATATATATATATATATATATATATATATATATATATATGTTTATGTGTGTGTGTGTGTGTGTATATATATGTATGTATGTGTGTGTGTGTGTGTGTGTGTGTGTGTATATATGTATGTATATGTATATATATATGTATATATATATATATATATATATATATATATATATATATATATATATATATATATATATGTGTATATATATATATATATATATATATATATATATATATATATATATATATATATATATATATATATATATATATTGAGTGTATATATATATACATATATATTACATATGCAGATGCCAATTGAAATTGTGCATCCTTGATGGTATAAGAATCTGTGTGTCAGAATAAAAGTGAAGGCTTAAAATCCCCATTAACCAAAGTGTCTTTGCTATTCTTATATTTCCATGTTCAGGAACCAATGTTAATGAGGCGAAGCGTATCCTGTCTGAGAGTGGGCTTCCCATCACCTCTGCCAGTGACCTCGATGATGCGGCCAGGAAAGCTGTTGCAGCCATTGCCAGGAAATAAAACCATACATGCATTCACACATTCTCATTCTCAAAACAAACATACCATTATTATACATACACCAATAGAGCTGTGGCCTGCGTCCCCATGACATAAACAAAACAGCCTTACACACTTCATTCACAGAGAAAACTGCACACAATTCCTGAGAAGAAGCCTGTTTTTGAGCCCTTAAAATCCAGCTCTCAAATCCAGGACTTTCTTGGAAAACGCTTTTCCTGCATTTTTGTCAGCCAAATACAGCCATTTCTATAGTTAATAAATAACTCTCATTGCCTTACTTTAAGCATTTTAATGGAAAGTTTCCTTTATTGTTTGAGTATGGATTTATTTTTTCAAGTTAAAATATCAAGAGAAAAATAGCTTAATTGCATTCCATATTAATATTTCTCGCCTTAAGTAAACCATGAAACTATACATGTGGTGGAATAGCCTCGTTTTTATACAACTGAACTGTGAAATGCATCTCAAATCTGATATTGATTTCTTAATCTCCATATGATATCACCGTCCCAGTCTGATTTATGGTTTGTCTTGTTTATAAGGGTGTGATAAGACTTGGTTTTAAAGTCTCTAAGATTAAGTACTGTCAAATAGTAATTCAACATTAAATGCAATATTGAAGTTATTGAAGTAAATTTCCTGATTACATGTAAAAAGAAATCAGTGCATTATATTGTATATTCAATTACATTTTTTTTTTAATAAACATAAAGTGGTGTGGTTTTTCTACTGTGCCTATCATGAGGATGTTTTACAAGTTAAACACCCATGATGAATATATAAATAGCTTTTTTTAATCCTGAATGTATTTTCAAAGTCAATGTATGTCTAAAATGAGTCAACAATAGTGAAAATAAAGTATTTCAATGAAAAAAAAATTGGAGTTGGAGCTTTTTTAGATTGAGCATTAGAATAATTTTCTGCAAATGAGAGTATCATCAAGAAAAATGTGTTTTTAATCCACTAGCCATAACTACATACAAGAGTGTGTGTTCACCGGCTTTTTCAGAAATCCATCCTTGTCAGCGGGTTGAAACATTTAATGGATTATCTGTCAGGCGATCCGAGAGGACACCCGCACCAGATCAAGTGCCTCGAGCAACAGACCTCTGTCTCACTTTCTCCTCGTCGTCTTACTCTTTTTCATTCGCTCACTTCTCACTCTTCAGTCTCGAAGTCAAATTGATGGCGGGAATGGTGAAACCAACCCACTCGGCCTGCAAAGTGCTGATTTCTGACCCAGTGATGCCATGACGTGGCGTACATATCCACAAAGTTACATGTGAAGGTGAAGTGCGGATGGGTGTAAATCGAGGAGATGGTTCAATAATTGCCTATTTCAAGCTCTTCCTTCAGCGTGTCAAATACGAGTGTGTTGATGGATTACACTGTGGAGTTTGAGTCTTGTTAGAATACGCTCTTGCTGCGTCATTGTATAATTCAGAGGTCATCGAGTGTGTGTGTGTGTGTGTCGAGCAAGGTAAATGTAATGACCAAAATTAGTGCCGCTTTCTTATATAAATATAGATGAGCTGAAAACCGCCAGGATCGTCTATCGCCAACCCTTGAGATGATACTGACTGTGAAGACAACAGATAATAATAGCTAGCTGCCATATTGTAGTTTGAAAGCTATTTCATATCCTGATCTCATTAAAAAGCCATCTTTCTTTAAACACCCTTGTATTTGTTCAGTTTTGAAAGTATTTCGGTCACTTTTTTTTTTTTTTCAGAATTGATGTCAAAACGGTAATTGCCACTTTGGGAATCTGTCTTTTGAGTTTAGCGTGAAACTGATCGCCAGCCTCTTTGTGAAAAGCGCAATTTTCTTCCTGGACAGTAAGGTCAAGTCATCCGTTCAGGAATATTGGTTATTTATTGTGTCGTTTAGAGGTAACTGCCACAAATTTATTAGTTCATAAACCAGCAATGTGCTTTGTAGATGGCGTGTCGCTGTTGTATTTGGCTTGTCAGACACATGGGCTATTCACTCATTATGTGCTGCCAGTTCAGTACGTTATGGTGGGAGTCTAAAATGGACGTCTAGAGCTCTAGTGTATGAGTTTAATACAGAGGTTGCATTGGGTACTTCTCAAGGTCAGGTAGAAGTTTCCAGAAAACTTGCTTGAGGAATAAGTCTGCCAGTTTCCTGACCTCTTGCTGTCCTTGAGCTTTAGGAAGTGTTGTCGTCTAAAGGATTGCCTTCTGTCACTGTAAAACTTCACAAAGAGGCTCGTCTTATGGATTTCTGCACGGCATTATTGCGGCGAGCCATAAAAGACAACGCTGGATATGTTTTACAACAAAGCTGAAGGGAAAATGTTGGCCGAAAGCGCTCTCAGGTGGTTGGTTTTGTTATCTAGTCTGTGCTTTATATTCAGGTCTCATGGTTTGGCCATATAGCACAGATGGACAGAGAAATCCATTTCCCTCTTATAGAATTGTAGCCTTGGATTCTGTAATTGCTGATTCCTTGAATGAAAATTTCTTTTTTTGCCTGAAATAATACATTTCACAGTCTTGAATTCTCTGTTCCAGCTTTATTATTGTTCTTCGATGCAATTACTGTAATTATTTCTGATCTTTATTTGTTCCTCGTGTGTGTGGCATGCCTTCCTCCTATCAAAACTTTTACAGTATGTAAAGGTCCTAATCTGTACCTTTTACCTAGATTATTTAGCATTTTATGTAGAATATTAGGTGGAAAGAACTTGTTGGATGAAAAAAGACATCCATGTTGTCTTTATCTATACTCAGTGAGTAAATATCTTTCCATCTCCTTTATATAAGTTTTGAACTTTTACTTCAAGTTTGATGAACTCTGAACTACACATTAATATAGTGAATTAATAACGCTTCCAAATGTCAGTCTGACCTCTTGACCTCTTCGGTATGAAGCTTCACAGTTTGCAGTGTTGCTAGATAGTGGAGTATAGACAATATACACTGTAAAAAGTGAACAGTTGGATCAACTTAAAAAAATTACTTCAATAGGTAACACCTAAAGAAATTAAGTTTTCTCAACTTAAATTATCACGTTTTATCGTGAAAAATGTGATAATTTAAGTTGAGAAAACTTAATTTCTTTAGGTGTTACCAATTGAAGTAATTTTTTTAAGTTGATCCAACTGTTCAGTTTTTACAGTGTATTCCTTCATTATTATTATTCTATTTATTATTCATATTATTATATAAACTATAAGTAAGCAATAAGGTACGAGAGGCAGTGCTGTATCGTGAATAAGTAACGGCTGATTCGCGTCGTGCCTGCAACCCCTTCAGCCGTTACTTATTCACGATACAGCACTTGCCTCGAGTACCTTATTGCTTTTATAAAACGGTTGCCACACAATACAAATATTAAAGCCGAAAAATATTTATCAATGCAACTTTCATGAAGTAAAATCACTAAAAGCATTCCTTCCGCTGGACAAAATAGTCCCTGACCGTAAACAGCAACAGAAGTTACATACATTATTTCGCCAATAGATGGCGGCAAAGACTGTCTTATGAATGAGTCAGTCGGTAGAGAAGACTTTTATATTGAAAAGACTCAAACTTGTTTTCACGGAAAAGGAAGACGCAACTGACAGATGACTAACGTTATAGGCACGGGAAAACCCCTTAACGGTTAACTGTTAAAAGGACAAGATATCGCAGCGGACATTCAAACGGATTATTTTATTATGATTAAAGGACTGACCTGAAGGAAAATGCAGTGTCTACTGTGAATGCAGGTAACTTTACACTCGCCTTTTCGATCTCTCACAATACTCCACTATAGCTTCAATGAACAAAATCAATGAGATCACACATGTGTTTAAGTTGCTAAGAGAGGTTGCTAGGGGTGTTGTAGTGATACATAGAACCAATTGGGTGAAGCGGTCATAGCCGTGTTTTATCGTGAATAAAGCACAGCTATTGACCAATTAGAATCAAGGACTGGAACTAACCGTTTTATAATGAATAAATTATATATTATGTACTTAATAATAATGATAATATTGATATAATCATATTGTTTTAGGATTAATTGCCCATATTTGAGGTTTTGAGGGATTTAAAGTAATGTCTTATGCTTAAACCATCATGTGACCATACACACCATATGGACAAAAGTATTGGGACACACCTCTTAATTATTGAATTGAGGTGTTTCAATCAGACCCATTGCCACAAGTGTATAAAAAGCATGCACCTAGCAATACAGAAATGGGTCGTTCTGAAGAGCTCAGTGAATTCAAGCATAGTTCTGTGATAGGATGCGTTTGCAATAAGTCAGTGAAAGTGAAAAGTCGTTTTTGTGAGAGAATTTTAATTCCGCATCTGAAAACTGCCAGACCAGAAGTGATGTAACGGGAGGGAGTGCGGCGAATGTAAACAATAGGTAAACAACGGATCGCAGTGACATTTCGGACGCTGAGGAAATTGTTTACTCTTATGACAGACCTCAGCCATATAATTATGAGCCTGCTATGCCAACCCTATCTCACGACGAATTCATAACAATTTAACAAAGTGGCTAATTCGTACGAATCCATATGACCTCACTCGTACGAATTATTACGATTTTTGCTAAATCGTACATATTTTACGAATTGCCGATGAATTCATACGAATGACCTACCCCTGACCCTGCCCCTAAACCTACCCATCACGTGGGTTTATACAAATCGTACAAATTCGTACGAGTGAGTTCATACGAATTAGCCAACTTTTTATCATTTGTACAAATTGTTACGAATTGGTTGTGAGATAGTGTTTGCTATGCAGCCAAGAGAGCAGAATAGGCCGGGATTAGACAGAACAACGGTCAGAGGAGACATTGAGTTGTGGTGTGAGGAGAAGAGGGCAGGTGTCTTGGAGAGACCAGGTGTTAACTTATAGATACACGTTAGCTGGCGATATATTACACTATGCTCAGATCACAATATTGTACAGATTAGTATCATGTATCAGGCAATAGCAAAGCTAGTATTGGACACTTACCTGCATGTGTTGTGTATGTCAGCCATTAGGAGACAGTTTCCAGAGGAAACCGGGCTTTATAAAGGCTTTGAATGGCCCCATTTTGGTGACAATGAATAAAAAGAAAATCACAATCACAATTGACTTACTGTATAAAAAATGTATATGTAGAAACAGCCAACACAAACATTAAAAGTTAAAGTGGTTTTGTACAGACTGTAAATTAAATTTAGAACTATTTATGATAATGATAAGTTTTGGCTGCAGACTAATAATAAACACATAAATGCATTACATTACAAGTTTATGTAGGATATGTTGATTAATTAAAAAAAGACAAGGGACATTTTGTATACAGATGTCATCCGGTCTAGAGTGAACGCTACTCACTACCGCGTTTTTCAAGGTTATATATTAATTACGATTGTTTAATTGCAATATGCCCTTTAATGCTTCAGCATACAGACAATAGGCCTTATGCCCAGCTGCACTACTTCCTGAACTTCAGCCAGCTCCTTTGTTTTCCTGTCTGCCATTATTGGACAAACTGATTAATCCAGGTGTGTCTGATTATTGTTACTGAGGTCAGGCACACCTGGATTAATCATTTTGTCCAGTAATGGCAGGCAGGAAACAAAGGAGCTGGCTGAAGTTCAGGAAGTAGTGCAGCTTGGCATAAAGGCTATTTGGAAATTGCTATGCTTCCAACTTTGTGGGACCAGTTTGGGGAAGGCCAGCATGACTCTGCCCCATTACACAAAGCAAAGTCAATAAAGACATGGTTGGATGAGTTTGGTGACTGGCCCGCACAGATCCCTGACCTCAACCCCATCAAATGATGAACTGGGGTGAACTGGGACGGAGATTGCAAGCCAGGCCTTCTCGTCCTACATCAGTGCCTGAACTCACAAATGCTCTACTGGATGAATGGGCAAATATTCCTACAGAAACACTCCAAATATTGTAGAAAGCCTTCCCAGAAGAGTGGAAGCTGTTATAGATGCAAAGGGGGGACCAACTCCATATTAATATTTATGTATTTAGAATGCAGAGACGGTCTCTGTTGGTGTAATGGTCAGGTATCTCAGTAATTTTGTCCATATATTGTAAAAGCAGCATCACAATGCCAATCTGTTACCGTATTATACATTCTGTAACACTGTAGTTTAAGGTCCAATTCTCACTAGTTGCTTATTAGCATGCATATTACTTGGATATTGGCTGTGTATTAGTACTTATAAAACACATATTAATGTCTTATTCTGCATGACCATATACCCTTAATCCAACCCAATACCTAAACTTAACAACTGCCTTTCTAACTAATAAGCAGTAATTAGGAGTTTATTGATGCAAAAGTTGTAGTTAATAGTGAGAATTGGACTCTATTAGTGTATTAGTTTTCTCTATTAGAGAAAAGGATTCTATTAGTTTACCCAAGGCTAAACTTCTTGGAGAAGTACATTGAGGCTTTACTAACATCTCCTCCCACACTTGTCATGTGTCCTCTCTTTTATCTGTCCATGTCTTCCAGAGTTAGAGTCAGTCTTTTCAGCGTTCCTGCTCTTACCGTTTCAATCACGATTGTACTTGTTCTATACCCTCATTTGTATTGTAAAACTTCCAAATGGTCGTCTCTCCTTTCTCTTTCCCTCAATGTATTCCCTCCCCCCTTACCAGCTGGGGCTGTATATTATCCTCCTTTGTCAACGAGCGCTTAATGGCCCTTTATTAATTAAACGAGGATGCAACAAAGGTGCTGACTGAATACACCGCTGGCAGTCAACCGTGCCGTCTTTTCAAATATTTGTTAGTTTCTTTTTGTTTGGCAAACTTTCTTCCCCTGCAAACTTTTGACAGTGATTTGTATGTGTATTTGTGAGTGCTTCTCTGATCCAATTAACTACAAAGAGGTATCCAGAGAGACGGCTTCAATAAAGAGGAAATCAACTGATGGCTGACACTAATTAAAAGCTCATTTCATGTGACCTCTGAAAAAGCCTCTCTAATTAAAACAGAAGTGAAAGCAGGAGCGTTTGGTTTAAAACGGCCCGATAATGAGGTGTTGTAGCGTCCTGGTGGACTTTGGAGCAGGTGCGGCGATGACATAAACACACACCCAACACTGGAAAAACAGCCAACACGCTGATGCATTCAGATCAGATGGCTAGAGGAATTCAACTAAAATGCAGTGGTTTAACTAATTGAACTGTTAACGTTCGTGAAAATCACTGTTAGTTTTTATATTTTGTTTATAATACTGTGCCTATAATACCTGAAGAATACCTGAAGCACTCAGTTCTGTGGTTCATTTTTTGAGCAAATAGGTGTGTTCGAGTTCATGCGGCGCTGCGCACATGGATCGCCGGTATGAAATTTTGCCTGTAACGTATGGCATCAAAGTACCACGAGAGCGATTCGAGAGCAGACGGCTGCCGGAGAAGCTTCTCCAGAGCGGCTGCACAAGCTCTGATGACATCACAGCTGTTCCACGATTGGCCGGATTCACCGATTACAACGATGGTGTGCGTTTCGTGTTTATTCTCAGACCTTCAGTTCCACTAATGCTTACAAATCTGTATTTTTATAATAGTAAAAACTCCTTTCATGTAACCATGATCTTGTATCGTATCAGGTTTTTTTCAAAATAACATTGTGTTAAGTTTTACATGCTCACAGCAATGTCTGTGAATGTGTTGGCTGTAGAAAGTCTCTGTACTTGTTCTGCAGCAGCGTAGCAGATCTAATCCGTCAAGACCAAATACATTAACATTGCCATCCATTACTAGCCTGGCTAACGTCAGACCTCTTTCTCATTGAGACGTGGTCTGGGAACCACATGTTCATTTTTTTCGTATTTGAGGCGTGGTTTACGAATGCCCAGAGCCGTTTATTGGGCGCTACGAATCAAATGCACCTGTACGTAGCTCATAGCCAATCGTTTCAATTATACCAGATGACGTATGTAGAGCGACAGAAATTCGACGAGGAAGAAGACGAAATAAACTTGCGTTCTAAACTACTTAGAACACTATCTAAGGCTGCATCGAAAGGTAACTTCGTGTCTGATGCCATGTTGGATCCATAGATATAAACAAACTGCTTCAGTGTGTCGCATTGACGTCGTCATCGTCTTGCTGCTCCCTCCCCGTTCTGTGATTGGTTCCCTTTTTAAGGGGAAAATCTGGTCCATGGAATCCAGGCTGCCTAGCAGTGTGAATAAAATTGCGCCGCGCGCAAGGCAGCATGGGGAAAGCCAGCCTAATCCATTACCATGCCAATCAAAAACTGCAGTTTTAAGGAGAAAATACTCAGCAATGGTGTTGACTGATGAACTTGCACATGGTTTGTCTTAAAGCATATTAAAAACAACACATAGACTTATAAACAACATTAAAAGCCTGATTTTCACCACAGGGGAGCTTTAAAACACTACATAGACATAAACAACATTAAAAACTTATACACATACATACATACATACATACATACATACATACATACATTAAGTGACACTTATATAACACATTATCTCAAATATCACAGATTGTTACTGCAAACAAAATGTACTATTTTACTAATTTACTATTCAAAAATGTTTGTCTTTTGAATTAATTAAGCATGGCCAAGTTTCACCAGAATCGCACAACTTTACAATTACATTTGTTTGTGGTGAACATATGTAGAGAAAAATATTTTATTATATTGAATATGTATATTTATTATTATATTTGAATATTTATATTTATTATATTTGAATATATATATATATATATATATCATATTTAATGTTTTTATGAATATTATAAATAAATTAATAGAACGTATTTTCTGATTGTGTACCTATGCTTTAAATATACATTTTCTGAAATTTGTAAATCAGTATCTTTGATGTGATCACTCAAAAATAAATTATTGCTGTTTTTACAATTCCAAATTGAATTCTGTAATCATAGATGTGGAGCATTAACCCAGATGTCCCAAACACACTCATGCGGAATCAAAGGACAAAGGTGACTTTCTCTTTTTGCCCATTGTTTCTTCAATCTCCTCCTCCCTGCCCTTCTGCTCAAGGGGAATATATAAAGCTTGTGCATGTCAAATGTCATTGGGATAAAACAGCTCTGAGCGTGTGGCATGGCGTAGTGAGTGTGTTGAGTGCGATAGGAGGAAGAGTGTGCTGTCAGCTGTGGTTTGGGCCGTCTGATGAAGCAGGTTTGTAATGAGACGATGAAGGCTACATATACAGCGCGGCACCACTCCACAAATTCTGAAGGTGATGAGGGCTGACATCCTCGCCCGTGACGAGAGCTCCCTGCTGCTTTGCACTTTGATGTGTGTGTGTGTGTGTGTGTGTGTGTGTGTGTGTGTGTGTGCGCTGTGAAGAGAAGGAACGCATTTGTGAATTTGTTTTGTTTATTCTAGAGGGTTTACACTAATATGAATGTTGTTATAAGCTACTCTTGCACCTGCTGCACAACTGGAATGCTGCATTGGTGATGAGGGATGCTGTTCGGACAAACAAAAACATCTTAAGACAAATTAGTAGAACATTGCTTTGCAGGAAGCCAGGAAACTTTCTGCAATCAAAATAATAAAACATTTCCAAAGGGGTGTCACCAACGGACGTCGATCAAATGCCTTTGGATAGACGCAATTGGATAGACCTAAAACTCTTAAAACCAATCAGAGCGATCGGCATCGTGTAAAGCCATATGCTGTGTCCCAATTCGCTACACTAAGTTACACTACGCCATAAAAGTATGTACTCTTTTTGTGAAGAAAATGTATTTACTTTTGAATGTGTAGCAAAAAAGTAGGCAAGCTTTGGGACATACTACTTTGTCATCTTTATCGGACGGATCTGTCGCGTGCATCCTGTCACGTAAACTGCCCTGTCAATCATCTTGTCACAGTTAAAATCCTCTATTAAGTCTAATTTAATTTCCTACCATTTCGGAGAGAAATGTAGTAGCACGTTCATCTGCCAGTGGGTCTTTCATGGAGACTGTCCTTATGTGTTTGCAATTTGAATATAATAATGCATTTAAAAGTTGAACGGACATCGCTCAAATGCCTCTGGGCGCAATTGAATAGGCTAGACCTAAAACCAATCAGAGCGATCGCCATCGTGTAAAGCCCGCCTCAACGTTTCTGATTGGTGCCACGGCATGGAAATGGCCTTGAATGAGCTCTTTGCCAGACTACTTGCAGAGCAAATCTAAATTTGACGGAAGTTGTCTGGGTTTTCCCAGGCTACTCCATTATGCTAATTTCTAATACAATTAGAAAAATGCCAAACAAGCATTATAAAAGTGTCCTCAGACTTTTGGCGTACATTGCAGATGAATGTGGGCTTGCACTTGCGTATTAAGTGCTGTCCTGATAATAAAGTATATGAAGTGCCTCAAGAACTCTTCCAGAAACTTTCCGTTGAAAACTTTCCCACTGTAATCCAACAGCCATGTCAGACAGGTGCGTCTCATAACCCTTCCGTCTAGTCCTGATCCATGGCCCTCAGATAGATCTCACAGCAGCCATTCCCCCTAAATGCTCTCATTACTTACATCCACTAGATATTTCAGACACTTCCAGTTGTAAAATTCTCCATTACACGGGTCAAGCAGGGGCAATGAGAGATGAATAACTGTCTGATCATCTGAAAAGGCTCAACTGGAATATTTCCCTCCTGCTAAAATATCTGTCATCACTTTGATTGCATTTTAGAGGAGACTCATTTACAGGGACAAGTGTGGCTTCTTCGTTTTCATTTTTTTTAAGAGGCCTGTTTTTCCCCGGGATGAGACTCCTGCCTCTGCACATTTATTCAGCAGTCCATTGCAAAAATGAGAAGAGAGCGCAAATGAAAACCTGAAAGAAGTAGAAAAAAAAAAGAGGGGGGAAGAAAACACTCGGGTCAGTTATCTCATCTCGCAGAGATTAAAAACTCATCTCTCAGACTGGTGCGGCGTTATTTAGGCTGATTTGCGAAGCTCTCCATGCAAATTGCTAGGTGATTAGTTGTCGTGTTGGGCTGGTGTAACAGCGTAGGGGTTAGGACACTTTGTCCCTGTCCCCCCTGTCCCCCCCCAGTCCAATTACAGCAGCATGGGATGACGGCCCGTCTGCACGACTATGTCATTAAGTAGAAAGCGGAAGACCCTTCCTCTCACACACATGTGGATCTGCTGAGGCCGAGTCGAGGAATTACATGACTATCATTTCTGTGTTTTCCGTCCTGTCTGTGCCCATGACATCCTCTTTCACTCAAGATTTAATGAAGAGTAAAGCAGGAAACACATCCACACACTAGCTACTGGAGACTTATAATTACAATGCAGAAACGCTTAAGTGATACACAGGGGTTGGACAATGAAACTGAAATACTGACTGGCCAATATAGTGTTGGAGGATTCAAGCCTATATACACCAACCTTTACTGATTTACATTCCATCAGTAAGAGCAGAGTGTGAAGCTTGAATTAGCAGAGCAACAGCACAGCTGTACATTAAAATATTGCAATCCACAGAACATAATTGGAGACATATCCAAGTGCGCGTCTCTCTGGTTCATCTGTAACCAGGACAGCAAGTATTTGTGGTGTATCGAGAGCTATGGTTATCCAGGTTAATGTCGGCATACCACCACATATAGGAAGAACCACATCCAACGAGTAACTGTCGGCGCAAGAGAAAGCTGTCTGAAATGTATGTCCAGGTACTAACCCAGATTGTATCCAAAAAACATAAAACCACATCTGCATAAAACCAACTCACTGCAGAATTAAATGCACACCTCGAATCCCCTGTTTCCACCTAAACTGTTCGTCAGGAGCTCCACAGAGTCAATATTCATGGTCGAGCTACTATAGGCAAAACTTTGGTCACTTGTGCCAATGCCAAATGTTGGTTTCATTGGTGCCAACGGTGCTAATCTTGGGTGGTAGACAATGTGAAACATGTATTGTTCCCTGATGAATCAACATACACTGTGGAGAAGCCCCAAAGAGGCTTAACACCCAGGCTTTTGAGTGCCCAGAGTGAAGCACAGAGGTGGATTAGTGATGGCGTGGGCTGCAATATCACTGCCAAAGACTACTGAACCATTCTGGAGGACCATGTACTCTAAAGGTGGTGCCATGTATCAGGACTATAATGGACCAATACACACAGGAAGACTTGTGACAAGAATGGTTTGATGAACATGAAAGTGAAGTTGAACATCTATGGCCTGCACAGTCACCAGACCTAAATATTTTTTAGCCACTTTTGGAAGAGCAAGTCAGAAAACGTTTTCCTCCACCAGCATCATGATCTGGCGACTGTTCTGGAAGAGGAATGGCTCAAAATCCCTCTGGCCACTGTGAAGGACTTGTATCTGTTATTCCCAAGACGAATTGTTGCTGCATTGGCCGCCAAAAAAAGGCACTACAACATACTAGTAAATTATTGTCGTCTAAAACAGTTTCAGTTTCATTGTCCAGTCCCTGTACTTATAACACTAAGCTCTGTGACTGAAAAAATACTAAAATCACCAAAAATAATTTAGTGATCCTTGACAAATATATGATTTAGCAATTTTTAAAATGCCAGTTCACTGCAAAATTGTCAATTCTTTCATTATTTAATCACCAAGTGTTTTGCAAACTGTGTATCTTTCTTCCTTGTGGAACACAAAAGGAGATGTTTAACAGAATGTCCAAGCTGCTCTTATCCATACAGTAAAAGTGATTTTAAATGATGCATTTATGGTCACTGTCCAATTTTGTTGAATGAAAAGAAAAAAGCAAACATTAAAGAGACAGGGCCACACCCGGCGCAATGCGGCACCAGGAGCAACGAAAGTGTTTTTTGCTCGTTTCAACCCAACACAGTTATCTGTTTCACGTCCTGCACCACGTTGTTTAAATAGCAAATGCATTTGCATTTTAACCTCGTGCACGAGCAGATCCGTTTGCGCTCTAGAGAAGCGTTCAGTTTTTCCGCTTGCAAATTCCGCCATGTAAATAGCGAATCCGCCATGGCGTGAGCGCAACTGGCTTTTAAAGGGAATGGAAGATGAGACTCTGATTGGATTATTGGACATTACGCCCAAAACAAACTCATTAAGAGAATAGAGACAACTCTTTTAGACCATGCGCCGGGCGCGCCGACCATTTTCCCCATCGTTAAACTAACAAAAGTGGATTCAAACTCGCCCTAAGTGCACTCGCCGTGCACTTTAGACCATGCGCTTAGATCCTTATAATAGGGCTCACAGATTTGTTTTCTTTTTTGATGCCCTTTAAATGCTCTGCTCATATACCTAAACCAGATGAATGTACAATATAAACGTGCATTTGAAAATAAATGCTGATTATATGCTGATAGCTCACTAGCATGTCCTTTTTAAATTCACATCTCAGACTAGTTTTAGCATCTGTATTGGTTTAAAAACTCAATAAAACAGTTCAATAGAAAATCTCAGATTGATTACGTTACTTATTGCTGATTTTAAAAATTATTAGAGTGTTGGTTGCTGTTTAGAGAAGGTCAGTCTGGTTGACAAACGCAGATGGTTTTCTGTATAGTCCTCTGCAGGCAGATTCATATCATATTATGCTGATGATGTGCTCTGTGAAAAATTAAAAAATTTGTCTGCACATACCATCTTACTACCCTGCCAACCTACACTGTGGTTATGTTTATTCAGCAAAACAATCTGATGTAAATAATGGTTATATATACTGTATACAACATTATTGTCTGAAAAGTTAGTCTTATCCCTACCCTTAAACCTAACCCTACCTACAAGTTATCCCTAAAATAAGAGGGAAATGATAAATGAATAGATGTAGAAGCACCTAACTCTGGCTGTAAGCCACAACTTGACATAAACTGTAAATGTGTCCCTCAAATCTGATTGGTTGACTGGAATGTTGTTCCAGGATCAACAAAGATGTTGATTCAGGGACATGTTGCACTTGGTGAAATCAGCAGTATAGCCGCTAACATGAATGCTCTTCATTCCATGACGTTCAAGTTACAAATGCAAGCAACTGATCCTGAGCCAGTGATAATTTCATTTTCATGGGGTTACTCTACAGTAAATTATCTCCCCCAACATTTGAGAGGATGTTAAATGAGTCTGCAGCTTCTCTTTGAGAGGGAACCGCTGGGGAATGGATGCGAATATGATGTAATAGCGCTCTGAAATTCTAATGGTTTCACAAATCATTAAAACATTCTGCCCGATCCCTTTTTAATGAACGCCCACAGTCGTGGAGTAGCTGAGATGAGAGATGAGATGAGATTCTATATTCATGCTGGGTTGTTGTCTCATTAACCTTAAATTATGCAAGCTAATGCAGTTCAAACTACCCATCATGAAAAGGCACTTTCTTCTCTTTTAAAATGCGCGAGGAAAAGTCCTTTCAAGTTGGTCTTGATATCCGAGGGTCATGTCTGTTTTCCTATTTAAAGCTGCATTCTGTGAGTTTCTCTGTTTTAATGAGTCTGCTGCTCTGGACTGCTGCCACAGAGGTGCAGCTCGTGAAATACACACAGCTTGCTCTATAATATAACAATATTCACAGGTCACTGTCACGCTCGCAAGGTTATACAAACTGATTATTCCCTCATCCACTTCCGACCATTGATAACTCAACTTCAGCTAATAGCTTAAGCCATCACGCTAGTAATTGCCTGGGGCTTTTCCTTTAATAACTAAGAATATTTATCTCCGTTCTTATCGGTAGCTTGACTGGATCAATATGGATTAGAATTTCACACAGAATCAGATGTCTCCCTCGGTAATTTACAGCGAGGATGATTTTTCCGTGAGCGGTATTCATTACACTCTGCATGATTATATTTTTGTCAGATTTAAAATTAGATACCAGTAGCATCGCAACTCTAGGGTATTACCATTCAAACTGACATGTTCAAAGAGCAGGGAAAGGTGACCTGGTTATTGTTTTCTGTTCATATAGATCCTGTTGTACACTATTGTCTTTCAATGACAGTTTGGAAAAGTTGTGGGAGAAAAATCGCCAACTATAGAGTCACAAGTTGTCAAGTTTAGTAGTGTCAAAGGAAATTCTCATGGATGTATTGGGGAAAAGGTATCTTAATCCCTTCACTCTGCTTGTGTTAAAGCAAATAACACTGCATTATGTGCTACGCCTCTGGACACCTAAAGGTGCCAAAGTTTCTACCACTTATTTTCCATCTGTGAATAGTTTTTGGGTGACTAAAAATATATGTCTTACCAGTATTCAGACAACCTTAGGAAGAGTTTTTGACAATTTGCTAGATATGTTTCTAGAAAAGTGTCAGCTTTCAAAATATATGTTGTTACTCATGAGCAGCAATCTTTTTATTTTGGGAATGCACCCAAAGGTACAATTATGTACTTTATTTTCTGAGAGTGTACACCCAACTACATGTATAATATCCATATTTTGCAATAAACTGAAAATCTATTTTTATATAGAAAATAATCAACAACTTTAAATTAATAGTTTTATATTTCTCTATTGTTTCTAATTTGATTGTTGTTCGCAATGCTTCGGATTGTAGTTCTTTCCATCATTAAAGCTGTCTTGTAAGTTGTACCTTTGCCTTTTTGTCCGATTTTAAAATACATTTTTGCTTGGTTCATGGCTTATAGCACTTTTTTGAAAAAAAAATACTTTTAGAGCCATATTTCATGACTTAAAACTAAAGATGTTTATATTTATATATCGATTTCTAGTTCAATTAAAGTGTGTGTGTGTGTGTGTGTGTGTGTGTGTGTGTGTGTGTGTGTGTGTGTGTGTGTGTGTGTGTGTGTGTGTGTGTGTGTGTGTGTGTCTATCAAAAAATCCTGAAAAAAAAACATCATGGTTTCTGCAAAAATAGTAAGCATTATAACTGTTTTCAACATTGATAATAACTGTTTTTTTTAGCAGCAAATCAGCATATTAGAATGATTTCTGAAGGATCATGTGACACTGAAGACTGGTGTAATGTTGCTGAAAAATCAGCTTATAGGCATACACAACATTTTAAAATTCAAATAGAAAACCGTTATATTATATTGTAATAATAATATTTCACAATATTGCTGTTTTAACTGTGTTTTTCATCAAATAAATGTAACCTTGTTGAGCATAAGAAACTTCTTTCAAAAACGTATTTAAAAAAAACTTGACTAGACGGTAATAATTCCAGCAATACTCATCCTACAACAGCTGCAACGTTCACTCTGGTGCGATGCTGTGTTTTATTTATCTGTCATCTCTGTATTTCTCTCTCTCTGTCTCTCTCTCTCTCTCTCTCTCTCTCTCTATCTCCTCAACCTCCCTCTGGCTCTTTCCCTCACTTTGTCATTCCCTGCTATTCCATAGATGACGATACATCAAATATTTATAAAAAACAACCTCAGAACACAGTCATTAGTGTCAAGGTTTAATATGGCACTAATTCAGCAATTCCCACCTCACTGGCAGCTTTTTCCAGAGTAGGAGAGGAAAGTATGCCAGCGAGCTCTGCTTTCCAAACCATAACTGCCGAGGGCAGAGTATCCAAACTGCATGCTACAACCTACAGTACCTTGCAAAAACTGCTTGGATTTCTCCCACTTTCCTACTGCCAATTCTGTTTGATGTGATGATCCTATTTTTTTAAGTCTGTAAAATGTTAAACCCTTCACAGTTTGCACAGTATACAAGTTAGTTCTCTTAAAATGACCTCTGTGTAGCAGCTAGGGTGAGCTCATTTGTATTCATACTTAGTCACCATGAAATCAAAATTATTTTTTAATAGAATTTAAAAAAAAATTGTTGTTGTTCGAGAAGCCATTTCACTTTCACATACGTCAAAATAGGGAGGAAAAGACTATCATGCCGACTTCAAAGTGTGTGTGTGTGTGTGTGTGTGTGTGTGTGTGTGTGTGTGTGTGTGTGTGTGTGTGTGTGTATGTGTGTGTGTGTGTGTGTGTGTGACAGTTTCGAAATTATTGCAAACATTAAAATGTTCCTAACATTAATTTGACGTAAAATATGAACCGCCATTTAAATGCTGTTAAGCTTATGCTAATATGTGTTCTAGCACCACATGTTCAAATACTTACAATTATTAATGCGATCACATCAAAACGCCATCGCATGGTCTCAGAAGAGGCAGCTAAAACTTCTTAAGCTGTGAGCCCGCAGGATTTCAGGTTATTAATTACTAGCCAATTACTTAAACAAATACGCAACATTAAGCGGCTAATTTAGCCACTAATGCCAGAGCAGATGGATGTTGCTGGAGTGAATGAACAGCCCTGACTAGCACAGTGTAATAAGTGGGCAGAATGAAGCCAAGCGCTGCACGCGTCCCCTCAGCTAGCTAGCACACCTGTAGTGTGTGCTAATCACCTGGCATATTAGCAGCCCGCTGGATCGAGTCGCATTGGGCAGCATTTTGCATATGTTCATGTAGCCTGCTTTAACTGAACTTGGTCAGTTTAATTAAAAATGTGAGTGTTCGACTGCAAAGTATGCATCTGCTGAGCCAAAGAGCAGTTTGTCCTAAGATTGTTTTGTTTTGTTTAAGCTAAATTGTTGTTTTCGTCATGTTCGCCAGTTTAACGAAATACAAAGTTAGTGAAGCATTCCAGATGAATGTAATGGGATGATTAGGGCTGGTGTGACAGGAAATGTTCTGTCAGGTAAATCAAGGTGGATATCACAATAATAGATAAGCATAAATTAATAAATTAAGCATAAATCTAAGCTAATTAACATTCAGTAAACAGTGGTCGAGATAATTAGCCATCAAAGGGTTTACCGACCCCTGAAAAGAAGTGTGCTAATAGTGTACTTCTTTTAAACTAGAAAATAAAAAAAAGTATACTTTCAGTCTGTGTACTTCTCAGAAATATACTTGTATGTACTTCTCAGAAATATAGCCTACTTAAAATTGCACTCATGTATTCTTGACTTGTACTGACAGAAAAGTCTAAGGGCCCTATTTTAAGGATCTAAGAGCATGGTCTAAAGCACATGGGGCAAGTGAACTTAGGGCGTGTCTCAATCCACTTTTGCTAGTTTAACGATGGGAAAAATGGTCGGTGCGTCGGTGCATGGTCTACAAGGGTTGCGTTCGCGCCATGGCGGATTCGCTATTTACATGGCGGAATTTGCAAGCGGAAAAACTGAACGTGTCTCCAGAGAGGAAACAGATCTGCTCGTGCCGAGATTAAAGCGCGCAAGCAGACCATCTATGTGACAAAGTGTACGTGCGTTGTGCACCCGCCTAGGTGCATATTACTAATGCTCCCTTTAAATAACCAAAATAATATTGCGCAATTGACTTTAGACCAGTCTATTTCAGTTACCTCAAAATAGCAATGCGCCAACAATGCACCTGAACACACCTCGTTTTCAGACCAGCACACCCATGGGCGCAAATTCGTTTGCTATTTAAACACGCAGGACGTTAAAATGATAACTGTGTCGGGCTGAAATTAGCAAAAAACAATCCTAGTCCACTGGTAGTGTACATAGGAATTTACTTACTTAAAATCTACTTTACTCTTTCCCAGACAGAATTTTCTGGCTATCCATGTTTTCACCGATAGGGTGATCAAAACACAGGTGAAGAAGCATTAGAAGATTGCTTACTCAAATGTAAAGTAAGGTGAGCATCAAACATTTAACAGCATATAAGTTCAAAACTGCCTAACGTCGACCCATGAAGGGTTTACGACTGTGAAGCTTTGAGTGTGTTGATGGACTTGATCTACTCTCCATCTATGTTTTGATCATAGTTCTGAATCCGATCCGGACGTAGTCTTTGACAAACATGCAATTTTCTCATCTTTTTGTTTAAAATGTTGCTCTTTTAATTAAACTTACCAACATTCAAATGTTGATCAAAAAGTATGCATGAAGCTAGAATAAAATGTTTTTAAAATGGAAAGAGTTCAAGTAGCCTAAAGTTAAAGGTACATGGTAGTATACAGTAAATATAGTAAGTATTGTATATATATAGTAAACTGTAAAGTATGATGTTATGTTCACTTAAAGAAAACTTACAAATAAACTAATACATGTGCTACAAATATATAACTAGCAAACTATCAGTATACCTATAAGTTCACTTGTAGTATAGTTGTGGTACAAATGAAAAACTTTTTTAAAGAAAAGTTTACCACTGTTAAAAGAATACTTTTTACACAAAAAAAGTGGGCCAATTTTGTCCCAAGTATTTAAACAGTACACTTACAAGTATATTTCTTGTACATAGTATACTTACTACATAAAGTATACTTAAAAATATACTTGAACTTTACTTAAGTATACTTAATAAAATGAACTTGAAGTAAACGTATTTTTGTAAGAGAAAGCAATGAGAGGAAATGATGCCAAGTTATATCTAACTTTCAGACAACACAGTGTATGAGTGATACATTTTTTGCATTTTCGCTCCATGAAGGTCTACAGTATAACAGCATTTTTGGAACTTAGGATCTATCTCAAATAGGGTTTACAAAAAAAAAAAAAAATTAGTCTCACTTTAAGCCTTGAACCAATTAGCTTGCAGATAAATCACAACAACAATATTTGATCCCAAGGAGAAAATTATTTTAAAAACTCTAAACAAAATTCAGATGTACAGTACATAACTGTATACATTTAATGGAACGAATCAATAAATAAATGAATGACAATTTATATAAATCAGCAACAATAAGATTATTGACATTGGGGTTATGAAAAGGACTAGAGTATGCTAACCAAAGCAAATACACAAAGCTTTGGCTCAGCCAAATATGCAGTTCTTGTACAGTATCTAACAGCAGAAAATATTCCTTATCAAACAGATTATTGCATAGGAAACACTGATATGAAGCTGTAATTTTACTCACCTGTCAGATGTAGTGTGAAACATGAAATGCTTTTGGGCTAAGACTGTCATTTAGTATTCATGGCATGATTTCAACTTTACTGGCAGCTTGAACATGACAAGATTCACACTAAAGATTTTATCTGCTCTGTGTTAAAACCCAAGGAAGAACAGTTTTTTTTCTTCTTCTCTGCTTTTGCTGTGGATTTAACCTTCATTCAGGAGTAAGCGTATTGGAAGTGAGAGAGCAGTGACAGAAAAAATGATGGGGGACCTTGGCCTTCCAGAAGTGTCTCTCGACCCGCACCTCTCGGGATGCTTCACACACACAACTATCGATCTTTTGTCTTATACACTTCACTGTTAAAAAGAGAGAGAGAGAGAGCTTAAGAAATTGGAGGAGATAGTTTGCACACCTTTTTTTAGTTTAATTAATTCACATTATAAATGTTGGGCCTGAACTTATTTTTGCGTGTGAGTGTGTGTGTGTGTGTGTGTATGCGCGTGTGTGAGTGTGAAATAAATTAGTACTTCAACAAGGATGCATTAAATTGATCAAAAGCAACATTAAAGGAATTTATAATGATACAAAAAAAATCAAATAAATGCTGTTCTTTTGAACTTTAATCTTTCATCAAATAATCCTGATTTAATTTTTTTATTTTTTAGGATTATTTGATGAAAGATGAAAGTTCAAATCATGGTTTCAACAAAAATATTAAACGTACAGTATGGCATTTTTCGCCACTAGGGGTCGCTAACCTATTTACAATAACAAAGGCGTAGATTGATGACGCAACATTTGCTAAGAATTATGGATCTTGTCATCAACGTCAAGCCGACCGATCTAATAATGTTTATGGATGACTGAATACATCGATGTTTTTATCATGACTGTGATATGAAGCAGTTCGGGATTGCTAAGAGACAGCTATCAGCTCCACACGCGACGCGAGTCCCGCGGATATAAAAGGAATACGGACATTTCATTCTACCAAACTACACACAGAATTACTACTCACAGGTCAGTTTATTATACAAATTAAACTTGTGAGGTAACGCAGCGCTGTTTCACTTGATCTAACATTACACTATCACACTAAACTGCATTTGAATGTGTTGAAATGTATGTGTTAGTTTGTCTGTATGAGACTAGCAGTAAGCTAGATCAACATTAGAATAACATACAGATCATATTCTGACATTTTATCATTGTTGAACTATAAAACATTGATTAGTTTTATGTAAATGTGCTCACCTGTTTAATAAAGTACATGTAGGAGCGGTCGAAGTCTCGGACGTGGAGCTCTCGTTTATATACTGTCTATGGGAGCTCTAGGCATCTCGAAAACACAGCGCTGATATTGATTCTCGTTTTAGTTCTCCTTTTTTTTATCCAAAGTCTGCTTGCCATGGTCCATAATGTTTGAACGAAACAACAACAGCGTGCAAATAGACATTGCGAACTACAAAGTTGTCCGCGTCAGTCGCTTTGGTTACTATCAGACAGCTCTGGTTCATAGCTCTGGTTGCCATGGCAGCATGAGCGGAAACCAGGGACAACGCGGATATGATGCTATTGGCGGCGACAAAACGGAAATAAAGAACCGGGACATTTCTCGAATTAAATGACAAATTTCTCCTGGTTTGAAAGTTGTTGGAAACAGTCGGGATAATGTAAGTACACAACTAAAAAATATATATAACATAGATATAGTGATTTTTGCTATTTTTAAAGCAAAAAAGTTACATATTGTGCCTTTAAGCAGCAATGTTTTCAACATTGATAATAATAAGAAATGTTTCTTGAGCATCAAATCAGCATATTATAATGATTTCTGAAGGATCATGTGACACTGAAGACTGGAGTAATGATGCTGAAAATTCAGCTTTGCCATTGCAGGAATAAACTATATTTTAATGATTTATTTGTATTTTAATTTAATATTTTATACTGCAAAAGAAAACAGTTATATGCTATATAGTATATCGTAATTTAAAGGCTGCACTGATATGCTTTATTCGTGTTATGAATACTTTAGAACATAAAAAACTACAGTATCTCAAAATCTCTGGTTGTTTTTCTGCAGTATATACTTGATCTAAGAATCATGTGTTACAGTGTTCATTTCCCATCTTACTGATCACAAGCTTCTGTGTGTGTGTTTGTGTGGCTCTGCGCAGTGTCGTATTTCATACACTGTCATGCTCATCAAGTCCTATGGTTTTAAAATATCTGGTGGTTGATGCTGCGCTAAATTAGAGTCGACATGGTAGGTTGAAGCAGCTTTGAGGTTATCGAGGAGCCTGTCGGTCGGCTCTGTCTTTTAAGCTCATTACAAGCATCAACTCTCATTTTCTCAGAGAGTGAAATAGATACGGAGGCAAATGGCGAGAGATGGAATGACTGACTGAATAAATATTAGTCATGCGGGGCTCCTCTCTAGGGTGGGCTACCAGTGTTTCTTGAGAGATTGAGACTGAGGAGAGAAGGAAAGGGGGGACTCTCATGAGAGAGAGAGATGGAGGAGGAGGAAGTGGTAAACACTCTCATTGGGGAGAGAGTAAGGTATCCAAACCGCTGAAGCGGAGAGCAGATATCTCTCTGTCCCTGCGGATGGTTCTACTGTATTTCACTTTTTATGCGTGGTAGCATAAATCATCTTCAGTTTGCTGACTTCCTGACTGCCTCACTCACGGCCCACGTTTGTTAAAATATTGTACGGTAATAAAAAGACTTTGCTCTTTTACAAAAATGCCACCCATGAAAATGTTTAATATCGGTTAAATGCTAATATGACCTGATAATCAAAGACCATTGCTTGCTTTTATTATTTACGAACATTTAACAGTTTTGAACGGTAGTGTATATTTATGATGTTATTCACCATTTTGGATCATAAAAGAAACTTGCAACTCTAAAATGAGACATCTTAGTGGGCACTTTGACATGGAAAAGCAAGCAGTTTCTATTTAATGTAAAGTATTTTATTGCGATATGAGGAACATTATAATACTGGTTCAGTATTGTGCTGTTTAAATGAAATGTTTCTTATTGCTGTTCATGTCGTGGAGCGGAGATATCCCTGTCTGTATGCAAGACAGGCTCATTTTTCTTGCTGTCAGACGCGAGAGCATCTCTGTTTTCTGTCGCTCACATTTGCACAAACATGTCGGACACAGTGGGGACAGGATCAGGTCTGAACCTTGTGTGTGGTGGTCCTGAGCAGATGACTGATGGCTTCCCACTGACACCTTCCATCTGCCTCAAAAAACAAATCTCAATGGCTCTCTCTGTGAAAAAGATGGACTTAGAACATAAGTTAAATTAATGCACATAATAAAGCTCTGACGTACAGCTATTTTTCATTCTGAAACTATAAAAAAGTTTTCTTTTGATTCCCAAACCCTTAAAAGCATGGATGTTTTGCCAATCATTATTACATATTCGGGTCTTTAGCGACCTGTAATGTATATCGATTACACTTTATTTTAAGGTGTCATTGTTACAATGTAATTATATATTTATGTAGCTATTGAGTAATAATAATTAACAACATGTACTTACTATAGGTTTAGGGTAGGATTAGGTTTTGGTTGAGGGTTAACTGAATGTAATTATGCATAATTTACTAATTTACTATGATGTAACAAAGACTCTTTGTAAAATAAAGTGTTACCTGAATATCTAACAACAAGGGATCTCTAAACTGCCCCAATGGTATAAAGCTGACCTGATATTTTAATAACAATTACAAAATAATTAAATAAAGTATATTTCGTTTTCTGTCTGAACTTGGAAGGGTTCGTTTTGAGCAGCTGCTTCCCCACCTTCGTTGCTGTCATCGTCAGAGCTAATTTCCCCGGTACATATTACGTATATGGCTCATGTTATGGATCTTCACCATTCGCTACATTATTCTCAAAACCATAATTTTTACCAACTTCAAAATCAAATTATTTTACACTGACAGCTCCGTCTTCAGATCCACTACCAAACGATGCTAATACTTGATTAGGTGCTCTGCAGAAAATCGCTGAGCCATGTCAATATTCTGAATTCTTTAGGGTTATTTTTTTATTACTATTGATGCATCATGTCATCATTGTTTATCAGACATTGCCACCTTGAGGAAGAAAGGATAAATATACTTACTGAAATGTCAGAGATTAAGGAATGCAGCACCAGGCATGACGTTTTTTTTGCTAGTTTCAGTCCGACGCAGTTATCATTTTCACGTCCTGCGCCACATTGTTTAAATAGCAATGCATTTGCGCCCATTTGAAAACGAGGTTTGTTTTGGTGCATTGTTGGCGGGTTGCTTTTTTGAGGCAACTGAAATAGACTGCGCCATCGACCAACTAAAACCTGGTCTAAAGTCAATGGCGCATTATTTGTTTTGTTATTTAAAGGCACACTATGCAGCTTTCCGTTTTTTGTCAAACAGCGACCCCTAGAGTCGTGAATACCACTCACGCAGAGCCGTCTCTGCACTCACGGCCTGATCCCTTCCGCCCTCTATACCGGTACCTGTTCAGTAGGATGGAAGCTGTAATGAGTGGAAATAAGGTGTGGCCCCTTTAAGAGCTGCACGCGCCCTGTTGAACTGTCGGCAGTCTGTATTGTATGTGCACCGCGAACACCCGTATGCGGGTTATTTCAGTTTGAAGCTCATTCTTGTAGAATTGAAAATAATCCAAGATATTTTAAATGAACAAAGATATTTGCTTGACTGTTTTTCTACCCCCTCTTTCTACCACAAGGACCATTTGGAGTTCCTAAGGCACAGGGGGGCTGATAGTGATCAAGGCCCGCAGGCCAAATGTTTGTACTTTGGGGTCAATGAATTGTCACACCTTTAGTACAGTGGTGGAAGTGTAATTATCTGATTGGTCAGTTTGAATGTCTCACATTTGGGTTTTAGTCACATGGTCAAGGAAAGGATAAAACAGGATTGTAACTGTTGCTCTGGCTCTTTGATGCTCTGGCTCTCTTCTTCTCTGGGTCCCTTTCTTGGGGGCTCCTCTTTTCTATCTCTCTCTCTCTCTCTCTCTCTCTCTCTCTCTCTCTCTCTCTCTCTCTCTCTCTCTCTCTCTCTCAGGTAACATTTTTCATATATGCTGGGTACATTTAATAATATAAGTTATCATCATTTCATTTATTATGTAACTATTTTAAGTGTAACCATAACCATATTTTGTCATTAAACATTTTCAATTACAACTAATGTGCTAACTAGTTTTGATTTGGTATTGACTTTGAAGTGCTACATATTGCAATACAATATCGTCGCTATCTATAGCAACGCTCTCCCACAAATATTAAGCTATTGTAACTGCACTTATTTCCGTCGTTGGTATAAATGGCAGTGGGTGGTATAGACAAGAAATGTGCAGTTTTCTACCATCTTGCCAATAACGTTTCTTTAGTCATTCGGCAGTTCTTGCAGCTTGAACCACTGCAGGAATTCCACCCTTACATTCTTATCCTACTTTTGTTTATCAAGTAAAGATGTGGATGGTAGAACGGGTGACAGACAGTTAGGCTACACGAGTTCGATTGGGGAATAAAGTGCAAGTTGTGAGATGCCAATCGTCTGTCTGGCCTCTGTAATAACTTCATCTGTGAGCTATCCCTATTTCTCCTCCTGACAGAACGCGTTACAAAGCGTCGGACATCGAATAGGCACAGATAACCTCTGAAGATGTCTACTAGTCCATCAACAAGAACGATATTTACTCGAGTCTGACTCCTTGCTCAGTCAGTCTGCCGTTTCCTCTTTCTTTCGTCCTCCGACAAAGCTTTCCTAGCTTTGTGTGCAGTGCCGTAAAGCAATTCGTTACATCGCGAGACCTGATATCACACGATACTTCCTGACGCTGAGGTCGGCGGCTCGCCGGCCCAAAGTTGCTAGGGTGGTTTTTCCGCTCACAGACGCTTGGGGGATGCGAGACGACCACCATTCAACCCGAAAAAAGTCATATAACTATTCCAATGACTCCGAAGCTGTTCGGTTAAGGTAAAAAAGTTACTTAGTTCACCTTTAATGAGCGCATTAGTAATGTGCGCCTATAGGCGGGTCCACAACACGCGTACACTCTGCTTATTAAACACACAGGGATGCCCAGCAGCACACAAACATGCCAAATATTACAAATTTAAGGATTACATTGTAAAAGATTAATATTGTAAAGATATGGTGGAATCCGGCTTAACCCGTACATGGTCTGCTCACGCGCTTTAATCTCGGAACGAGCAGATCCGTTTCCTCTCTGGAGACGCGCGTTCAGTCTTTCCGTTTGCAAATTCCGCCATGTAAATTAAATTTTACATACAATCAGTGGCGGCTGGTGCTAAAATTTTTTGGGGGGGCACAACAAACTGAATTTTTAATTCAGAACTGAATGTAGGCTTATTGTTAAATAACAATTTAACAGTGATAATAATGTAGCTATCATAAGCCTAAAGTTTAGCTAAAACTTCAGCCGGTAGGGTTGGGAAATAGCCAATTGCCAAATAAATCTGAATTTTTGGGCTAAATGGCATAAATGGTATAATCTGAGTATTTAATTATTATTTTTCTATTTGAATAAAAAAAAACCTGTATTTTTTTTTTTTTTTTAATATTTAATATCCTGATCGATATTGTCCTACAAACAATGTTTATATTGAAGGTTATAAAAACAAACATAGTGCAACCTTGCTGTCTATCTGCAGTCTATCCAAAAAAGGGGTCAAATGAATCACATTACATTCTAACATTGCAACATTACAATCTAAAAACAAAATAATGTTTTTTAAAGAAGTAGTTAAATTTTCTAAACCAAAAAAAAAAGCTAATATCATAAAAATACACAGGTAGGTTTGAAATTATCTAGCACATTTATGTTCACCAACAACAACAACAAATATTCAACAACAAATGTTTTAGCTAAATATATTTATAATTTAGTGCTAATGTATATTAGTCAGAATAATTGCGCTCAGACTATTCTATTGCGCTCCGTCTGTTCGGCGCGCATGCACGCGGGGGCGCTCGTTCACGGAAGTATAGCTTGCAGAAAGCTCGCCCACTCATGACGGCAAACTGGACTTTCTAACATTTACAGATGGAGAATATGTCCGTGAAATGTAAGTTATGCACTGAGGAAATTATTGGATGTCACTTCAGCTTATGGCTAAATACTAATAGAGGTACATTTGTTTCCACCAATCGCTGCACAAGTTTAAGGTTACGTATGATGACGAAAGCACGTTAGTGCGAGCCCTCCCGGAACCCATAGAGAATGCATTGCAGTGCCTGCAGTTCGAAAAAAAAAATCTTTGAATGTAAGTCTATGGGAAGACTCTGGGCGATTCTCAGCCAGAGTGAAATCGCCCAAAAAGAGGCGGTACTCCACAGAACGTGACTCGGCGCTGATTGGACTATATCCAGAGGCCGAGTGAGTGACTGCTAGCGTAACTCTGTGGTTGAATGAGATAGTGATAGAAAGTCCCTTTCACACTTAGGTGGTGCGTCGCCCGATCGCCCTAATGAAGAAACCGCCGCTGCATACAATATATATATATATATATATATATATATATATATATATATATATATATATATATATATATATATATTATTATTTTTTTACAATTACAATTCCTACACATTGTCCCTTTAAGAAAGTGGGGGTCTAATTTTAAAAAATGAGAGGGGGAGAGTAGTGGACGACGTCCCAGGTCGCTAAACACCCGAGGTATACATTTATTGGCTAATACTGAAGCCCATCTGACTAAAATAAAACAATAATACTATATTCATAATTAAACTAACATATAAACAATGAAAATACTAACCAATATTTTTTTATAAAATAAAATACTATATGCATAATCGAACTAACATATAACAATGAACAAAGTAACCATACTGTTCCCTTGCAAAGCAGATACCGCTCTGAGTTTAAAACTCTCACTTTGGAGATTAATTGTAATTTAATAGTTTTCCAACAGTATTTTCTAATAGGCCTGTGGGTAAATGGCACTACAGAGGTTTTTAGAGGCACCACAGAGTGGCCTGTTTGGAAGCTCATTTCTCATTGGCTGCTGCCTTAAGGGTCTTCATGGGACGGCCGGATCTATGACTTTACTCCCCAATTATCTCCTCTCCATCTTCAGTGGGCTCTGCAGTCGCTCCTGCAGCTCGGCTTCTCTAATGGACCCCTCCACGTGCAATCTGCCCATAGTCACTGGAGCATATGCCAGTCAATAACAGTATGAGCCCTCTGCATCGGGCACGGGGCGTCCTTAATTAGCCACCCCAACTGTTAGAGGAGGAAAGGGAAGTAAGAAATTGAAATGTGAGGAATCATCAAGTTTCATTCCTCAGTCCCAGCTTCCAGTGCTCTCCATACTGCTCTCCACCTCCCCTGGCAGCCTGCCTGGTGGATTCAGACCAGCACTGAGCAATTAGTACCTTCCACTTAGCATTTCGCCCATATCTAAATCAGTTTGAAGCCCTGATGTCATCCAGCCCTGATGAATGTTTGCTTGGACACCTGTCTGTGCCAGGAGGAGGGAGCAGGTGATGGAAAGGAGCAAAGGAAATAGTTTCATATTGGCTCATTTCATATAGTTTCAATCGTATTTATGGGGAGGGCCTTTTGAGGGTTAAACAGTCACTGATATATGAATGTTAGCCTGATCATCTCTGAGAGAAAGACATGCTGATATCACAAGCTCTCACCTACTGAGATAAGTGCCTTTCACTGAAGTAGATTTTTTGGAACGTTTTTCACCAAATGCTTCATAATCATTTAAACTCCGCCAGTGGGCTTGCGTAGTCACACACATCTATCTGTCTGTCTAACTATCTGACTGACTGTGTATGTGTCTGTAATCCAAATATCTGTCTGTTAACCAATATCTGTCTGTCTATGTACCTGACTGACTAATATTCATTCAGGATGGCCTTCCAATTTTTGTATACATTACTTGTATACATCAACACATGTGTCTGGGGTGACATCCAAATGTCTTGCTGCTAAGAACCCTTCTGTACTTTTCTTTTTTTCTTCAGACTTTTGGCATTTGTTCGGCGTTTGGCCCATGACTTCTCTTTATCTGTTAGACACACTCTGTATCCACTGGCTCCATGTGTACGTCTAGACTCATGAGTTGGTTAACGGTGCTGGCCCGAGCCAGAGCCTTTAGCACCCTGGGGCCTGGTCCCCTTCTGCCCCCCCCCCCCCCCCCCCCACTTTGATTTCCAATATGTCCAACTATGCAGACAGATGGCGAGAGGGTAAACACTTCCTCCACGAGGCATTATATACACAACACTCTTGGTCCACTGAGCCCCTTCAAATTGGCACAGGATGGAGCACAGGGCAAAAATTGGGGTGTAATGTAATAGAATATTTGATTGGCCTCCACAGAGCAAGTTACTGGGACTCGTGCCATGGTTAATGCGACCGTGTTTGGCTGGCATTCTTTCTCCTGCTTCTCTCCTTCCAAATTTTATTTGATAACCCTACCATTTCCTTCTCTATGGCTCCTTCTCTGCCTGTCAAAAAATGCTTGTTGTATAACAAATGTTGAGGCTGGTTACTCTGGCCTTTCTGATAGTGTAAAATCAGCTTGTCAGACTGTGAATGAATCATTATGGCTCGGCTGGATCTCCTCGAGAACCAGACAATGAGAGTGGACTTGTTTAAGTATGAGTTTGCTTAGAGGATTAGTGCAGCTTTTTGTTTGTGCAAGTGGGTGTGTGTTTAGGTGTGTTTGTGTGTAGAGACAGCAGTTAATCTGTGACAAACAAATGAACTGTGAGAGTCATCCTTCTGCCTTGCTCATATTTGCCCACTTTAGATGATGCATCTAATTTGCAGACAAGTTGTGGAAGAACAAGAGATTTCATGAACATTGGAAGGGTTTGATTTATTTGTTAAATACAGCAACCTTTTTTAAGCCTGGAATACATATTGACTTTGAATATAAACAAAGAAAACTGTAACAGTGATGGTTCATATTGACTAGAACCCATGAATTTTTGATGAGCGTTGGCAGTTTGAGGCATCATGACAACTTGATGCAAATGAGCAGCGGACAAAATGTGGCAACTACTTTGCCAAGCTTTGAAGGTGTGGTCACATTGTTCGACAATTTTATGAGGGTGAAATCCAATAATTTCAATATAGTCCAACCGATTTAGATTTTTTCATGTGGGTAAAAGATTCCCTTACAAAAGGTTAAAAAAACACTGCATTCACTACTTAAGGAGAGAAAGTGAATCATGACTTTTCTGCCAAGAGTTATTTACAATTGTCTTTACTAAAAACTGCTCAAATAACCTCAGGCCATGTGCATGATGAAAATTGCAACGTTTTGTTTCAATACAACAGAGCATTGGTAAAATACAGCATTTGTTTAAAAATTCTAAATGGCCAAAAGGCACTCTGGCTGACCTAAGTATATTGGACATCACTCTGTATGACCAAAAGAATCAAAAGAGCAAAATGATGCTTTGTTATAACAAAATTAGCTCTTTTTTCACAACCAGTTACCATATGGTTCTATGATCCAGTTGATTCCCCAGTGAAGGAAAATGAACACCCTTTAATGATTCCTTCATACCTTTTCTTGGTCTGTAATAACACATGGATCTAATTCTTTCATTTGCATGATATATATAATATCTCATATTAATATTAATATATCTGTACCTCGCACCTTTTACATGGAACCAGTTTCCAGTAATTTCACGGAACAGTACTCATCTGAATATTTGAAAAGTATAGAGTTTGTGAGAGTCTGTGTTTGTTGTATGTGCATTTTATATCTCTTTGACGTTCTCTGGAGAGATTTTGCACTTTGCCATCTCACAGCAGATTACATTAGTCAAAACACTCTTGCGGTGTATTTTACAATCTAACTGTGCATTTTCTGCACAAGCTCTTGGACAGCTACAACTAAATAATGGACTCAAGTTATGTTTCATAATTATACTAAGACACATTCTTGTAATATATTTAATGTCTCTGCCACAATACTTATTTAGTTTTTAATTAATTATTTATTCAGTATTATGCAATTGATTAAAATAAAATACTTGTGATTAAATAAAACAGCATATAATCAATTTGATGATTTTTATCAATATCAATATTAATTATAATTATGTATTTAATTTACAATAGCAATAATGTCACTATCACTCTCAACAGTCTCTCTTTAACACACACACACACACACACACACACACACACACACACACACACACACACCACATCACATCACAAGCAGACAGTTCTGTGCCAATACATGTCACCCTTCATGAATCATGCAACTTTAACAAATATACAAGCTTTGATTTAGCAGAGTGGAAGACTTTCGGCCCCGCAGGTGGGCACAAACTCAGTCACAGCATCCAATGGTCATGCCTGACCCCCTCTGGCCTCTCACATTGCCCTTACAGCAATTTGCTCACTTACACAAACACAAACACACTTTGACAGGACAGCAGGGGTCTTTGAAGGGGATGAGTGTGAGAGTTTGATGGAAGTCAGACAGGGCAACATTTACCCCCATTAAAAGCGTGAGCTCTCGGAGCACATGAAGGGCATGCTGTGGGGGACTCTCTTTACCTCTCTTTATTTCTATCTTCTTTTTTTTCTATTTTCTTCATCATATCCACTTAAAGTCAGCTGCCCATTTTCTATCAGAGGATTTGATCCAACCAGTGATTTCTCCGTGAGCCCACTGTTACCTTGACAATAAGAGTATGTTCATGGTGTAACAGTAGAAACTTACTACACATAAAACTGTAGAAACACAGCTGTAAGCAGTAGACTTGACACCTAGAAGACAACAGGAGAGAAAAATCACAAATGCTTCTTCTAGACACCAATGAAGTTAAATGAAAGTCAAATGGAGACTTTATCCTTCTTAGCAGGTTTTCTCTTGAAAAAAGACCAAATTTTTTAGTAAAATATCTAAACATTCTTAAATAGACACATTTACTCGAGAAGCAAAATGTCATTAGATATAAAGCCTTGTTATCTTGCAAAAACAATATCAGAATTAAGTGAGTTTATGCTTAAAACAAGAACAAATATTTGCCAATGGGGTAAGAAAAATAAACTTGTTTTCCTTGTGAATTAGGGAAAATTGTTAATTAATAACATTGAATTGTTAATTATTTCAGTTATTTGTTCTTGTTTTAGGTATAAACTCATTTAATTTTGATACATTTTTCATAAAAACAAGATTTAATTTCTTAAGTTATTTGGAGACTCAAGTAAAATTATCTTGATTTAAGAATGTGTAGATATGAATGACGAGCAACTGAGGTGTAGCCGGACTGAGGCGAAGGCGGAGCCTGACACAGAGCCAAAGGGATGGACGGCCGAAGCGCAGCTGAAGACCCGGAAGTCCATGGCGCAGACAGAGTGACAACTGACCAAGGTGGAGCCGGAAGGACAAGGGAGCCTGGTGAAGTCATAGGGACGACGGTCCCAGGTGGAGCCAAAGGGGCAAGGAGCTAAGGCAGAGCAAACTGTGACGGGCAAGAAAGTTCTAGGCGGAGCTATATGGTTGACACTCCCGGGCTGGACTGTCAAACTCGAGGACCATAGCACATCCATGTTTTTCTGGTTAGCTTTAGTAGGAATGAACTCCTAGACATCAGGAACAACACACCAAACACATTTAATGGACATTCTAGTTGGCGGAGCTACAATCCTGTATAAGCGTTCCAAGAGACGTAAATGCACGCTGGTGCGCTTGTGAAATTCAGACAGCGCGGATTCAGGACTCTGCTGCCGAGCATTCACCTGGCGAATCTCCAAGTTATCCAGGAAAACAAGAGGCGGTGAATTATGTTTTTATATCAATGAAGGCTGTTGTACAGATGTGACAGGGTTAAAGAAGATGTGCTGTCCTAATATGGTAGCACTCTTCTGTAATTGTAAGCCTTTTTATTTGCCGCCGGAGTTTTACTCGTTTATTCTGGTGAGTGTGTACATCCCTCTTGACGCAAGTGTGTACATCCCTCCTGACGTGTGTGTGAGCGCGGCTTTGCAACAGCTGGCTGATCAGATCACACACGGAGCAACGTTACTTGGACTCTTTCATTATTCTCTGTGATTTTAATAAAGCTAATCTCAGCCGTGAACTGTCTAAATACAGACAGCACATCACATGCCCCACCAGGGACAGTAACATACTGGACAATTGCTACACTGTTTTAAAGGATGCATATCACTCTGTCCCCCGAGCGGCTCTGGGACTCTCTGATCACTGTTGGTTAATCTTCTCCCAGCCTACAGGCAGAAACTTAAATCTGTTAAGTTTGTAGTAAGAACTGTAAAGAGATGGACCAATGAAACAGAGCGGGATTTACAGGCCTGATTCGACTGATTGGAGTGTTTTTGAGGCTATAGCCACTGATCTGGATGAGCTCACTGACACTGTGACATCCTATATCAGCCTCTGTGTTCCCACCAGGACTTATTTAACGCATAACAACGATAAGCCATGGCTCACTGCAAAACTCAAACAGCTTCGCCAGGCCAAAGAGGATGCCTACAGGAGTGGGGACAAAGCCTTGTACAAACAGGCCAAACACACACTGAATAAGGAGATAAAAGTAGCTAAGAGAAGCTACTGTGAAAAGCTGAAAATCCAGTTTTTAGCTAACAACCCTGCATCAGTGTTGCCTGAAAGCCATCACCAGCTACAGGACACCATCCCCCAGCACTGTGGAGAATCAACGACTGGAGATTTGAAAAGCCTGGTCTCACACCCCACACCTGCTCTGACTGTCTCTCCACACAACCATCAACATCCTCTCCTGCCTTGCAGCCTGCACTTAAGATTTGTGAGAAGGATGTATGCCGGGTCCTCATGAAACAGAAGATAAGAAAAGCAAAAGGCCCAGACGGTGTCTCACCAGCCTGTCTCAAAGCCTGTGCTGTTCAGCTGTCATCCATCTTCACACTGATCTTCAAAAGATCACTGGAGCTGTGTGAAGTCCCATCCTGCTTCAAATGCTCAACCATCATCCCTGTACCAAAAATTACAGGACTAAATGACTACAGACCGGTTGCTTTGACATCTGTGGTTATGAAGTAATTTGAGAGACTGGTGTTGGCCCACGTGAAGGACATCACTGGACACTTGCTGGACCCCCTACATTTTGCAAGCAAAACTTGGGACTTATGCAAGGATCTTGTTTGTGGACTTCAGCTCCACTATCAAGACCATCATCCCAGATACCCACCTGCATAAACTGACACAGCTCTCTGTACCCACCTCCATCTGTCAGTGGATCATCAACTTCCTGACAGACAGACAACAGCTAATGAGGCTGGGAAAACTCACATCTATGACCCTCACTATCAGGACTGGCACTCCTCAGGGTTGTGTTCTCTCCCCACTGTTCTCCCTCTACACAAATGACTGCATTGACAGACCCCTCTGTCAAGCTCCTGAAGTTTGCAGACAACACCACAGTCAACGGCCTCATCCAAGACTGTGATGAGTATGCTTACAGACAAGAGGTTGAGCAGCTGGCTGGCTGGAGCAGTCACAACAACCTGGAACTGAACACGCTCAAAACTGTGGATATTATTGTGGGCTTTAAGAGAAACCACCCAGCACTCCCCCCACTCAGCATCATGGACAGCACTGTGGCAGAAGTCATTCAGGTTCCTGGGCACCACTATCTCTCAAGACCTAAAGTGGGACAATCACATTGATTCCATTGTGAAAAAGGCCCCAATAGAGGTTGTACTTTCTTCGTCAACTGAAAAAATTAAACTTGCCACAGACGCAGATGGCACAGTTTTACTCAGCTGTTATCGAGTTGGTTCTGTGCACTTCTGTAACTGTCTGGTTTGGGTCACCCAGCAAATCAGATATAAGTAGACTGCAACAGACTGTTAGGACAGCTGAAAGGATCATTGGTATGCACCTACCCAACCTTCAGGACTTGTACAACACAAGAGTGAAGAAACGGGCAGGTAACATCATCACAGACCCCTCTCACTCTGGCCACAACCTCTTTGCACTTTTGCCGTCAGGCAAACGTTGGAGCGGGATAGCCCAATAGGTGTCGCTCATCGCTCATCAAATCTAGTCGTGGCGTGGGCCATTACCTCCAGCAACTCCTCGTATGCGGGGCTGGCAAGCTGAGAGGGCTCTCTACAAGCATTATCTTCACCCTTCTTCAACCACATCCACCTTACACACACACACACACACACACACACACACACACAATGAAAGCTAATGATGAGCTAAAGATAACATCAAGTCTTTTCTTCTTCCCTATTCACCATATCTAATGCTGACACATCTCAGTTCCACTTTATAATTATCCTAATCAGCTGTATTGATCATATGAGGGTGAGCTCACATTAATCAATGTTCCTGACATGCAAGCATTATTGCATCTATTACATAGTTCTCATACAGCATATTTTCTAGGACATCATGTGAATTTGCAGAGGCTTTGGTAGGAGACGCCCTCTGTCCAGTCTTTAGTCCATGGTGAATTGGATCACTGTCCTACTTGGACTAATGGTCTAAAAAGAATCTAAAATGAAAAAAAGGCCTTGAGGGACTAGTTGAGTATTAGATTCAATGTCACTTACGTTTGAAGACAGACTGTATGCCCCCCTGTTGCAACCTGATATTTCCTAATGTACTTTTTAAGGCAGGATAGACTACATAGACAAATAACTTCCTTGGCTATATAGACTATTTGCTTTAAAAAGAAAATATTTTAAATGAATGATTTAAATGAAGAAAAATATATATGAGTGTATATGAGTATATAACACTCATTGGATTTTATACTATATACTATGATTTCATACTTATGATACAGCTTCTAAACACAAATTAAGCACAAAAAGACATTTAGAAGCATTTACAAATTCATCAGCTATTTTTAAGTAGGTTTGCAGTACAGAAACCATCCAAAAATATTGGGACTTTGTACAACATACTTGCTGGAATAAGCTACCTTGTTTTTACTGTTGGTTATCAAATTGAATACACCGTGCAAAATAAAAATATATTTCACTTTCTCCGACAAGTGGATGCAATGAGACCTGTTTTCCTGTTTGTAAAAAAAGTATTTTTCATTGATTGGTCAGTCGCAGCATTCTAAATAAAGACCTTTGTCCAGGGCAAAGTTGTATAACTGATTCTCATCCTGTCCCCGTGTTATGTCTCTCAATGATCAATCACTACAGCAAGTAATAATTTAATCTTAAATCAACATTTCATTTATTTGTTTATTTGGTGAGTAGCTATGTAATAAGTGGAATAATGTAGTCATCATCGCATAAACCTCTTCAAGGTGACACAAGACCCCCGTCAGGCTTTATTTTGTGATAATATTTATGATAATGACAGTCTGACTGTGCATTATCCCTTACGTCAATGTTTGTAAGAGTGTGTATAATCAGTAAGTCTGAGTTCATGCAAAAAAAGACTTCACACAATTAAGTTTTAACTGTTCTAAACTTAAACTCCCCTGCAGGGAGCTAATTAACTTCCATATTTGAACAGCTCTGATAATTGAGAGTGTGTGTGTGTGTGTGTGTGTGTGTGTGTGTGTGTGTGTGTGTGTGTGTGTGTGTGTGTGTGTGTGTGTGTGTGTGTGTGTGTGTACTATAATTGCAATCTGACAGTGGCAGGAGCACTGAAAAAATTGCCTCAACCAGTAACTCAACCGTCTAACCAACCAACCAACCAACCAACAAATCTCTCTTTACAGAAAACAAGACACGCCGAAAACAGCAACCACTTAGACTTAGAGCAACCACATTTACATATGTGATTAGCATTCATGTCAGCAGTTTGAATCCATCTATCACTCTTAACTCCACTCCTGAATTACCAAGGGAACACTTTAAATGCTTTTAACTCAGTTAGCAATGCTGAAATAATTGTTGAAAGTTGAATGCAAATGGTGCTCAGGTGGTAAATTAGGTCTTAAAAGGGTAAAACGGAATCAATCATTCATAATATGTTGTCTTCACTGTTGTTCTGGCACATCTGTAATTATAACAGTGACACTGTATGCTGTTGTGTGTTGTCCTAATGAGTAATGAATGGAAAGATGACATAAGGTGGCAAAGTATTGCCTGCACACATACATACTACAATCGTTTATACAAAAGTACACAGAGTATTCGCAGCGAGCCGGAACTGAACAAAAGGGATTACGGTGCCCCCCTTTGTCACCCTCCAGTAACGTGGGTGAAAATCCTTTGAGCAACTTTGGTGCAAATTTATTAATATGATTTACATAAAGTTAAAGTTCCCGCAGCCAAGCGGGGCACTCTAAAATAAGGCAGCGTGACAGAGTCCATGCGTTATATATGTCACGCCTACGGCTGGAGGACTCTCTGGGGAGCGCTGGCCTGAAAATGACAGAAAGTGAGGAAGGAGCCCAGATACAGCCGAATCACTCATTTTCTCCTCCGTAGGAGGAAAAAAGGGACAAAACTGCTCTGTAGGGCTAATGCCTGAAAGAACTTTTTTTCTATTTTCAAACATTCTCAGGAGCAGTGCTTTTGACCTGAGATGTGCACTGAAATATGTGCTTTTCATACAGGGACCTTTTGGGAGTATCTGTGAAAGAGAAGTCAGAGGCTTGTGAGCCCAAATAATCCAATTCAACGGTGAGGTCACATAAAGACTGGTCCATCCATCCAGATTGGCGATTGATCCACCCAAAGTTGGTGGAATATTTGTTTGGAAATAATAAGAAACTGTGGTAACACTTTAGTTTAGGGTCCAATTATCACTATAAGTTGCTTATTAGCATGTATATTACTATTGGCTGTCTACACATATTAAAGTGATAGTTCACTTTGAAATTAAATTTTGGTATCTTTTAGCTTACCTCAAGGGCATCCAAGATTTAGGTGTCTTTTTTTCCGCAGTAGTTTCAATTTTGATATTTTTAGGTCAAACCGTTCTTGTCTGTCAGTCATTTAATGCAGGTCTGTGGTCACTGTCTCAAAGAGCATGCACAGAGTCCAAATTAAAACAATTCCCCATCATCCAAATTAAACAATTCCCCATCGTAAGTACACATTGATGGCCTAAGACACGAAACGAGCGGTTTGTGTGAGAAAAACGAACAGTATTTATATCGTTTTTACCTCTTATACACAGCCGCACACAGCCATGCCCAAGTGATCTGAGGGCGCGCGCGCATCCTGGTGTGTGACGTGTGCGCAGACTGGAGCATAGATATATACACTAGATGTTGCCTTGTCTACGGCAGTTCATTGGAACGAATGTCTTTAAGGTGATGGACGATGTGGATTTGGACGAATTGGATGATGGGGAATTGTTTTAATTTGGACTCTGTGCATGCTCTTTGAGACAGTGACCATAGACCTGCATTATACGACTGACAGACAAGAACGGTTTGACCTAAAAATATCAAAATTGAAACTACTGCGGAAAAAAAGACGCCTACGTCTTGGATGCCCTTCAGGTAAGCTAAAACATACCAAAATTTTATTTCAAAGTGAACTATCCCTTTAATGCCTTATTCTGCATGATCATATTCTACATCCCTAATCCTACCCAATACCTTACCTTAACAACTACCTTACTAACTATTAATAAGCAGTAATTAGGAGTTTATTGGGGCAAAAGTCCTAGTTAATAGTTAGTTAATAGTCAGATTTGGACCCTAAACTAAAGTGTGACTGAAACAGCATTATATTATATTCAAAATTATTAGGTTTTCATACATTATGGTTGAAAGTTTGGGGTGAGTTAGATTTGTTTTGTTCAGAATAAATGCATTAAATTTATTTAAAGCAACATTAAAAACATTTAGAATGTTACGAAACATTTCAATTTTAAATAAATTGCTGTTCTTTTGAGCATTCTATTCATCAAAGAATCCTGAAAAAAAAAAAAAAAAATTGTATCATGGTTTCCGGAAATATATTAAGCAGCACAATTTGATTTCAACATTGATGATAAGAAATGTTTCTTGAGCAGCAAATTAGCATATTAGAATGATTTCTAAAGGATCACGTGACACTGATGACTGTAATGTAATGATGCTGAAAATTCAGCTTTACATCACAGGAATAAATTACATTTTAAAATATATTAAAATAAAAAGCAGGTATTTTAAATTGTAATATATTAAATCTGTATTTTTGATCAAATAATCAGCCTCGCTGAGAATAAGAGATCTTATAATATAATATTATCGACCCCGTTTTGAATAGTAGTATGTCTGCTGTATATATCTTTATATAAATAATAAATTATATTTGTTTATTATTCAAATGTATTTTTTTCTGTTTTCAAGATTTAATAAAATGTATATATTTAAATATTTAGATTATATTTAACAAGCTGTTGTGCAACTATACATTCGTTCTGTGTAAAATGGTCAAATATGGTCTCAAAAGAATAAATGAATGGGGAACACTTTATACTATTCACAATGAAATAAGAGAGGACACACAAACTAGTGATCCATTTCATTTCACTAACGTCCATCCACTGAAAAAGTGCAAACCAGTAAGTTTATGTTTTAATGGAATTTACAAAAAGACAAAGTAAGGTGCACGGCAACCTCTCCTTTGTTAACCTTGGATTAAGTCATCTGACTCTTTTCAGTGCGCATATTGCAATTAGACTGACATTAATCCATTAAGGTAACACTTTGGAATACTGTACCTTCATTGATGAATAACTACACAGGAACAAATGAGTAACGCAATATTAACATTCTAGTAACTACTATTAACTAACAAGAAATTCTGATTAACGAATTAGTAATTAACAAAGCTCAAGACTTGTGAGTTACCTCCATTAATTATGTCACATTTCTTAACAGGCTGATGATGATCAACAGCCTTCAGTGCCGAAGTCACATAAGACATATGATGTGTTATTTTGAGTGATAAATATCACAAGAGCTTGCAGGTGAGAAAATTCCTCAAGAGAAACAGCAACAGATCCTAACATAACCTTGACAGTTGGCACGCAATCTTCACACAAACTCAAACACACACACAAACACACATACGCACACAGTGAGAGAACCAAGCTGAATACATTCTGTACTTATTTTGATGTCAATTGTACTATGAAAAAGAATAATTTTTACTAATCAATTTAGGTCAAACAATTGGGAACCTTGTATGGAGTCAGTTAACATGCTGCAATGCTAAACTCTTTTCCCACCTATTAAAGGAGAACTCCGGTCAATTTTAACATTGAGCTCATTTTTTTATACATTTGGAGTGCTTTCAATACAGAGAACAATGACAAAAATCGGTGTTGCCTACACCGTGTTATCCTCTTTTTAAAATTTGCACCCTGTTGACTTCAATGGGGCAAGTTTTAAACCTGCTTTTAGCCTCTTAACATCCTTGATGTGTCTTTATAAGTGCACAGCTAATGTGAGTGATTCCTTCAGAGTGAACACGGGTGAATCTGACTGCAGTAGATGTGAAAGATATTAATAAAAATGATGTTATTTCAGCCAGCGCACATACCTGTGTTTACATCCTGTTTTCGGTCGAAGTCCACAGTAGTCGATTGTCGAGTTCACACGCATAGGTTTAGTTACCTATGATCACGCTCGTGAACTCGACAATCGATTACTATGGACTTCGACCGAAAACAGGATGTAAATACAGGTATGTGCGCTGGCTGAAATAACATCATTTTTATTAATATCTTTCACATCTACTGCAGTCAGATTCACCCGTGATCACTCTGAAGGAATCACTCACATTAGCTGTGCACTTGTAATGACACATCAAGGATGTTAAGAGGCTAAAAGCAGGTTTAAAACTTGCCCCATTGAAGTCAGAGGATAACATGGTGTAGGCAACACCGATTTTTGTCGTTGTTCTCTGTATTGACAGCACTCCAAATTTACAATAAAATGTAATGTTAAAATTGACCGGAGTTCTCCTTTAAGCATTTAACAGTGAATGAATAAGCATTGAAACAACATATGTTTGTCCATGCTGCTGTGGTCCTCTGTTTTTGACAGGAAATTCATAAACCACAGCAGCATATTAATTACAGCGACAGGATCCGTGCTATATTTATTATGCACACTGCATCACTGGCATTACGCGACTTTGTTTTCCACTCAGGCCATCGTGTCAGCAGTAATCAAATCTTAATGTTGACAACAACACCTCGCCAATCAATTGCAGGGGGGGGGAATGGTCATGTTTTCCCTTCTGAATTTTAATTCTCCGTCTCTCTGACCGCACTTGGTACCTATAATGAGAGAGACTGTGTTTCTAATGTTAATAACAGTGGCATGAAGTCCAAGACTGTTATTATTTTGCAATGTAACGTTTAGGCCAACCCAGCCAAACCAACAAATTACCATCAATGTTTTTGTATTTATACCATTTACCTCGACTGACCTCAAATGTCCAAATTTGATTTTGGTAACATTTGACAATAAGGTCCCTTGTTAACAAAGATTAAATACTGTAACAAATGTATATTGCTCATTGTTAACAATCAAAAGCTGGATTTTTATTAACTAATATGTGACCCTGGATCACAAAACCATTCACAAGTCACACGGGTATATTTGTGGCAATAGCCAACAATACATTGAATGGGTCAAAATTATTGATTTTTCTTTTATGCCAAAAATCATTAGGATATTAAGTAAAGATAATGTTCCATGAAGATATTTTGTACATTTCCTATTATAAAACATTTATTTTTGTGAGTGAATGCAGCAAAATCGCTAACATAAATGGACAAATGGACAATCTTCTGTTTAGATTTTTTTGCACCCTCAGATTCCAGATTTTCAAATAATTGTATCTCGGCCAAATATTGTCCTATCCTAACAAAAAAAGCTTAAGGAAAGCTTATTCATTCAGCTTTCAGGTGATGCATAAATCTCTTTTTACAAGTTTTCTAAAATCAATCAGAGAAGAAATAATGGTAACACTTATTTAACACTTAGTTAATGAACACTTAATGTAATTAAGAGTCCAATAAAGGTTGGTTTAAAGCACTTAATGTATGACATTTTCCGATATCCCGTTACCTAATCTTAAGTGTTAACTATTTACAGTTATTAAGTTGTTAACAAAGCATTCTTAAAATATGAGCTAATTAAACCACAATAATGTGTTAATTAATTAATGAAGAACTCACTGTGTGTATATAGGCTATTAAAACTTTCTTTGTATAAAAGTACTCTTTTTATCTTCTCATGGAAGGTCAATTCAATTTTTCAGTTTGTGATTGGTGTTTTGATTCCACACTGTAACCAGCATTGGAATGTGTTGTTTGTTTTCGTATTAAAGATCACAGCTTTAAATCACAACTAGTGTTTCTTGTATTGAGGTGAGTGAGATTACTCTGACATTTCACTGATGATGTTCTTTCTCAGCACCTGACTGAACTGTTTCCCCTAAATAGTCTAACAGACAAAACACCTGTGACCAATTCACACAGAAATTTACATTTAAAACTATTTCAGCCGTGTTTATCTGATTGATGGAGCAATACTGACCTCTAGTGTCTGACACGTCCATATTTGAGTTTAGACCTTAGTGAATGTATTGGACAAGTCAGCTTCAACAAGTCAGCGTCGAGTTAGAGCTTTGAGAAAATTAGCATAAAACGCTCTAAGATTATTTGTCTTCTAAATTAAAATGCTGTAATTTATACCAGGAAGAAACTGACCTAACTGACTGATTTTATTCAAATAAGTGCCCTCCTGAATAGCAACACCTTTGTTACAGCCTGACTCTGGCAGCTAGGATTTGATAACCAATCAGAAAACTCAGAATCCGCTCTCAGCCAATGGCGTGCGTTTGTGGGCGGGTCTATCTGGTTGTTCAAACAATAGATTCAATGAGATTTCGAATGGGGTTTTAAAATAGGGTTTTTATTAATCAAATAAAATCTGGTTAACATACGCGAAGAGAGCTTTGTTCAACAACAACTTAGGCTACATATATTCATAGCTACTTGGATTTTAAAGACAATATATATATATATATATATATATATATATATATATATTTTTTTTTTTTTTTTTTTTTTTTTTTTTTTTGAAGAGTCGTTAGGCTATATAAGGACTAGGCTACAACAGTAGTCTGATTCCTCACACACATAAACTCACATCTCTGTGGTACTTGTAGTCCTTCTTTTTGAAGTACACTTATGTGTATATTTTGTTGGAGAACGCTTCAGGTAGTAATGTTACCCACAAATCTTATATGCCTTAATCAAAAACACCCATTCTAAAAACTTATAAGAAATAGCCTGGGGAACACATGGCACAGACATTAGGGCTGTATAGTGTTTGGGAAACCTGTTTGGAAATAATATTTGGTGCATGCTTCAGAAATAGTTTATAGATCAATTTAAAGGCATATGTGGTTTGGGGCAAATGGAGTAACAGCCTTATCCGATAATCTTGGTCATATGCGTTTAAATGTTTTTACACCGAACTAACCACATTATGTGTTGTAATTACTGCATACCTGAAAAATAACTCATTTTTATATTTTACTGTGCCCTCTCTCTCCCTGTCAGTGAATCTTTTCTATGACATATTGAGGTAATAAAATGTCTCTCCTTAGGGACGGCCGCACTTACTCTAATTAAACACTTACGCCACGACCTTATTGTGCCAGGCAGTTACCATAGAATCCTAATACATCTTCTGGGCTCCATGTCAAACTAGATTTCCCTTCTCCGATTTACAGCGAGAAGGGGAAAAAAGATGCAAGGTCATTACCACAGAGGGCCCAATTACATGAAATAATCTCCATCGTAAAAACAAGCTCTGCTGAGAGTTTGCCAAGTGACACAGAATACCTACAGCATTGTGTATGTGTGTGTTTGAATGAGTGTAAGGAAGTTGCTGAGACATAGACATGTAATATAAGAAGTGCTTGTATAGCTGTCAGTAATCAACAGCTTGATGGCAATGAGGTCATTTTCTCATGACAATGAAGTAATTACAGCTTGATATCAAATTTATCATACCAGGCAGTCTTGATCTTGGTGCTCAGACTGAGAATAATGGAAAAGCAGATATTCTTTAGAATGCATTTTTATGAATATTTTATTTTTTTCAGATTAGATTTAAAGGGGTTGCTTCACCCAAAAATGAAAATTATGTCATAATTTACTCATCCTAGTGTCATTCTAAATCTGTATAATGTTCTTACTTCTGCGGAGAACAAAAGGAGATGATTTGAAGAATGTCAACGCTGCTCTTTTCCAGTGAAACTAGGGACGTATTTATAATATATGATCCAATAGAAGTAAGTTATATGGGTTTGGAATGACATGAGAATGAATAAAGATGACAGAATTTCCATTTTAGGGTGAGTTTTTCATGTAACTTGGAGTAAAACAGGGATTTTTTTGATGGCCAATGCCCATGACAATGTCTTAGAAAGCAGGGTGGCACACACTATTTAATGTAAAGATAGTAAATAACACATGATTTCTGCAATTCAATTTACATTTATTTTACATAATATTTACTTGCATATTATACATAAAAATCTATTCTATAGAATTTTTTAAACTTTGTAAATTAAATACGTATACGCTATTCACTATGTACTGTATATAGCTATACACACAATCTAACAGCTGGATTTGCCAAAGTTCATGAAGGTTAACTGTATTAAATGTTTAATGGATATATAAAGAATTGATTCAAATATTTATTTATGAATGTAGACATTAAATGAAAAAAGTAATATTTGCCTTTCAATAATTGGACAGACAATTACCAATTATTCAATTATTGAACTGTTAAACACAGACAGAAAGCTAATGAAGATGGAGAATGAGAGCTTAGGTTTGATTGTGGTTATTTGTCAATGTCGATGAAAAAAAAAAGCCAAATATCTGAATATGACAAAACTGGCCTTGCCAATATATTGGTCGATTAACCATTTAAATTAAGAAACTGTGAGTAAATGTGAAGTACAAGAGCCATGAGAAGGAGGGGACAGAGAGTACTGGCCAAAATGTTGGCCTGCTCTTCGTGGAGGGTCAAAAGAGAGTGTGTGTGTCACCAGCTGCCACAGGGGGAAAGACATTCATCCATCACACCTCCATATGCCGCCCATTACAATCACCTGTTTTCACACCTGTCTAATGCCAGCTGACCTCTTTCAACATCTGTTTACCATGCATTAATTACTGATATCAGGACAGACTAATGCTTCTTTAAGAGCATTTGAACTGACAGGTTAGGGGCCGTTTACACGATACCGTTTTTAACTAAAAACTTAAAACTTTAGGCGTTTTGGCCATTAATTCATTTACAAGACAACAGTGTTTTGGGGGCCTGAAAACACAAACCTTTGAAAACGGGTTTCAAAGTGAAATTTTTTGAAAACAAAACCATTGTCATCTCTGTGTAAACTAAAAAAACGTGATGTCATTCGCGTGCATATAGAGTGGTGCAAGTATGACATCAATTTGTAGGCCAAAAGCGAAAAAACAAGTTAGCATTTTAACACTTCTGGTTCCGTCGTCCCGAAGTCAATGGGTTTTTTTGAGTGGGATTTTGGTTAAATGGCTGAAATAAGGTCTGTGGTGAACACAAGCTTAAGACACTTTCACGTTTTATTCTACAACATGAAATACATCAGTATTACCCCACTCGTGATTTTTAAAGCTGTTACGTGTCTTGAAAAAGGTGTTTGCTAACAAGTGGCTAAATGGGACTACAGAGGCAGCCGGGGACATTAAACGTCATCACGATGAACACGTAAGCTCAGTCCGCTTTTACAGCCTTACTATGCTTATAATCGTGCTCTTATAAACTATTCTAACTCAAACTTTCAGGGTTTTTTTTCTTTAAGTAAAACCTGAAAGAAGCTTAGTGATGACAACGTTGAAGTTGTGGGACGTGGTGTAGTTTGTTTATAGTCTATACCTTTAGCTTTTTACTTCTGCCGAATGCATTTAGGCTGCAAAAATCATAAAAGGTGTGTTAATCTGTGAAATTATCTTTATGGACAAACCATGTAAGTATCATAAACTTTTGTTGATGATCACAGAGCTTGTTTTTTGCAATAATCCAAAAGCCTATACGAAAAATCCTATTGGGTTTCTTCCGAGGGAACTAGTGTGATGCTAACTGCCGACTGGCTTACAAAGTGACGTCATACCTGCACCCCTCTATTACGTGTTCAGTCTATAGGCGCGTAGTGTTTCTTACAAAGTGACATCGCCATCTACTGGCCTGGCAGCAGAATGCAGCCTTTTTAGTCGTTTTCGCGGATCCCGTCTGTATGAAGATTGTTTTGACAATGGTGTCGTCTGTACGTAGAAAATGCAAAGGAAAAACATTTCCGTTTTTAGTACATCCTTGTCGTGTAAATGTTCCCTTAATCGCTCTCTGAGTGGTGCCAAGATTCTAATGAAGGATCATCAAGGAGAGGAGATTGTGACAAAAAAGGCTTGCAAGTGAAGATATTGGAAAGGACGCCGAAGAAAGAAAGAATTATAGAGAAAGAAAGTTCCACTGCAGTTCTGTCGTGCCCCACATTTGTGCCATAGCCCGTTGCAGGACTGATGAGTCTTGTGCTGCGATGTCAATGGGCCGCGCCCCATCATGCCACCTCCTTCAAAAGCACATAATAAATACACTCCATCACAGCGGCCTCGCCACGGCCCAAGCCACACACACACTCACATGCACACACAGAGGGAATTAATTATAGATGTACATTAAATTACTTTCATCTCCTCCCCTTTTCCAGAGATGGGACACACACAGCGTGGTGACTGATGAAGCAGTATTTCAATACCTCCCTTAGCAACATGCGGGCTGAACAGGCACACACACATACACACACACACACGGACACTCATGCTTCTCATCCTTTTTGCTGCTCTCTACCTCTTTTTCAGCTTTAACAGATCTTTGCTGAATGGTGTTTATTTTATCTGTGATCTTTTATCGTTCCGCAGGGGCGTGTGAAGACTTCAGTAAGTCTAAATGCTGATCTCGGCATGGCAGTCTCATAGGGAAACGTCTCTGTGGCAACTTTTTTCCATCACTCCAGTGACATCTCAGTTTGGAGGATTCCGTCAAAACCTCTGCAGTCTTTATCACTTGTAACAAAATGCTGTTATTCTGAACTTTCTATTCATGAAAAAATCCTGTAAAAAATGTAGCATGGTTTCCACAAAAAAAAAAACATTAAGCAGCAACATTAACTTATCAACACTGATAATAATAAATGTTTCTTAAGCATCAAACCAGTATATTAGAATGATTTCTGATCATGTGACACTGAAGACGAGTAATAGAGTGTAACAGTCGGGTTCCCGAAGTAAATACTCTAACGCCGCCTTCACACTGGCAGTTGAAATCAGCTACGTAATACGCAATACGCCCCCAGCGGACATCGTACTACACCGTTGAAAAGCGTCGGAAGCGAGTAGAACAAAAATGGCGGAGAGATTAACGGTTGATTTTGTCAGTGTCAGAATGTACAATAATGTATGATCTCTCTGTTAAGGGGGTTATAGAGACAGGCTGCTGCGTGGAGGAAAGTTCCCCAGGACCTTGACATGTCAGGTCGGCTAAATGTGATATAGTGGTATATAGGGCTTTTAATTGTATTAACTGCCCTAATAACGTTAGAAAATCATGAAAAAAAAAAAATGACATGACAACTTATCGTTATAAAATCATTATTAATTTAATTAAAAGTTAAGAATTAAGGTCTGTTTATCAGTACCATAGCAACGCTAACTTCCGCTGGAATTGTCGGATAGGAACCGTCCGTAGCTTTTCGCAAGAGTTAAATTTTTTGAACGCATCCGGATGACCAACGGACACGATTTTTTCCGCACCGCACTCGTTCGGACCCGCTTCGCATGCGGTCTGCGAATCTCTATAGGAAATGAATGACTTCCGGTCGTTTCGTAGCCGTATCGGAGATGATTTCAACTGCCAGTGTGACACAGGGGGGCAGGGTTTTCTATTATTTGGAAGGTACCCCCGGGCGCCGCCATTGGCTAGCGGACCCCCACCTGCTGTTAGCATCCCAGTGACTCCCATTCATTTTGGCGTCACTTTGACAGCAAATAACTTCACATCTAAGGCGTTTAAAGACTCTATTTGTCCATTATTTATTTCTAAAGAAACACGAAAATGTATAAAAGGCTTCATTACCTTGTAGCTTCTGTTATGGCCCCGTAGAAGCAATTTTTGTAAAATTAGGCTAATGATTGCGTCATAACCACGCGACTCTCTGTCGCACAGTAGAGAATTACCATATGGACAGGAGGAGAAGCTCGCGGGCAATCGCGGGGACGTGGAGGCAAAGTGACAAAATAATTAATCAGAATACATAGCAAAAGTTTCTCCTGCTCCAAGCTCATGGACACCTCCTACTCACACTCTCCGTCTCTGCAAGTTTCGGAAGGGAATGATTCATATTTCTCTTGGCACAGCTACTAGAAGACAGACGGGTTCCGAGACATTTTTAGGGACATGAAAATGTAACGTTGATGTACCTAAAATAACAGACCGTGTCTAAAACTCTTGGACGTATTTTAAAGAGTCTATGCCACAAACATTACACACTTCACACACTTTTGAAAATCCAGCGTTTAGTTGATCCTGATAGCGTTCATTGTCACAGTTGTAAACACGACAACGTTCTTCTTTCATGGAAGGGCGTTCTTCTTCATCACAGCATTTTTGTTTCCAGGTGGACCGTTAAGGAGCGCGACTCACACGTCTCCCGGATATCCTGTAATTCAAGCAATCAGATGATGACTTTGAAAATCCTGAAGCGCAAAATTTCAAGATCATTTGCGATTTATAAGTTTCACTTCTGGAAGAGAGGCGTACGCACGTTTTTTTCACTTGTGAGGAATTATCATAAGATCAAATGTAGGACGGTTTCTACACAACATTTAATAAATGAGGCCCCTAGTGTTTAAGATAATCAACAGCAAATCAAAAGCAACAGCTCTGGACGATTCTGTGAGTTCATTAATTGACTGATTCAGACAGCCAACTGCTGAGTTTTGAGTAATTTTGATTCATTACAAGAACCTCAAGAAGTCATTTTTACCTGAAATTATATTATTGGGTATATGTGTGTTTTCCTGCAGCTCATGCGGCTCGTCGCAGCTGAAAAGCAACGCTATGATCGCCGACGCGATTGTGGTAGCCTATGTCATGTGAGAAATATGTAAGTACAAGTTATGCAAACTTGCTAATTGATATTTAGAACTTACATTTTTCATATTTCTGACATAAACACATCACCATTTTCACACTTTGCGTGACCCAGTTATTTCCACTCTAAAAACCACTGGTCTAAACGGATCATAGAGCAGGGAAGACATTTGAACATTATACATGAGCTCTGATCCAACTTTATTCTCATCAGTGTTATAAATGGTGGAGTTGATCTGGGATAAGGTTTTTTTTTTTTTTTGGTCATAGTGCGTATTAATGTGTTCTGGTATGGGTCATTTCATAACCTTTGGACACACAGACTCATAAAAAAGGGAAAGCTCTGTAAAAGCCAGACCATGAAGGACAACACTTACAAACCAAAGCACTAGGGGATAGATGACGAGGGTGGGGGACGTAAAAGACAGAAAAATACAAAGGGTGTGGAGGGGTCGGGAATCAAGCAGAGACAACCACACTCAGCTAGCGTGCAGGGCTCTCTCTCTCAAGGGCTTTCTTCTGTGTCCTTTGCCTTGTCCCCAGACCTTGAACAGGGCCTGCTTAATTTATTGGCTTGGCAATTTGCTGAATGTGAGAGAAAGTGTGTGTGGAGAGAGAAAAAGAAAAATACAGAGAAAGAGAGAGAAATAGAGAGTTTTCAGCTCCAAGCCACTGGTTCAGAACATCCGGGGCTCGCTTCATTAGCTAGTCACGCCTTTAGCTATGACATTTCAAAACTTGTTACCCAGCTTTCTAATTGGCGTGAAAAATTGAGCTAAGCTCCAAACAGTCATGGCTACATAATAAATCCTGATCTGACACTATGTTTTTGTCCTTGGGAGAGTTGTTTTGCCTCTTTTATTCTGGTTTGCCATTCTGTGGTCATTATCACATTTTCCAAACATTCAAAATATTATATTTCACAAGAAAATGGTCAAATGCGAGTCATTAAAGTGACTTTTAAAATTAAAAATCGTTATTTAGCCTGCCTGAGATTCTGAATCTAAGTTATACTGAAGTATTTTCAGGCACAATATTTTCCTAAGAACTTGTGATTTGGAATGAACAACATTGAAAATGCAATGTTAAACAGAATAAAAAAATAAATAAAAAAGCAGACTTGCTTAATACAGAAATAAATTAATTAGGCGTGTTTTTTTACACAAGAGACACCTGTTTGAATTTCACAAAATGTGAAAGGCAGTCTTTTAAGAAACAATTTACATATTTGTTAAAACATAGTTCATTAATAAAGAAAGGAGATGGTTTTGCAATTTTAATGTCACTCTGTGTTGTTTTCCATCTTTTTGATGAAGCCAGTGTATGTGTTCTGTTTTTTGACCTTTGGTCTTTGCTCACTTTTTCTCAGTCTGCCTCTCCCTGTCCGTTAAGGTGGGAGGTTTCAGTGAACAAGAAACAACCTGCAGCGAGAAAAACAGCACTATACAGGTCATACATGTTCCAGTCGTCAAACCTGTCTACCATGATTCCTGGTAGGAGTGGCAAGTGTTTTCATATATATGTATATATACACACACACACAATTGTAATCGAAATGATTCAACCCCCACTGCAAATCAGGTTTATTGGCAACATTTTCTGACTTTCAGCTGTTTGCAATGATCAAATCAGACAAAAGTAATTGAAATAGCTCAACACAACAAATGTTTCAAGTGGTTTCCCCAAATTCAACTGAAAATGCCACTTTTAATGAATAGCTCAAGCAAACCTGGTGCAACTATTGAAGCCCTTGATTAGTTGCATCACGTGTGCTTAAGGCTACGTTTACACGGAAACGATCTGAAGAGAAAACGCAAAAGTGATCACTTTTTATTCTGCGTTTAGACGAGCGTTATCGGGGGGAAATCTGCGTGCATATGGTGACGCAAAATTGTGTGAAATTCAATGTAGTATGCACTCCAGGCGGCTAGGTGGCAATGTGAAGCACTGATCGGTGCCTTCACTGTCTAGCAAACTTTTGCGTTTTTACCATTTAGACGGAAACGCGACGGTGGAGCGTTTTTAAGATTTCCACTCTGGAGGGTGGTTTCACTTTTTTGCGTTTTTAAGCCCCGAAAACGCCGTCGCCGTCTAAACGAAAGGCACATCTGATAAAATATTTTTACGTTTTCACCCGCGAGCGTTCTCGTGTAAACAGGGCCTAAGACAACACCTGTTTTGCAGATTCGTGCTGTTGTGAGGGATTCTATTCAGGGGGTTGAATAATTTTGAGACTGCAGAAGTCATTAAAAGTTGCATTTTCAGTTGAATTTTGGGAAACCACATGAAACATTTGTTGTGTTGAGCTATTTCGATTACTTTTGTTTGATTTGTTCATTGCAAATAGCTGAGAGTCTTTAAATTCTGCCAATAAACCTAATTTGCAATGGGGTTTGAATAATTTCGATCACAGCTGCTCATATATATGTATATATATATATATTGCAACTTGAATAATCAATCATCTCCTGTGAAGCGATTCCTAATAGATCAGGCATGCTGTGGGAATCTCTCTTATTGTTCACAGAAAAGCTCTGACACATATTATAAAAACATCTTTGAATGCATTGGGGCTGCAATTAAAAACAGTGAGCTAATGAGTTTTATCGCTTTGCAGATGATGATGAGGGCGTTCTCTTTGCCCTTCGCTCTGCGTCAAACCAAACAACCGACCGCCAGAGTTTGATTGATCACATTCTGTGTTTCGGGGTGTATGTCGATGACCAGGGCCCTCATTAGGGCCTGTGCCTGATTGGTGCGTCGGTAATGAGTCTCCATCTGGTGGTCACCCCTAATTTTTTTCTTTCTGTTTTCTAGTGTATTCATTGGTTAATTATCACTCAGGTAAAAGCATTTAATGAGTGAAGGGCTGATCTGAGATTCATTAAGAACACAGAAAAGCAAAAGGCTAATTACTGCAATTTCCTGTCTTTTTCCTCATTAGTTTGACCCGCAGGTTTTGGCAGTGGGGTGAGGATTCTGTTCATAACAAGGAGGTGGGACGCAAAGAGGGAATGTAATGACTCTGCCCTCTTGGAAGGAGAGAGCTAAAAGTGTGTTTGTGTGGCTATGCATGTGGACAAGTGCTTATTCACACCATTAAACATGGAAAAAAGGGGCCATGCCGCATAACTAGTATGCCCAGATAAAAAATCCTATTTGTCATAAAAACACAAGAATATATCTGTTGAGGTAGCCACTTCCTGTCCAAATACAGGTCAATACTGCCTATTTTCCTTTGCCACCAAAACCAAACCTATATTTAATCAAAACTTAGCTGCAGCATGAGTAAGCCTTTTCTGTCAATTTATATCTACAGCTTGGGTTTCATATCTAGAACGCTTCTTAAATTGCTTTGAAACAGCTGTGCATGAATACATGATTTTTTTTTTCTTCTTCTCATGTGTTTATATCCAAAAAACCTGTTAAGAAAGTTAAGGAAAGTGTGAAAACACAAGTGTGAAAGTTCAACCATTTTTGCTTATATCCAACACACTGGATCAAGTAGGTCCATAATATAGTTTAGACCACTATTGTAGGTATGCTATGTTCAAATACACCAAAATTAGGACGTCTTTTGCACCTTTGGATTTACACAGTACAAAAAAAAGTTATTTAGAAACACATTTCTCAGTGCAGAAAAGTCCTCAATGATAGCTGCCCATATGGAGCATGATGTAATGTGGTGTCAACACACACAGAAGCCTTGGTCAGCAGTCTAGGGTCCGTTGGGCAGTTCATGGGCGTTTATCGTTGGCCGATAGGGACAACAGTGAAATCAGCGAGTGTGAGGCGAAAGGAGACTTCATTACGCCTCCAGCTACTTATACTCGGAAAACGTTCTGTAATTTGTGCACAGAGTCAAATCCTCAAGCGGGCGTGCACCGCAACTCAAAGCGGGACGACTTGATTCACAGCAGTAAATAAGCGTGACCAATTACTGCCTTTCTTTCCCTCCCTGAGCTCACTGCGAAATCTCACTCGCCGACCATAATCCAATTCTGCTGGAATGTCTTACAATAATGACACCCTGGAAAGCATTACCACACCACCTCTGTGTACTCGCATTAGCCAGGCAGGCCTAGAGAGAGACAGGGAGAGAATAACTGTTTTTGGCTCGGCTCTGATTTTGTTTGTTTTGTTCTGTTTCTACTTTATTAAGCTTCAAGCGTGACCTTTTCCTTTGAGAGAAAAGTGAGGGAAAGTGAAGAACTGTAAAGCCACGTTAATGTCATTGTCCTGCCATGCCTGAGACCAGCGCTTAATACCTTTGGCGAGGCAGGGGATATAGGAAATATTATGGTTGACCCAGATGAAGAAAGTCAGATGACAAAAGCTTTGAGGCTCTTTTAACTTCTGGGTGAAATGGGAGAAAAACAATGGCTTACACAATCTCTTGGTCATGGTCTATAAATTATATTTTCTAAACAATTAATAATGGCTAAATATTTTAACATTAAATAATATATAAATATAATAAAACCCCAAACTTTTGAATGTCATTGTATTTATATAAATGTTGTTTTTATATGCCAATTATAATATTTAAATATTAAAGCTGCAGTATGCAATTTCTATTGTTGAACAATGTTGATATTTGAAATCAACTCAAACAAACACACCCTTCCCTTCATTGCTCCGCCCCCAAAATGCATGAACATGCAATGCAAGAGTGTCTCTTTTATCATAGCAGAAGGGAAGTAAGATAATGCTTAGCGAAAAATAAAGCAAAGATAATGACCGACAAGGATGCACAAAAAAAAATTACATAGAGTACACAAGAGTACAAACAAGCAAGAGTTTGTTGTTATTATACAGCACACCACCTCCAGACAAAACTAGGTTATGGTATGGAGCAGATACAACAAAACCTCGGCGTCCGTTTTCAGCCCTTCCCGCTTAGCTCTCTCCAGCACTGAGAAGCTTTTCTAATATTAATGCGAGTCCTTGCCTGATCATAAATCTTTTTTTTCCTCTGAGCTTTTCTCTTTTGTAATGTGTCTCAGCCATCTCTCACCTCTTGAGCCACCTCTTGCTCATGCTCTCTCTCCTCCCCTATCATGAGTGGACACGCCCCCTACTGCTGATTGGCTACAAGTGTGCTGTGGTGCTCGGTCCAATCCACTTTCAACAGCGTTTTTCAAAAATCGCTTACTGAACCTTTACCGTGCGTTCACACCAAACGCGAATAGCGCGTCAAATTCACGTCTACCGCGTCTATTTGGACGCTTGAACATTTTGAATCCATTCGCGCGTCCAGAGCGAAATTGAACTCTCTCGATGAATGCTCGATCAACATCAGCCATCTTGCAAACAGACAAGCGGATTTTGCTTCAAACTTTTGCTTTTTACGCGCATCTGAGGCAAAATCCGCTTGTCCGTTTGCAAGATGGCTGATGTTGATCGAGCATTCATCGAGAGAGTTACCGCATCGGAGCAAGGATCACTCTTCAGCACACCAACTACAGGCGCTCTATCCCAGCTGCAGAGCGCCTGTCCATCTGTCTTAGTTTAGAAAATGTATATGAAATTTTAAATACAGTATATTAAATATTGAAAAACTATCAATGTTTTTCAAACTGTGGTATGGATACCACTGTTGGTGCTCTTTCTAGTGATACTCACTATACTCACTTTCTAGTGATACTCTGTTAACTGTTATATTGAATATTATATTCTACTATTGCTATACTCCATTTTGAATGAGTGACTCCGGGCGGGAGTTCATCCCATCACTTCACCATGTGACAGCAGCAAGCAGGCTCCTGATTGGTTAACGTGGCGCGAACAGACGCCAAAGTTCAGATTTTTCAACTCGGGTGTCAGACACGAATTCGCGTCAAACACGTGAATGCACAAAAAGCACCAAATAAAATCATTCGCGTGTATCGCGCCAGACGCTCAATTCGCGTAATTCGCGCGAACTGGATGTGCGAATGAGGTGAATTCACGTCCACCGCACTGCACTAAACGCCTCATTCGCGCCGCGGGTTTACATTGACTTAAAGCTACACTGTGTAGGATTTACTCCCATCTAGTGGTGAAATTGTATATGACTACCAACTGAATATTACTTTCTAGCCCCTCCCATTCCGAGGGCGTTTTAACTCCTACTGTGGCTGTATTATTTCAAATCTGCCAGCAGTCACGAGTAATCTCCCTCTCGCATTCGTCTCGGTGCCACTGAGTGTAAAAACGCGAAAGGCGAAGCTTGAATTTCCAGGTATGTCCCTCTTTGTCTTATATATTTTCAAGATGGATGCGCAACATGGCTTCCGCCATTCGAGCGACTCGCTCGTATGTATTCTAAATGGCTGATTATACACTTACGAGAATACTTAATTAGTTGGTTGAAGTGATTACACATTAATAAGAACGTATAATTTTGAAAGAACAAAATGTTTTTTGCTAAAAATCAACTTAAAATATTACACAGTGTAGCTTTAACATTGAAATCACTCGCGCCAGACGCTCTATTCGCGCTTGGTGTGAACGCAGCATAAAAGGTTATACTCCAACTTACCAGAATCAAAAAAATCTCAGCACACAGAAAAAAAAATGTTCTGCCATATACGAGAAGTTCTTTATTAGGACCATTTGACAACTAGCCAAAGCTTTGTTCCAAAAAGCAACAACTATGATGAATGCAATACCAAAAAATGCTAGATACGCCACAAGGCCAACCCCATTGTTAGGGGGTTAAACAAATGGTACACTCGAGTCTGAATCCATTTGGTACTGGCCAATGCACTAGTTCCAGGCCTGGCAAACATGTCTACCATGGCAAGAATATCTAAATGATGGTGAGTATTAATTCATTTCACAGTGTTTGGCTGATGGGGCACAGTGGATGATGTTTAGCACATAGCCAGTTAACTAAATAAGAGAAAATAAAACTAAATTTGCAGGCAAAATGCATGCTTGAAACTGCACCCCTTGCTTGTCACAAATGGTCCTTTGTTAAAGCGACACTAAGCTGTTTGGGCTGCTCTAAAAATCTATATCTGCTGCAAGAGAAAGTGATAATATTGACAAAGCAATTTGAAAAGTCATGTTTGATAAATCACTTTTACTATAGTGTGCTTCATAATGTGCTAACACAGTCTGTCATATCAAAAGAGTTCATTAAATATGAATTTGTGCTTTTCAAAACATAACATTCAGTCGTGGGTTCAGTTGAAAAAAAAATTTGCGATGACAATGAAGAAAAAGAATGAAAACCTAGTTATGGACAAAAAAAATCAATCCTAAGCTGAAAATGAAGTATCACTCAACATTACGCAGCCATAATACGTATTGAAAACTCTCAGATTTGTTCGGTCAACCAAGATAAAGGAAAACGGATAAAACACTGCAGATTTAGAGGAGCCAAAGCTCAGATGAAGACTGGACTTCCTGCCATGGCAGCAAAACCATCTGCTAGGGGCCTCCTGGCTTGGAAATGCATCCCAGTAACTGTCAGGGAAGGTTGAAGGAGAGCCCAAAGCCTGTGAAAAATAAAGATTGGTACCAAATGAGTTCCATTTCTGAGGCTAGTGTGGCTGTGGCCATTCCTAAATGTGGTGTGGTCTGTGATTAAATTAAGACCATTTCTGCTCTATGCACATTAGGGTTCCATCTCATTTCACATTGGCAACTAAAAACTCATTAACGGAAGCTGAAATAATTTCAGAAATGATTCCTCCATTTAAATGGTAATAAATTAGAGACTCTGGACAATTCACTGAACGATGCCTCCTTCACCAAAAAAAATCCAATTTATCGCTGCTTCATCTTCCAAATGAGCATCACACTCATCTTCACCTACAGAGAGAGATGTAGGTAAAGGGAGAAAGAGGTTTCTCATTTCAGAGGTTTTTTGCTGAACAATGATGTCCATGCACTCTTGAATATTAGTCTTTCTGTCTTGATGACATTACTGAAGTTTTTCATTTGGATTGATGTGCTTTGTGTGAATGTTCATTTAGAAATTCAGAGATAATTTGAGACCGTAATAACACCACATCCCAGGAGCAAGGATTTAGGGCATTACAGGCATAAGAAGACATCAGAGGCAGACTATCTTTTACTGATGTCAGCATGATGCAAGTGTGAAAGAGGTTGAGAATTCCAGGAAGTGACAACTTTCTTGTCAGAAGGAAGCAGTCAGCATTTCTCAAGTTACAGTATATGGATGAGTTCCTGAAGATTTCGAAGGAGAGAGGGTGACACTTCTTTTGAAAATTTTAGAAGTGCTTTCACACATGCAGCATTTTTTTTTTTTTTTTTTTTTTAAAGGGCATCTGTGAACAGGACCCGTTGTCAATATTGCAGTTCAGAAGTTGTAACTGTGCCAGAAAAGTTCTGTTTTGATGCTATGTGTGAACAAAGCAGTAAGGTAAATGGTTTGAGCATGTGCAAAGTCAAGCGTTAGGGCCAATCACAAGTTCTAGAGCAGTTGATGCAGTCACTCCATGCCGTTTAGTTATAAACCTAAGAGATGGGATTTGGAAATCATGGTTGTGGATAGAAATGTCCAAATAGACAGATACTGAAACACAGCTGTTGAAAATTTATTTCAGGCATATTTTCTAAATGCATGTTGTTGATCTTATTGTTAATGATTTATCCAATTTCTTTTATCAAAATGTTGAAACTCAATCTTCTGGTGAAATGTCGACTTCTGTCTGGTGATGTATGTCATTCTTCTCCAATCATTTAGTCCACGCGTTTCCTTATACAGTCGTCTGCAAGCTCACATTCAGAATTGTCTCCATAAACTGATGTGTAGAACCAAGTCTTTACCCTACATTTTTTATTTTCCAATAATTCATGGTCCCTCCCTCACTGGAAGTCGACTCATTTTATCATCCATTAGACAAAAATTAGTTACATGATAACGTTTAATACTTAGAGGTTTAATACTTGATAAACCTCTAAAGGCCCGTTCACACCAAGGACTATAACTATAACTATAATGATAAAATTTTAATAATATTTGTAGTTCCATGAGAATAGCAACATCCACACAGCAAATGGAATGATAATGAAGAGGAAATAACATTGTTGGAATCACTTTTAAAAATATTTGTTTTAGCAGATGAACTGTAAAAATATAGACAGCCAATCAGAATCCACCTAACTTTAAAGAGCTTGAACATTTAAAGTGTCAAGACAATAAAGACAATATAACTGCAGCGGGCGCTTATAATAAACAGAACATGATGGTGTTTTGGTGTGGATGCTAATATAGTTATTGTTATAGTTATCGTTCTTGTTCTGAATGAGCCTTAAAGGGATAGTTCACCCAAAGAGTTCAAATTCTGTCATAAATTACTAACCCTGATGTAGTTCCAAACCCGTAAGACTTTCGTTCATTTTCGGAACACAAATGAAGTTCTTTTTGATGACATCTGAGAGCTTTCTGTCCCTCCATAGACAGCTACGGAACTACCACTTTGACGCTTCAAAAAGTTCATAAAGAGATCGTAAAATTAATCTGTATTGAGTTCTGTTAAATGTTCTGAAGAGACACAATCACTTTATATGATGAACAGATTGAATTTAGGCTTTTATTTACATATAAACATTCATCAACTCGCACATCAGTTGTGGTAAACAGATTCTCAAGCATGTTCGCTCAACATGCAAGAACAAACGCATCACGTTTGAGCTTCAGCAAGAGGTTTGTTCTCACGTGTCAAGCAAGTTTGGTTGAGCTTCTGTTAAATGTTCGCTGATCAATGTTTATAGCCGAATAAAAACCTAAATCTTTTCAACATATAAAGCGATCGAGTCTCTTCAGAAAATTTCAATACATTCATATGGATTAGTTTTATGGATTAGATCTCTGGTCGTGGTAGTTGCGTAGCTGTCTATGAAGGGACGGAAAGCTCTCAGATTTCATTAAAAAGATCTTAATTTGTGTTCCGCAGATGAACGATAGACTAATGGGTTTGTAACAACAAAAGGGTGAGTAATTAATGACAGAATTTAAATCTTTTTAGGTGAACTATCCCTTTAAATGAGTTTGAGCTACCGTATAGCATCAGTGATGCCTGCCTTAGTAAACACCACTAATAAGCCAACCTAGTTTTAGATATTTATTACAAATTACAATTATTATTCTCATAACCTAGCATGCACCATTAAAATATTTTGTGGTTTGTAGTGTTAGTAATGTTAAGTTGCATGTTTGGACTAAATCTTTGGGCTTATGGAAAGCGTTTACAGTCAGTGCTGCGCTTTGGGGTGACATGTGGCCACAGAGGCCACTAATTCCTTCTTTATCTATACTCATATCCTCTGTGGCAGGTTGTGGTAGGATAATGAGGCTCACTGGGCAGTCCTTCAGGGCTAACACATGCACTGCACTCCCCTCCCGGGGCAATGGGATGGCACAGATGTAATTACATTCAGAGAAGTGAAAACAAGACAAAGAGAACAAGACATGGCCATGATCTTTTGCCAGAGCATGCATGCTCAGCCCCGCGGGGAGGGACGATGGAACTATCATGATCTGTGGAGATGTGTTTTAGGAGTTCACAGAGACCCAAAGGCCTAACTAATGAGAAACAACTGGAAATCTGGCTTTTAAAGCCCAATGACATATACTCAAGAGTGCTCATTTACTTATCCTCCAGCGATATCAACCAAAACATGTTGCTCTGTAAGTTGGACAAATTGCTGTCAGTCTGTGCATTAGTGGTGGGGATTTTTCAGTGACTCTTTCTGCAAGTTACATCGTTATACCAGTAGGTGGCGACTAAAATATTATGAGCGAGCCAATGATTCATTCACAAAATCGATTCATTCAAAACAAAAAACACTGATTCATTCAGAAATCAATCACAATTGTATAGTAGGTAAAAAAAATGGGTTCTAGTATGCTTTTTTACATTTTCAACTTTCTTTAGTGTGTAATCATGTTGATGTTTGAGCATGTAAAAGATGCAATTCTCCCAAAGGTCTGTCTAGCACAACAAAAGAAAATCAGTGCAGTGGAATGAAAATGTATTCAGTGTGAACAGCTCCTAGTTAATTGATATTATCTTGATTATTGAACCGTTCGTTATACATACAAGGAATATCAGTTACAATCTAATGATGGGTCTGAAAAGCAGCACTCAGAAGCACTCTTGCTTGTGTGACATTGCTTAATTAATAATGGAAATGTACAGCTCCCATTTCAAAGTATCAGACTGATGACTTGCTTATGTGCAATAGTGTGATAGTGTTTCTAATACCGTAGCAGCAACACCTCACATCACTCCACCAACGATGAGCACCTGCCTGCTCACATAGCGCTTCATTACTACTCACGTGAGCTAGAGAGGGAAAAAGAGTGAGCGAAAGAAAAGCATTTTGATGAGAAAGATTTGTTCAGTATTACGCCCATAAACTCTCAAATATCAGTCACCTGCAAGATTGCTTCTCAATTCATCTCGTATCCTCTCCAACTGTAATAAAAACCCATTTCTGATGACACCTATTAGATCACAGTCACGTTTCGTATTGAGGAAAACAACCCCAAGCAAGAAAAACTTGATGATGCATCTGTCTGCTAATGTTCTTTTTTTGCTTTCTTTTTTATAGCCAGGGTTGCATATGCATAAATGTCATTTTAAATGATAACTTTTAAATGAACAGTAAATATAAATAATGATCTCATAAGCATAATGCAATCTAATTTATTCAACTGTCACAGTTCTCAACTTTGATTGACGACTTTGGTCTGAAATTTAATTAATGTGGTCCTAGCAAGTAATAGCCGTCATTTCACCGTCTAGGTTAACTATAGACTCGATATAGTCCGGCTATGAGTTAACCCACTTCTAGCCAAAATAACCTTGAATTTGGTTACAATAACTTGCGAGATGTATGATATTCCATCATGTAAGCAAAGTAAACAGTGATTAGTTTGGTTTAATTTCTTCACTCATTTCATGTCTTTGTTATCTATTTGATGACTAGTCTATTCTTGAGCTATGGTTTAGACGACTATAAAATGTTCACTGACAGCCCAAATTTTGCCATATTCTAGACTAGACATGGCAAAATTGTTTGCTGGCTTTTCCACTTTTTCAACTTTAGTTAGTTTGTAATGTTGTTGTTTGAGCATAAAAAAGATCTGCAAGGTTACAAAGCTCAAAGTCCACTCCAAAGGGAGATATTTTATTTAACGGAATCCACTTTCCAAGAACTACAACGAATGACTCATTTGGACTACAAACACGTTTTTTGCAGATCTTGTGAAGTCAAAATGTTACAGTAATTATTTAAATAATTTCCGCCAACAGAATATGAAAAAAATGGTGTGAGGCCTGGTTGAGCTGCATTAGAAAAGACAGTGGCTACGTTTACATGCAACCAAATAATCCGTTAGTAATCGGATTGACGGCTCAATCGGACTGAAAAGCCTTCATGTAAACACCTCAATTGATCCGACTGAGCTCGATCCGAATGAAAGGGGTGGTTTATTCCTTTTCTAATCCGATCGGGAGAACATGTAAACACTTGATCGGATTGAAAACTGTGAAAAACATGTGCAATGACGAAGAAATAGCATCATGACGTATGACACGCGGAACAAGCTGTTCTTCCTGTTGAATAAAGTGTCATATAAATGATAGTCTCAGCCTCAGACGTCACGCCCACGGACCGTTGGCTGAACATCTGATGCATATAGAGCTGGTAAGTCCCGCCCATCCGTAAAACCCCAAGTGGACCTCTAGGTTGAAAAATCGTCAATACAAGTGAATGGGAGAAAATAATTATTTTCTGGTCCCGTTTGAATTTTGCCATGAATGTGAACATATGTTGTCTGTGAATTTTTTATATAATCTTTCATGTTACGAGTTTGACAGTATATTGTATGATTCTTCAGCTAGCAGTTGTGGAAAAGACATAACGAGAAAGACTACATGTCGCCTATGTGACGTCACCCCATAAAGTTGACTTACCCTTGGTTTTCGCCAACCTCAACGATTTTGTCCTCTCCCTGAAAAAAGGCGGTGAAGTGCACCAAAGACACAGCCATGTTTAGTGGGATCCGTGAGCTGGTGTCCGTGTGCTGGTGGTGTTGACGTTTCAAACGCGTCGAAAGCAGCGAAGAGTTGTAGTCCACAAAGTGCTCTGACACAAAGTCTAACCGTATCAAACTTCTACCCGCTAAATTGTAGCATTCTTTACACGAAAAGTTATATAAAAAATTCACAGACAACATATGTTCACATTCATGGCAAAATTCAAACGGGACCAGAAAATAATTATTTTCTCCCATTCACTTGCATTGACGGTTTTTCAACTAGAGGTCCAGGGGGATTAGCGGAAGGAGCGGGACTTACCAGCTCTATGGCACACTTTTCTGCAAACACTTCAGGAGTTTCGAAGTCGCGATCTGATTTGTTGAATTCTACAGGATGTCCGGGAGACGTGTGTGTCGCGTTCTTTATCGGTCCGCCTGGAAACAAATGTCATGACGCCAAAACCCCTCGTGAAAGAAGAAAGCCATTGTGTTTACAACTGTGACAATGAGCGCTTACCAGGATCAAATAAACGCTGGATTTTCAAAATTATGTGAAGTTCATGGCTCCATTGTTGCAGTAAACTTGCACAACCTTGTGAATGAATAATTTATTAGATGCAAACCGGTGTGTTATTGTAGGGACATCGACATTATATTGTCACGCCCCTAAACATGATGCGGAACAAAACGAATTGTGATTGGTTGCGTCACATATCAGTCAAACGTCCTCTTGGGCGGTCCTTGGCGCTGAGTCGACCATCTGCCACTGTGGTCTAGCTATGCGAGACTACATAATTCAGTGTCCCGTCATTCTAAAATTCTCCTTTCACTCAGCGTCTGTGAAGTGGAGCTGGACAACGTCCCACCAGTACTTGTTTCGAATTCTTATCCACAGACGACTGGTTTTGGGTGCGGGGAGGGGCATTTTTACTGCGTGATAAATATAAGCAGCACGGCAAAATGGTTCGTATGCTCATTTTCTCAAATTTATGACCAGCAGAAACGGATAATAAGTCTGTTTAAAACAAATAAAGAACCAATTTAAGAGAATAGTTATTATGTGCAAACTGCAGGAAACTGTATATTCGTGCAGTGTGCACAAATTGATGCCATCCTTAATATTTACATCTGAATAGAGCTTGCATTTATGGTAAGGGGTGTGACATTTCCCGAACAGGCACTAAGTGGTGTAAATCACAACAAACTGGGCCAGCTAACCAATCACAGCACATTTTGAGGAGGAGGGGCTTCATGGAAACAGGAAATAAACGTGTTCAAAAAAAGGGCTCGAGCCAGACTGGGGAGAGAGGTGCTGTAATAATGTAGCCTAAAATATGTGAAAAATAATGTGTTTTTTTGAACATTTTATTCTAGTACACCCCAAAAACAAAATCAAGACTTCGTAAAAGGGCATAATAGGACCCCTTTAAATAATATTAAGAAATGCCATATTACATTATATTAGCCTTTTAAAAATGATATCACTGGCCACTATATTAGGTACACCTGTTCAACTGCTCGTTAACACAAATATCTAATCGGCCAATTACATTGCAGCAACTCAATGCATTTAGGCATGTAGACATGGTCAAGACGATCTGCTGAAGTTCAAACTGTGCATCAGAATGGAGAAGAAAGGTGATTTAAGTGACTTTGAATGTGGCTTGTTTGTTGGTCTGAGTATTTCAGAAACTGATCTACTGGGATTCTCATGCACAACCATCTCTAGGGTTTACAGAGAATGGTCAGAAAAAGAGCACATGTCCAGTGAGCAGCAGTTCTGTGAGTGAAAATGCCTGAGGTCAGAGGAGAATGGTCAGACTTGTTCGAGCTGATAGAAAAGCAAAAGTAACTCAAATAAGCACTCGTTACAACCAAGGTATGCAGAAGAGCATCTCTGAACGCACAACACCTCAAACCTTGAAGCAGACGGGCTGCAGAAGCAGAAGATCACTCCTGTCAGCTAAGGTCATGAAACTGAGGCTACAATTCACACGGGCTCACCAAAATTGGACGATAGAAGATTGGAAAAATGTTGCCTGGTCTGATGAGTCTCGATTTCTGCTGCAACATTCAAATGGGTCAGAATTTGGCATAAACAACATGAAATCATGGATCCATCATGCCTTGTATCAAGGATTTAGTTTGGTGGTGGTGTAATGGTGTGAGGAATATTTTCTTGACACACTTTGGGCCCTTTAGTACCAATTGAGCACCATTTAAACGCAACAGCCTACCTGAGTATTGTTGCTGACCATGTTCATTCTTTTATGACCACAGTGTATCTTCTGATGGCTACTTCCAGCAGGATAACACACCATGTCACAAAGTTCAAATCATCTCAAACTGGTTTCTGGAACATGACAATGAGTTCACAATACTCAAATGACCTCCATGGTCAGCATATCTCAATCCAATAGAGCACCTTTAGGATGTGGTGGAACAGGAGATTCGCATCGTGGATGTGCAGCCGACAAATCTGCTGCAACTAAGTTAATATGGACAAATCTCTAAGAAATGTTTCAGAACCTTGTTGAATGCCATGAAGAATTAAGGAAGTTCTGAAGGTAAAAAGGGGTCCAACCAGATATTATACATTAAAAATATGATTAATTGATCTAATGAATATAATGTTTAGAAGAAGATAGAATTAATATATTATGTTTTGGCCATTATTAATATTCAGGCTAGAATGATGACCATACCCAATTGCCATTTTCCCTGTAATCGTAAAGTCTCTATATTAAGGTCATCTCAGGCCTTTTCAATTGCAGGATGTCTTCTAAGAAAAAGTTGCGATATAAAAGTTGAATACAATCATTCATTTGACTGATGTTTTCAAAGCTTTGAGAGGGCAGGTTTGGAAATTAATTGAAAAACACAAACCCATTTATTGTACACTTTTTTTTTCTTTCTTTTTTCTTAAATGATTCAGTAATCAAAACATTTTGAATTCTTGTTTCACCCCTGAGACAGAATATCAATCATATTTCAACCACATTACGATGTCACCGTGAAGGAACAATAGAAAACATCAATCAAAAGAAGCTTCCACACAAAGGTGATTACTACATGCTCGTCTTTCCAGGCTTACAAAATGTGCAACCTCTCATAATTCAGCATCTCTCATAAACACATGGAAGATTACATGTTTATGAGACATGGATCATTTTCAAAGATTACAGTTACCAGCTGACAACGGTGCGATTATCATTCATTGCGAATGCTTACAACCTTGAAAAGCTTTTGTGATTGGGTTTGGCTATAAATTAGGTAGGACGCCTCACATCCTCATGAATAAGCACCAGACAAGAATCCTTACAGTAACGGCTCGAATGAAAAAACATGGATGAAAATGAAAGCATAAAAAAAGTCTTTCATTTCACGTGAGCTGCAGGCGTTCAGGCTGTTCTTGCATTCTGATTGTCTCCATCATAATGGATTTTTGTTTTTACGTCATTGCTTTCTAAACAAAAGAAATAACAGCTTTGCATGTACCTCGATTCAATAAAGTGGGCTCTCCTCTGGTATCAGAGGTCTCTCTTCCATTACATTTTCAACAGCTCGACTGCCAAAGTCAAAGCTGCTCAGGTGAGCTTATGATGGAGCTCCAGCTGGGAGCATTTGTTTTGTGTGTGTGGAAGAGAAGCAATGGAAGCGTGTCTGATGTATTCCTGCTGTCTTTCTTCCACTGCATATAGGGTGACATTGGGGAAAGTGAAGCCAAGGGCAGTATGATGAAGCCCTCTGCCTTTGCTATTACACATGGGACCGCTGGGTCTCGTACTCATTTTCTCCCTTCTCTCTCTCTCTCTGTGTTTTTTATATGTTCTTCCTGTGTGCTGCTGCCATAATAGACACTTAGAAACCTGTTCATGTGGTATATTTTATATGTAATATGTTTGTCATTTGCTATCATCCCAGAGAATAACATAGTGTCGGCCTGGGACATGTGGATTCCAAACGTACCAGATGTGGGCCGGATCTGGGCCGACAAAATGTTGCTGTCTGGGTGTCTTTAAGAACTGATCATTTTCAAGGAAAGGATTTGGACGCTGTCTGGTGCTCTATGTTAAAAAAATTAATTTGGTGGCGTTTACAAGGCAGAGATCTAAAACCATTCAGCTGCAAACAATTTCAAAATCATTTTGCGATTTATAAATTTCACATCTGGAGAGGCATACGCACATTTTGTTTTTCCATTCTCTAAAACATACTTATGCAGATTTGAGAAATGATCGTAAGATCAACCCAGACAGCAACAAAGTGTCGGCCCAGATCCGGCCCACATCTAGTACACGTGGATTCCTCATAGCCCAGATGTGGGTCGGATCTGGGCCGACACTATGTTGCTGTCTGGGAAGTGTAGGACGGTTTCTAGGCAACATTTTATAAATGAGGCTCCGTGTCTTTAAGACTCTATCTTATGTCCTTTTACAAAGTCATGATTTTGTTTTGGGGGTCTACTAGAATAGGTTTTCATCCTTGAATGATCAAAAAATCACCTTATTGTTGCAGCACCTCTCTTCCCAGTCTGACAGTAATGCTCTGTTTAGTTCCCCTCTAGCCTCTTCTAAAAATCACAATATGCTCTGATTGGTCTGGACTAGACTGTTGTGACTGGTCAAATGCTTTGAGCATTCTTAGGAAAAGTCTTGTCTCTTACCAAAACCACAAGTTTCAACATATTACTAAGGCCCTGTCCCAAATGGCAGCCTCACGGTCTTCCTACGAGTCTGCACTTTAGTGATGTAACACCGCTTTGATTGTCGGGTAGAAGTCCGCTGCGGAGCTCGCTTCAGTTTCTGAAACTACATTCTTCTGGCCCACATACCGTATGGAATGACGGCGATGACTCAACCTTAGTGTGGCTAGCACTAGCATACATATCCGGACCTCATCTGGGCCAATTATGGCTCAGTTCTGGCAGCGGCAAAGTTCACATGGGCCACACACAGCAAGACACAACTCGCACTTAAACTGGCTTGATTTGTGTGGGCCAGATACGCCCATATGACATTTGCCGTTGCCAGAACTGAGCCATATGTGCCATAGTTGGCCCAGATGAGGCCCGGATATGTATGCTATCTGGACTTTGTGTTTTTTTAAATTTGCAGACCTTTATCATTCTCAATCAGCAACATTAAAAACTAAAGAAAGTTGAAAATGTAAAAAAGCATTATAGTTCCTCTTTAAAACAAATGCTAAATTTTATACAGAATTTGATGCCCAAATTTGATAGCAAAAATCTGTTAGATAAGATGGCAAGTTAATTTTCTCAATTGTCACAATTTGGGAGCTAATGAATATTCAGTTCTCATCCCAGTTTGATTATAAATAGTTTTCCATTGAATAATTAAATAGAGCAAATAGAGCTTGTGAGGGAGGATAAGCACGGCCATCTGAAACTCTTTAAAGTAGATGGTCAAGGATTTTGAAAATTCATTAGTGAAGCCAAGTTAGATAAAAGCAGAAACTCAAGTCAGGATAGATATAATGGTAAGCTCAGGAGGATTTATGAGACATAACCACTTCATAGAGAGAGAAGCCGTGATAGGTGCAAAGAACTGAAAAGAACATTGAATGAAATCTGTGGTTGGGTTTGTATTTTCTTCCTTTTGTGATTTTATATTAAACAAACACAGATCACTACAAATATAGGTAGTAAAATGTCCTCCCTGTCAATACATTCATCTTCTTTCTAAATATGAACAAAACATTTTCAAAGGCACAATATAATATTGCACCTAATGAATTACATTAACAGGGGAGTCGTCAACTACCAATTATTCACTCATAAAACCATGACACCATTTACTTTTTTATTGTTTTATTTTTCAAATGTGCAAGGTGAATTTCACAGTAGAGATCAATGAATGTTTACTAAACTCACACCATACATACAAGCAAACCAAAGACATAAAAAATAAAATGCAAAGCAGAAATGCAAAAGGAAAATAAAACACTGTTTTAACTTCTGTGGATAAATTAACTGCAAGCTGAGAAAAAAAAAGAAAGAAGTGGCTGTAGAGCATTCACACCTGCAGCAGCCAACTACACAAAAGAATAACTTATAATTCTTTCAAAGCTTTTATTTAACATCTGACAGACTGGTGTTTTGGAAAGTAGCACTGCCATAACTTATTTTCTGTAATGCTTTGTGTTCTTTAAGACTGGCGCAATCACAAAGAAACAAAAGAACACACTCTGTAAAAGAAAAAAAATGCTTGTGTTAATGTCCTGTGTTTTGTGATTCACAATTTAACAGAGCAAAATCATAAACTCTAACAAACCTAAGAGAGTAAATATTAAAATAGAAAAAAAAGCAAAACACACCCATCAGAAAAGAGTAAAAACAGACAAACCAAAAAAATCTACTTTTCAAGTTAGAAATAAAGGACAAAAAAATCCTGTTTACAAAAACTGTGCAAGTACAGCAAACATATGGTACAGTATATTACACATACAACAAACCATTTAAATACAGTACTGTGTATCAACAATAATCCTGAGAAGTGTCCATTTCTGGTTCCCGTGCTACTGAGCGTATGTGAAACGTGCGGCCAACTGCACCAAAGCCAATGTCATTTCTCATCCCTCTCCCTTCACCAAAACCCCAGATGAGGCTCGGCCTCGCGGGCCCCGAAGAGCCCGACATGAGAGCGCATCAGCTGTCCTATTTAAAGACGCCGCTTACCACGTCCTCAGTCTCCGTGTCTGAAAACAGAGCTCTATATTCTGAGACGCTTTCAAGGGAGGAAATAATGTAGTGCAAAATCAGGAACCTGCATGACGAAATAAACATGAGGCCGGAAAAAAAAAAAACAGATGTCGAGAGACAATAACTTAGAAGACTGACAACTTTTGGAAGCGTCAAGCAACGACAAATGGCTGTAAAATCACTGTATATTCTGTACAAGATTGTCAAAAAAGCAGCACCAAAAACGATTCTTCTTCTCCATAGTTTGCGACTGGAAGATAAGGGGATGGAAAGAAATAAAAGAAAGTGTTCATTTACAGGGCATGTGTGAGTACATGAATGCTATATATATATATATATATATATATATATATATATATATATATATAGGAGGACTGGATTCATTTGCAAAACAGACCTTTTCTAAAGTCAAAAGCAAAGTGTACTTTAAGACTTCATATAGGCTTTGCTCACACCATCAATGATGCCTGGGCTTTTCAAATGAACAGGCACTGTAACATCCCTGGATAGCAACACATCTCACTGAACGTTAACCAACAAAGGCCATTTTTCCTGGAATTATTCATTGCTTAAGTTTCTAATGCACTTTATCTGAGAAACAATGACAGAACACCTGTTATTGCTGCCATGGGGTGCAGGCTAGGACTCCTTGAACACGTTTTGGCATTTTGGAGGCATTTATATTCAAACTGCACCTGTAGGTTTCAGATACAAGGACTCGATAAATGACAGTGGAACGTAAGCATCCACATTTTGGCCACCTCTTCTCCCGCTCGATGTTCTCTCCTGATCTGAGCTGTTCTTGTTGTTTGATTGGCTGTCAACAAATTGCCCACTTTTGATTTCAGCAACACAATGCTGGTATCTTTTTTTTTTTTCCTTCTCCAATATGGAGACTGAGAATAATCTTGTAACCTCACTAAAGTCTGGCTGGTGATGTGAAATTGCAAAGATATAGATTTCGACATGGGAGCTGGAGTCCAAATGAAAATTAAAAACTGTTGCAGGGTTGATTGACTTAAAGGAAAAAGAAAAAATTAAGATTAAAAAAAAAAATACAACCACATCTTGGCAAACAAAATAACATACATTAATAATCAAACTTTTCTAAGTTCTTAAGCAAACCACAGAAAGTCTCTTTGTAGGTGGCATGGGTCAACTTAAACATCTGAAAAAATGAAAGAAAAGACAAAAAAAAAACAGTATTCACACTAACAGTGAGCAAAATCGCTCATCATACCCGTATGAATATTTATAGCTATAAATATTATTTTTTTTCACCTATTATTCTATTTTTTTTACTCAGCTGTTGACACACTGCTTGTCCTTAAGGACTGCTCATGTACGCCAACAATGCATGCCAACAACCCAAGCCAAACAGCAACAAAAACTTTGAAGAAACAATGGAGCAGAAATGACTGAACATCCGTGAAAAAAAAAAAAATGATAATTGCACTTATGATTCACTCTTCTAACTGTAAAACAAGCAATTGTGAGGGTGCTTTGTGCACAATAGTCAAACGTAAAACACTGTTGTTGATTTTTTTTTTTACTTTTTCGAAAAGCACCCTCAAGTTTATTGATTGAAACCTTTAACGCTTTAAGACTTCCCCTGCAGTTCTGGTGTTGGGGACACAGACAGCACCATGTATTGAGCAGTACCACCATCAACCTCCTCCAAAAATATTGATCAGCTGTCTCAAACAGCCCGTTGTGTCATGATCTCCCCCTTCTCGCCACTCACAGCACTTTTTGAAGACACTGAGGGTATAGTTTGGCTACCACACACTCAAAATGTCGGCCGAGGTCCCAGAGGCGGTCCGGCGTCTCGTAAACCTTCGTCCAGTGGTCGGCTTCGTCGTCGTACTGGTAGAGAGAGTTCTTGCGGCTGGTGCGGAACACGTGTTCTTCTACCATGACTTGCGTAGCTCGAACGAACAGATTCAATCGGCCCTGAAGCAGAAGCACTTTGATGTAGGGGCTGGTCGCCTGCTCGAAGGGGAGGTCTCTTTTACGGCACCAGGTGTTCTGCTCAATGTCGTACACCTCAACGGTGAATGTGCGCTGGTGGTTCCTGCAGATGCCTGCTATGTAGTAGATGCAGTTTTTATGCAGGGCGGCCAAGCCTTGAGCACGGGGAACGTTCATGGACGGTAAATGCCCCCAATAGTCTTTGCGAGGGTCAAAACAGAAGAAGTACTCTCCTGAGAAAGAGTCGTAATAAAAATGATCAATATCCAAACTGGTTGCCAATATTGCTAAATACGTAAATAACATCACACATTAGTATTTTATATTGTATAGTAGAGTTGTCAAAAGTACCGACTTCGGTAGCAAGTCGGAACTGAAATTTTTCAATTGTGGCGCTTTGGGCGGAATCGTAAACACCTCTGATTGGCCATTGTGTTCACGCGCTTATCGGATATGTCTGTGATTGGCTATAATGATCAACGCACTGGAGCGTTTCAGAGCACACGGAAGTGTTTGAAAGTGTTTTAAAAAACGGGAGCGTTTGAAAGCTTTCTGCTCCCGTCTGTATCTGTGCAAGCGCTCGGTGAAGAGCGTCATTGATGTATATTTACAACATGTTTTTGAAGCGCTGATCATTGTAGCCAATCAGACATGTCCGATGAGCACGTGAGTACAATGGGCAATCAGAGGTGTTTACGAGTCTGCTCAACAGCACTTTTTTTAAATTTCAGTACCGACTTGGTACCGAAGTCGGCACTTTTTGACAACTCTATTGTACAGTGTCAAAAAGAAACTACTTAACTGAAAAAAGTACACTACGGTAAGTACATGTGATATAAGGACACTAAAATAGTGCTACCAATATTTTTTAAAATAAGAGAAAAGTGTAAATTTGTATTTATGAATGTTTCAGTGTGTAATATAGACTATAAACAATCTTTATTTTAACCACACGATTCAATCAAAGCATCATATCATCAAAATTGGATTGCGACTGAAGCATGACGGACTTTACATTTTTCTTTCTAAATAAGTATTTTTTTATTTTGACCAATGGCACTTTTTTTCAGGGGCTGAAACGTCAGTGCATCCCTAAAGATTAAGAGCTACTCTAGCTCTTTTATGCTCTCAGTTATTGCTGATTTTGCTGAGAGAGGTTAACCCATCTGACCTTATCATCCAAGCAGAGCTAGAAGACATGACAGGCCAATGAATTACAAGGATATATGTGTTTGTACACTTTGATGACCCTGATTTCAGGCGACTCTGCAATAACCCCACTCACCTTGCAGCACATAGATGCGGTCCTTATACTCCACTGTGCTGTGGAACTCCATGGCCACCGGCATGGGACTGACCGCCGTCCAGCAGTTGTCTCTGGTATCATAGCACTCCACGGATTTCAAAGCATTTCGTCCGTCCCCTTCGTACACTCGACCACCCAGAGCGTAGAGTTTCCCGCAACAGTGCACCAGCCTGCAGCCGATGCGTGCCCGGAGCATGGGCGACCGTGGGAGCCACCTGTTGCCAGCATGTTCGTACTGCCAGAAGTCACTCTCTGCGCGGTGGTCGATGCACACCTCGCTGTTGCTCGGCCGATAGCCTCCAGCAATGAAGATGTCGTTCTCTGATGAGACCAAAATGCCGACCTCTCTGAGGTCATTGGGCGGCTTGCACAGCTTGTACACCTTCCCGGCAGCAATGTCCAGGCAAGGCACGGTCTGCTTCTTCCCTGAGTGCTTGTGAGCTGCATCGAAGCAGATGACCATCTCGGATGCAGTCATACCCAGCCGCTGTGGACAGCCGTTGGTGCCGTTGAGCCAACCCTTATCCGAGGAATCCCTGGACAAGGCCAGGGCGAAGGCTGGGGGTATACGGCTCAGAAAGGCCTCGTCCAGCAGGGGCAAGCGGATGCATTTGGCAAAAACCTCGGGTAAATCTACCTCCCGCCGCGGACCGTCGTACTCCAACCAGTGCACAATGCTTTCGTACACGTGCTCCTCTTTTTCCACGTTCAAATCGTCACTGTTGAGAATGCTGACCAGCTGTTCTTTGGTCAGATGAAGGAACTCCTGCTCTCCCATCACACACAGAAACTTCTTGCGGATGTAATCCTGCGAACGCTCACGCAACTCTTGGTGGCCATAGGCATCTGCGAACATGAAGACCCCAATGCAGTTCTGAGGGTCTAAACGGCTGATCATAAACTGGGCACATTGGTCTTGGAGGGCTGGGATCTGGAAGATGCTGGCGGCGGTAAACAGGGCCTGCACGTTAGACTCGGTGAGAGTGACCCGTGAGGTGTAAGCATAGTCCAGAACCAAATGCATGGACTCTGACTCCACGCCAACAATCCGCACCTCCCTCTGACTGCTCTCTGTAAGGCCACTTGTGAACATGGATCTGAAGATAAAACAAAACACCATTACAATGTGAACACAACAAAGCAGGAGTTATGCATCATTGTAAACAGTTGATAAAGAAAACGCAGGTGTAACAGTATATTGGATCCGTGAATTCTGTATTAAAATGACAGCAGCCTAATAATCCTGCAAGTTATTTTACATTTGATTACAGTTTACTATATTAAGGAACAAGACCTACCTGAAAATCTTAAAACTCTGTTTATTTCATTTGTATCTTTGTTCGGTTGGGTTAATTTGTGCTGTTGTTGCTAATTTGTTCTCATTTAAGTGTTTACTTGTCTTTAATAATGCTTGACATGTATATTAGTTAGGCTAGTTGTTTTTGCTGTGGTATTTTTGTTAAAACCATACACAAAAGTTCCTTGTGCAAGTGTCCTTTAGCCTGTTGATTTATGTTCATGGTATTCAGCTGCAACAAAATGTCAAAAAGACTTAGAATAAATGTGAATGATATCTATTTTTTTTTAAGATAAGAATCGGAATCAATACACAAAATTGGAATCGCTAAAATTCAAATGATACCTAACCCTACTACTGAGAGACAATAAAGTGCCCTTATTATGTTATTTTAAAGGTTCCTAATTTTGTTTGTCTCCTATTGTAGAAGGTTTACTCGCAAAGGTCAAAAAACACTTTAATTTTATCATAATATACATTGCACATCACTCAAACGACTCGTCAGATGAATGAGTCTCTCTAAATCCCTCCTTTCTGAGAGCCTACTGCAAAGACAGTAACAATGGCGTCGATTTTACCATATCAATCCGAGTGCGAGTCCGATGATGAAACACTGGAAGAACTAGTTATTCAACCCGGACTTCCATCGCAAGGACTGCTTGGGCAGGACGTTTCTCAGAGATACGCTACTTATTTTGAGGTACATTGTGAGATGTTGCAACTATAATTCCTCACCATCAGCATAACAAGTGTATATCCATCAACAAACCGATGTGTATATTTCTAATTTATTGTGGTGCACATGCGAGAACTGTATTAACTGTATCAATAACAGTGCATACATTAGCCAAGCACTAAAGTTTATGACTGATTAAATTTGCAAAACAAATCTTGCTCAATCCTTTATCTTTACTCAAAGTAGTAAGAACGATAGACAATCTGCATTAATAAACCCAAGCAGGAAGGCCTAAAAACGGATGTTGAGGTTGCGGTTTTTTTCTGCTCCATGCGCCAGTAACATTGGTTTTGTGGTTTCACAGAACCAAGATATGCAGTTATTGAAATGTTATCTATAGTAACAGGACAGTTTTGAGTGTCATTGCTTGTCTGGAGCTGCTGGCAACTAACAACAAACTCTTGCTTGTACAGTATATATTCTTGTGTACTGTATGTTCATTTTTTGTTCTTCCTTCTCATTCATTTATCATCTTCACTTGATTTTCCGCATGCATTGCGGGTTTGTGCAATGAAGGGAGGGCTGTTTGTTTGGGTTGATTTTTACATATCAAAAGTGTTTCTCAGAAATCACTTGCTGAACCTTTAAAACAATGTCTTGAATGATTTTATCACATTAGTCTCATGCCAACAAAGTCTTGCAGCAATATTCTTGAAACAGTAGATATTTTAATGTTAATTGCCTGTCCCTGTGCACTTACACTGTAAGCATCTTTACTTAGTGTAAACATTTTTTTTATATATATATATATATGAACTAAGGGACAAATGCTGCCAATAGAGCTCATATTGTATTGAACCAGGAAACGTTTTCTTTTGTAATTAAAGTCACCATGAATTCAAAAAGGACAATTCCTATTTATGGCATATTGCATTTTTTTTATATAAATAATTTTTATGGTAACCATCCTTTTTTTTATATATATATATAAATGTGCCCTCGTAATTTTTAATCTTGCAGTGAAATCTCTTCTCAACACTGATGATGTTTACAGGCATGAGGGCGAGACAAACTGTCACTCACATGAGATCACAGCAATACCAAACCACAACGATCCAATGATACAATCAATTCCTGATGGACAAAAACTCCCATCCTACATTTTTCTTGTTCGAGAAGCAGTTTCACTTAGATGTACGTCATATTAGGGGAGAAAAGACAATCGCAACTTCCGTTTCATGCGGACTGATAAGTATTTCTATCAGCCAAAATGAATAGGAAATCACCGAATGTCTAATCCAGGGTTTCTCAAACTCGGTCCTGGAGGGCCACTGTCCTGCACAGTTTAGCTCCAACCCTGATCAAACACACCTGAGCAAGCTAATCAATGTCTTCGGAATCACTAGAAACTCACAGCTAGGTGTGTTTGATCAGGGTTGGAGCTAAACTGAGCAGGACAGTGGCCCTCCAGGACCGAGTTTGAGAAACCCTGGTCTAATTAATCAGTTTAAAACTTTCATATCCGTGAATAATAAATAATTGAATGAATAAATCTTTATACATAATATCTGCAACGAATGAAGGGTCTGTGTTTCAATCTAGGCAATATTTTGCAATTTCTCAACAAATGTTACAAAAACGGTTGATACTTAAAGCTTAGAGGTGGGGTCTGTGCAGGTGGTACCTGAAGTAAGGGCTGATGGCAGCGAGGACATTTCTGTGACAAGAAAATGTCTTCCCATGGTCCACTTCCACGACAATGTCAGTCAACTGAGCTTCGTCGTACAAGGCTTTAAGCTGCTGGAGGATATTACAGGCATGTAGGGCATCTACCCCGTTGTAACTTGTGCTTGCTGGAGTCCCATTCTGTACTTGTAACAGCTTTCCTATGTCTACAAGACAAAAGCGTTTGACAGTTGACATGATGACATTTCATAGCGGAAATATACAACATGAATTACAAGTAGGATTCTTTTACAGTGACAGTTTTACGTTCTAATTTCTCACAGTATGTCTAAATGTGTTTATATACAGTTTACACACACATAAATATATATTATATATAAATATAATTATATATATGCACACATATATTATGTAAACAGACTTTTGTGTTAGATACGATTAATCGATTACAGCCCTAATTCGAACCTTTAAACTGACATTAACGCTTAACTAGCCCTTGATTTTCGGTAGAACTAAAGGCGGAGTCAAAAACATAGGGTTTCAATGAAAATCCTGCTAAACAACAACTTGACAAAACAAAGACTTTAGTAAAGAGCTAATTTAACAGATGTTCTCAACCCACATCCTCTGTGCAAAAAGTCAACGACATCCAAGCTTACTTGCAAATGTTGTTTCAGAGCTATTCATAGTGACAAAAATAACAGACAAAACAAGTTTCCCATAAACCAACTAACCAACCACAGCCCTTCTATGTGTGTGCAACTAGATCCGGGAAAAAATAAGCCATATGGTCTAAACAACTAGTATTGCTTTTGACATGCTCAGACATTTAATACTCTCCTGCTAATCTGATCAAATACATTTGTTTGGTTACTACGAGTAAGCGAGTTTCGATGCTTAACTTATTAGCTGTGCTAATCCAGGTGCTGTTTTACCGGTTAGCACAACATCAGGCTAGTCCGGTCTTGAGCCATTCAAGTCCAGGCTAGAGCCGTTTCATAGCACGAAATATACCGTGACAACGCATTGTTGTCATGAAAGTACACAGTTAAACGAAGGTTAACGTAGTTGAATGAATGGTATCGTAAACCAGCGAGCATTAAGCGAGTGTTTACAGTCTCTCGCAGAGCTAGTCTCGCTAGCTGCTACCTATCCGTACTTTTCTGCCTATATCCAAACAAACACCGGAGTTCGCCGTATATTTGATCAAACCGTCAAACTCTATCACATTCCATCAAAACAAACTAATATCACAGATAAATTACGCGTATACAAGTTAGAAAACTTTTGGACATAAGTTTGGATTTTGAAGAGAAGATCTAACCTCCACTGGCAGCCATTCTCCCCAATCTGTCTCACAGCGACTGGGAAGACGTCACTAATGGCACGGAGCCCCGGAAACAGGCAGCAGCCAATCAGCGTTGCCCGGCCGCCCATGACAGCCAATGGGCTTTTTTCGAGGCCGTCTGTTAAAGCAATATCAGGGGAGTTTATTCCAATAGGAACGACTGTGCTTGTTTTTAACTGATATTTATATGCCCCTCATGTTTATGGCGGTTACGGCCCTGAATAATAACTGGTGACACATCTATTTTATCTTATCTTTCTTCCTCACTTTTCTTCGCCACATTTGTCTTCTGTTCCCGTTGAAATTGAATTGACATTTATGCCATTACAAGCACTACAACTTCCACAACTTAAAGCTTAATGTAGCCTGGTAAACAAAACCAACCCAGCAGCTCCCCCTCTTTCTTTTCTTTTCTTTTCTTTTCTTTTCTTTTCACTTAAGATTTATTTGTAAAGTACTATTAACAATAGTAACTGTTGCAAAGCAGCTTTACATAATTGGAAGCTCAGACCCCCAGTGAGCAAGAACAATGTGGCCAGAAAAAACTCCCTGAGAGTAAAGAAGAAATTTTAGGACTAATCAATGGTAGGCCTACTGGAGGAACCTGATTCCAGACCAGCCTGAAATAATTATGTGTGAGTAACAGAAACTGTAATATATTCTTCAATTACATGGATTTCTGTAGCTGTCATGCCAGAGCCACACTTAGTAGCTTCAGACCGGGACAAGTTTGGATAATGCTACAAATGTATGTGTTTTTAGTGTTACCCAGGGAGTCCCACCCTTTTTTGTAAGCCTTTGACCTAAAATATTTACTACCCCCCGTGATTTTAAGTAAAAAATGTAAGTAATTTAATAACACATTTGCATGTTCACTGTTCACTGATGTTGGCTAATGGTCACATGCAGGTAAACAAATAAATCAAAATAAATAATATTTTATATAATAAGTGGTTTTTTTTATTATTATTATTTATTTATTTTAATTTTACATTTTATGATTTAATTATTTATTTGCTGTTTTAATCAACCCATGAGCGTCCTTGCAGTTCCCTCGCAGAATAAGATTTTTATAGTAAATAAGCACTTTTCACCCAAATTCCCATTTTAATGCATTCTGGTGTTTTACTTTAAGTTTTTTTTTTTTTTTTTTTACTCCATTATAATCAATGAATAATAAAATTACTGAATTACAATTTTTTTAAATCAGCATAAATACAACAATTTACAACATACAAACTTTTATAAAATGTATCACAATGTATACAAACTTTTAATGTATAAATAAAAACATTTATTTATTTAATCATATACAATTATGAGATCTAAATGAACTGAAAATAATTTTATATAATAACTTTTTTTCTTATGTTGTGGCGAAAAGTGACCCAAAAACATTCTTTACAGGTTGTGAGAGATTTACTTACTGGACTAAATCAAGGAAAAGTCAATCTTTTTACCAGAATATTGAGTTTATGACATTTAGAAATCATTTAGGCATTTAGACATCTATGCATTTAGAAAACAGATGGGGAGACTTTTCATTTCATGCCATAAATACTAAATACATCCATTTCAAACTATCTCTCCCTCTCTGTAGATAAATTGCCATGCTGTTGTCAATCAGCTCAAGGAAACATTAGAATTGTTTCAAGGTTCATCTTCAATTATCCAGACCTTTGTAGTTTATATGGATGATGTCTCACACAATGTAATTCTTCAAGGTAATTTATTCCCCAAATTCAGAAGTGTTCCTGCTTTCCTGCATATGAATAATTTATTCAAAATAATACACATTGTTCATATTTGTTTCACATAAGACAATGGAGTTGGAATATATTAGTTGTACTTTCTGATCCTCTGTGAGGATTCGGATCCTCTGCCTTATCTCAGGCCCGAGGATAAAAGCACATGTTTTGGCACAGCTCAAACCATTTTCTTTTCTTCCTGTCAGTCTAGAACAGACAAGAGATCCATTTTTGTTACTATCACTGCACAAAAAGGTGGTCCAATAAGGTATAAATGCAATCCAGGCAATCGATTTCACTTTTTCCCCAATTCCTTTCCTCCACAGCAGCAAGAACAGGCCATGAAATTGCATCCAGCCAGTCTGAAATGAAAGGCTTTCTGTTGCCGTGGCTGTATTATATCTTTTTGCTTATGTTTACATTCCTATAACCTGCTACTTTTATATATAGTGCTGGATTTCCTGATATCAGCGCACCATATCATCATATGTCCCTGGGACTGCACACTTTGTACTAACATCAGAGCAAAGCGGATTTAATAATTCAAAATCCGAACAGGTCAAACCTGAAAAAGCTGTATTCCTTGCAAAAATCAGAATATACCCAGGACTGCGGAAAGCAACAATCACACTGCAAGGTTTTAACCTTGTAGTATTCCCTCATATAGCAATGCTACTTGATAAGCTGCTGTATTTATTTTATATTTTTTTATCTGGAATTGCTTCAGAGATTTCTTGCATTTCTATTTAAGCTGTTGACAATAAAGACATTTGTTTTGGTAGCCAATCATTTTTTTAAGATATGCATACACACCTGTCAGGGACAGACAACACCAGTGACAACAAATATGTTATAGTTAGCTTTGCATTTCATCGTTAAGCATGGCATCATTGAGGTCAGGCTATGATATAATCAGGACCCTGACGAGGAGCACTGAGGTCTTGTATCATCAAGGGTTTTATTTTGCAATATTGATAGCTGACTGTACATTATCCTGCTTCTTACATTAACAAATAATGCTCACCAAATAAACATGGACATGAAATAATGATTTGAGTTGAAATTATTATGGAATTTTACCTGCATATTCACTGTAAAAAGTGAATAGTTGGATCAACTTAAAATTACTTAAATTGGTAACACCTAAAAAAATTAAGTTAACTCAACTTAAATTATCACGTTTTTCACAATAATTTAAGTTGAGAAAACTTAATTTCTTTAGGTGTTACCAATTGAAGTAATTTTTTTAAGTTGATCCAACTGTTCACTTTTTACAGTGTTGTTATTGGGTTAGTTCACCCAAAATATAAATGTGCCATCACATTGACCATTGTTTGGCAAATTTTCGCTGGAGAAATTCAGTCATTTTAATAGGCAGATTCTGCAATGGGTTCAATTTTGTCACACGGATTTGCCACGTTGGCCATCAGAAAGGTGCTTACTTTAAATGTAATGTATTATGTGTGAGCTGTGATTCATGCATCTCTACACTATTGACAATGAGCAATAGACCTTTAAGACTTTCATCTTTGAAACACAAATGAAGATATTTGTATTGAATCCTGAGAGATTTCCGTCTGTTGAAAGTTCATTTCGCCTAGACTTTGATGCTTCAAAATGTTCATAGAGACATTGCAAATGTAGTCCATATGAATCAAGTGGAATCAAGGTCATGTGAGGTCATTTTTTATTACAATCAATGTTTATTACTTCTATCATTTGTATGAAATGAGATATCGACTCATCAAATGAGTAAATAAATTATTCTAAATTAATTACGATAAATAAGTTAATAAATAATGCATAACAGTACAGTATTATAATAAAAAGAACCATAATAAAGTAACTTAATAGCAATTAAATAGTGTCCAAATAATATTTTAGACATCTTATTTCACAGTAAGGGTAAATGGGCCTTTGTACAAGACAAAAATATTGATGACTTAAATTTTAGGATGGGGGATGGCTTATTTTTTAGGATGAGGATGCTCATATTTGGGGGTACTTGGCATCTAAAAAATGTAAAACCCCTGGTCAAGAGAACCATGATAAAGAATGGCCAATATGACGTACATTATGAGAAACTGATTCACCAAATTCTGCTTTAACAGATAGAAAAGTGCAGAAATCAATGTGAAGTGCAGTTCAAGAAAAAACTCCCTTTACTGTTTGACTAAAACTCTTCATATGTGTGCATGTGAGCAGTAGGAAATATATGCTGAGAGAAATTGTACTAGGTAATAAATTGGCCCACTAAACACCTCTCAGGCTGTGAGATCTCACTTCTTTCACCAGCTGATGAAAGAGAGAATGGAAAGGCAAGAGAGAGAGAGAGAGAGAGAGAGAGAGAGAGAGAGAGAGAGAGAGAGGTGTACAGGGAACACAGCTGCCGAAGCTGTAGCACTGAATTGCAGAGGAGACGCTGTAGGGGAATGAAATGAAAAGCAAGAGGGAGAGAAAGCAGGGGGTGTAATTGTAGTTTAAATGTGTGTTTTAGTCAGAGATGGAGGTAATAGGTTATTATATGCCTCCGGGGACTCGTGTTATAGCATCTGCAGATGCTCAGAGAAACCGTTCAGTCTCCCGCGTCTTCCCTCGCCACCCGTGATGAGGCAAATAGGAGCGCGATGGGAGGCAGCAGTAAATACCTGCCCAAGCTTCCCGCCTCATGTTTAAAAAGTGCCTCTCTACCCCCCATACGTGGAATGAATATGCGAGCATCTGCGAGTAGCATGTCCATCACTCGTGGCTTCATCTCACAGAGAGAACAATCTTCCTGGAGCTATGTGTGTCTTAACAATGGTTATCATACATGCTGGGGAGCCACTTATTCAAATGAGCGAACAATTATTTTGTTTGCAGGGGAATGCTAAGAATAAGAGGATAGCGTGCTAGGCTAATGTGTCACAGGGGAACTTGTCGATTAAGCCACCAGGCCTTTTTGGATTATTCTCCATGACTATAATGAAATGTTTTTATTGGGAACATGATGTTGCGTAGCAAAAAATCTAAATATATGAAGATTAGCCTATCTGGTAAGGGTCTGGTCCAAGATAACATGGTTGATACAATGTTAAGTTTTGATTCAAACCATCATTTTGTTTGAGGTTGATATTTCAATGTTTAAAGTGTTGTTGGATCAGCATTGAAATTTTGATGAAAGTCGACAGCATAGTGACATTGAGCTAACAGTGATTTGTAGTTGATGACCACAAGATCATGCAGGTATGTATCTCTGATACATCAATCAGTGGTTGATGGATCAGAGATACATACCTCTGATACATCAGTGGTGATGTATCAGACATTCTGATACATCCCAATCAGTGGTGCGTTTTCAAACCATGATGGGCATTTTCAACTGCTTTACCCGATTTACTCCAATCCACTGGGGGCTTGGTTTATGGGTGGGCCTTCATAATTTCAGCAAATCTGTTGAAAATGGTTGAATAACATCCATTGTAGTTTGAGATTGGCCACTGATTGGTAAATGGCCGTTTTGGTTTTGCATGTGCATTTCTCAAGGCTTGTTCGACTTCATGCAGCACTGCGCAGACCGATCGGCGGCTGACTTGAAGCAATGCGCGCCGACGCCACATGACTGTAACGTATGCTATCAAAGAACCACGAGAGCAGCCTGGTTCATTCTCTGAATGAGCCGAGCTCTGATGACGACACAGCTGTTCCACGATTGGCCAGATTCACCGCATGACGTCACCCGTAGGTTTCTGAAGAGCATTTTTGAAGCCTTAAGTGAGCGTAGCTGGCCGTCGCCATCTTGGCAGAGGATAACCGCAAATAAGCAAAGAGGCGGGACGTGGGTTGAGCTGAGGTGCCTGGTTGTTGAAACCACGCCCGCCTAGCTCAACGTGATCAAGTCTATGGATCAAGTTAGCTCAGGCGGATGGAAGATATTGGCGAATATTTGAACTGAACCGAACGTTTCCAGCTTACTCTTGAGGTAAATTAAACACTCACCGGAAAAAATGGAGCCCACGCTTCTTGGACGATATGTTAGTACAATTAACCACACAGCAATACATATTAATTGATAATTGTATGAAATAATCATAAACTGTATAAGGAAATAATCCTGAAAAAAGCACAGAGACAGCAAATTCAACGGCTGGTATTAGCTGAGGTGACGTAACAGACAACGCTGACCGCAGCGGCAATCAATCCACCTGTCACTCAAGTGGCCATGGCCTTAATTATGCAGAACTTTAAGGCCTCAAAAATTTGAAATGGATGAGTTACATTTTTTTTAGAAAAACTCACAGTTGTCATGAAGGGCAAAATGAGCTATATAGACCAAAACCACTTTTTGCAACAGGCTGTAGGCTAAACACAATTTTTTTTCTGCTATAAAGTTGGACATTTTAACATGGGTTTAATATGGGATTGACTCTCTTTTGCTGCCTGTCTCTAGTCACTTCCATGTTAGTTTCAAGCATAGACTGTAAAAAAGGTTTCAAGAGAGAGACAGGAAGGTTGCCGCTTGATTTATTCTCACACCTTCAGTTCCACTAATGCTCACAGATCTGTTTTTTTTATAACAGTAAAAGCTTTTCATGTAGTCGCATGTGTCATGTTTATCAAATTAAAATTGATTAAAAAAAGTAGACCCCACTTCATTGATAGTATAGGCCTTTGTTGAACTTTATTCTTGTACAAACAGATGCTGTATTAAGCAGTACATAAAGTATTGAATGAAAATGTCTCTGAAATATCTGTGTATTTGTCAAATATTGCATTTATTTAACTTCAGCTGTGGTAAAGTATGCAAACACAGCGCGAGCGTCACTACGGGAAGCAGAAAATGTCCGATTCGCGTCTCTGTTTTCAGCTCCTCATGCCTGCACCCGGCAACTCTCGCCAATTGGTTACATCCATTCGAACCAGGTGTAGAACACACCTATTGGTGACTGCATAATCACCTGACCTGGGACTTGATGATATCCTGTGCCTTATCTCCTACTACCTGATTACTGCTTAATAAGGTAGGCCTAATCATTTATATTCCTGAATCTGTATTAAATTTGAGGAATGTAACTGATCTCCAATCAGTTTAGCCTGAAGAGGGTATGCGCGTGATGTCACCATCGGCCGGAGTGACTGTGGTTACACCCACTGAGTGGCAAAAAGACACAATGTTTTCAGTGTGAATGCCCCGAAAAACGCATCTAAAATGGGAAAGAACTTTGCGATTGACTGTACAACTAGAAAAATAAAAAAGTGACGTCAATGCATATCCTCTAAACATCCCTGGTGGACAGGAAAAAAAAAAATGCACAAAAATGCATATTAATATAAAAAGGTAACAGGGAAAAACATACACATACAACCCAATCAGTTGGTTCTCTTCTGTTTTTGCATGTGTTTATAATTTCTTTGTATGACTGTCTGGCCAAAAATAATGTCCGCACAATTTGATGTTTTATTGCGAAATTACAAATAAAACAATTGACTCCAAGGACTATAGAATATATACTTACAAAATCTTTGACAAATTTTAATAATATTTGAAGATGTATATTTTCTTTGGCTAGACATCACTTTTGGGCACTACTGTATATGCATATATATTTAATAATCTCGCTGAATGTAACATTATGCCACCCACATTATACATTTACAATACCAAGAGTTCTTCACAGTTTATCTTTCTCCCTCCCTCCCTCTCTCTCTCTCTCTCTCTCTCTCTCTCTCTCTCTCTCTCTCTCTCTCTCTCTCTCTCTCTCTCTTTTGTAACACTTCATTAGGCTTAGTGGTCACTGCATCTGTCCTTCAGGTTATTAATGCAAATAAATAAGGCACAGTGGAACCTGCTGTAAGGGAACTCATTTGTCCTACCTGTCAAGCTGATGGATCCAGTTTTGTACAATCATGCTTTTTTTAGCATCCTTCTAATTGTTCTCTCTCTCTCTCTCTCTCTCTCTCTCTCTCTCTCTCTCTCTCTCTCTCTCTCTCTCTCTCTCTCTCTCTCTCTCTCTCTCTCTCTCTCTCTCTCTCTCTCTCTCTCTCTCTCTCTCTCTCTCTCTCTCTCTCTCTCTCTCTCTCTCTGCTCAGCCTGCCCTCTCAACAGCAGTAAGCCCCATGAAGCTCACTTTGGTTGCTTTGCTCTGAGAACAGAGAGCGAGGGAGAGGGCGACGGACCCCCGGCTGAGAGGTCTCCTGCACTAATAGCAGAATCGGATTAGAGAAAGTCCCTCAGCATGAGCGGTGAGCGACCGTGTGTGAAAGCTCTGGCTGTCATCAATATTGCTGCAGCCACACGGAAAGATCCTTCAGCAAATCCAATTGCATGCCATGAATTCTGAGGTCCCAGCAGAAACTTCTATGGCCTTTCTTCATTTTTTATCTCGTTCCTCGGGAGAATATTTTCAGCAATCATGTCAATGTAATGTATCACAAAGAGGCAATCACATAGTCCTCGAGTTCAGGACTGGAGGCAGAAAATGTAACTTCAGTATATTTGATCTTCATGCCGTACAGTGGTATACCATTCAATCCAATAGACCGTCTCTCATATGTTGCTTCATGTGATTTTCCTACACAAAGCAATACCTTTCATATTCCACATATGTTCTGGATTTACCTTTCCATGCACAATTGTATTAAAGCAACTTAGTCATTAGAATTTCAGACATCTTAAGAAATCAGAATGAAACAGAAATCAAATATAATTTCAACATATTTTATTAGTCTTTTATATAAAAAAGTAACACTTTATTTCCAGTCCACTATAGACATTCTATAAATAACTTTGCAACTACATGTCAACTAACTCTCATTAAAGTATTAGTAGACTGTCTGCTTAATATCTAGCACTTTATTTTGATGGTCCATCAAATGACTGTAAGTAATTTTGCAATTACATATCTTATTCTACTAACCCGAACTCTAACACCTAATAACCTAACTAATACTCTAATGAGAGTTAGTTGACATGTACTTAGTTGCAAAGCTATTATAGTTAAAAGTGTATATAAGTGTATACCCAATAATTGTCACAATCCTCAGTCACCAGTCCAGTCACCTCAGCACACTACGTTTCCCAGAATCCCTCCTGGCTTGCACCTGCTCAAACTCCACAATAACCATGTCTGTCTGTGATTACCCTCATCGGCACCTTTCTGTTTAAACTCACCAGTCAGTTCACCATTTGTCTGGTCTCGTTGTTCAACACTGAACACTCACCTGACTAAACTCGCCTGCATGTGCAATCACGTCTAGAACTGTCCAGTCTTCTTCAGTCTTCTGTGAAAGATACTTACCTGTGCGATCCTTTCCCGAACTGTCAATTCTTCAGTCTTCATCCATCTTCTGTGATCATCTCATCTTCAAGTCTTCCGGTTTTCCTCTCATTCATCATCACCAACTGCAACAGATAAGAACTGTCACTTTCCTGCCAGCATCATCATATTGATCTGCAATCCAATTACTCACCTTCTCAAGTCCCTTATGTCACACTTGTGTTTGCATTCTTCTTTTCCGAGACAATAGCCGCTTTCCGACCAAGTAGTTCTAGGAACTGTCCACTTCTAAACAGTTCTAAGAACTACTCTCCCCAAACTCGGTTTTGCTGTTTGCGTTCGCACTGGCCAAGTGGCCATAGGAACTGGTAGGAGGGGTAAGGGAGTGACGCAAGCACGGTGACTTTTATTTTGACGGCGCGACGGACCTTTATTTTGGCGGCGCTGAGAACGCCAGAGCAAACAATGCTCGCATTCTCTGTGTTTATTAGTTAGCGATCTGTCTAACAGTACTGTTTAATATCTTATTAAATAGAACTGTTATAGAAAGTAGACAGTATATGAAAAAAGGTTATTAGCCTACATAATCATGTTTGGCTTGGTCCCCTCAAAGTTGTGTTGGATTTTCTCTTCAGCATTTAAGGTTTAGAGACCCACCTATCACTGTTTTCCATGTTTGTATAGTTAGTTTATGGAGTAAATATATAGGCTATAATCTGTGTGTTTACATTCTAGCTGTGTTAAAAATGGCGGGTGCTGGTGTTCCGCGTGCGTTCGGTCAATCAGCGTACACTAACGTCACAGATAGTTCCTATAGTGCTGGTTTAGACCCTACTCTGAAGTAGGACCTAAATTAGTTCCTCCAAATGGAGTTCCTAGAACTAAAATCGTTCCTAATTCCACGCCGACATCCGGGTACTATAGCTAATAGTTCTAGGAACTGTGAAAAGATTCCTCCGGTTGGAAAGCGGCTAATAATAACTTTTCAAATTTTATAATACAGAGTTTTTTCACTATAGATTTCATTTTCCACTAACCCCAAAGCATATCTTACTGGCCCCCGCTTGAAAACCCCTGTATTAATCTACACAAGGCTATAGATCTTATGCGCCAGAGAAACATGCAGCCATCTTTAAAATTTTGTGTTTTACCTTCCGTTTTTGCGGTAGCTCTATATATTTATATGTCATCCCTGTCGAAGAGTAATTAGCTGGTCAAGAAGATTTACTTACACCGTAAACCTGAATAAGTTGTCAAAACTATAAAAAAAAATTGTTTTTAAGTTAAGAAATGTAAAGCGGAAATAGAACAGATTTTGTACTCATACATTTTAATTGCTCTTAACTTGAAATATTTATACGCTATTCATACATTTAACTTAAAATTACTATGTAATCTCAACTTAAAAAGTTTTAGTAGTGGAAACTTGACTAACTAGCTTATTCAGTAAATGCTAACTTGCTAGTTGGTAACACAATGCTTTGATAGAATTGGCATAGCATTGCTGAATATGTACAGCAATATAGCGAATTTAACACATATCAGTTCTCAAGCTCATATGCTCCACTCATCACCATGATGATAACCCCCCCAAAAACCCAATATAACAGAAAATCTTTTCAAAATTAGCTTAGCAAAACATTAAACACTACTCAATCTCCCATGGAATGCTAAATTAAGTTCACTATGAAATATCTGAAATCACCACAGCTAACCTCATAAATATGACACAGGTGTCCTTATTATCTTGACCAAAACACATCATAGCAAACTGTCGCAGCACAGTCTCAGCGAGCACGGCTTGAAGTGTCCAGCTGCCCTTGGGGGAGTGAGAGAGAAAAATTCATAGACAAACTCTGACCTAGAGAGCGGAGAAGGGGGGAAAGGAGGGCCGTGTTTTTTCGAAAGCTCTGAGGGAGAGGGTGGTCGGCATTACTATTTGATTGATTCCCTGGCTGTGTTTCCAGAGGGCTGGACTGATCCCAGGTCAGATGAGAATGTTCCAGCTTAAGATCACACCCTGGATATAGATGCATCTGAACCAGCCTCAGGCATCCATTCCTTTAACAAGGGCACCGTAGCTTTACTGCCCTTGCAACAGTGTGTCACTGCCATGAAAACAAACACAATACTTTATTCAACAATAACTCGGCACATACATTGTGCTAAGAAAAATGTGCCATTTCTTTATAGGCTTCAGCTAAATTTGTTAAATGGTCGAGTGTACGGCTAATGTATAAAACAATTGATTTTCACATGCAACAGTTGAAGAAAGTTACTACACTTTTACTTTATGCAAACAGCAATATAGCAGAGACTGGGGTAAGTTGTCACATGCGGAAGATTTAGTCAAAAATCCAATGAATGTGTGTTTTCTCTAGTAGTAATGTTGAGTGTAAAACTCTCTTAGTAATTATTAATTGTATTTTAGTGAATAATAATTGTATCCTCCACACTAAAAGTCTAGTATCAGCATATTTTGAAATGTATGTTTGGTAATTCAGGCCATAACTCTATATAATGAAAGTGGATTGCAATGGTGAGACAAGGGTGTTTTTCATAAATTCCAGGTCAACTTACCCGGGTAACAATGTGCTTTTCGGGCATGTTGATCACAGAAGGTCAATCTGTGCTCACTAAACTTCCCCCCCACCCCCCCCCCCCCACCACCCTTGACTTACCAAAATAACTATTCACTAGAGTAAACGTTTTGACAACTATAGCCACGGTTTCTCCTATATGTCACTTTAGTAAGAAAATATCCAAAGTGAATGTAAGTGGAACTAAATGATGCTCCTGTAATGTATTTTGTCATGTCAGGTATAAGAGCCTCTATTTTAAGCAGCTTTTGTAAGAAACCATCTTCCAAGACTGCAATGCAAATGTAAGTGGAACTAAATGGCTTTTATATTGTAATTTTATAGCGATATGGATGTCCTGATTAACATGGTAATGTCTTGGATTATGCTGCACAAACGCTATGTCGTGTTATTGGATATTTGAAGCAATGAATTAGAGTAGTTTCCGATGTTATACTGCTTATTGAGCATTTTGCATCAAGCTGAAATGGAGTTTATTCGGGTTGAAATCAATTGAGCTGAGAAGCTCAGTAAACTGTAGTTAGGCTGCACAGAATTGAGCAGATTGAATAAAATTGAGCTGAGTTTGCTGCTGGAGTTAATGCGAACTGAGCTGAATCGACTGGAAAAGTAGAGATGAACTGGGTTTGCGCTTCAGAAGGAACTAAAAATACATGCTGGTATCTTCATCACGGATGCCATCTGCAAAAAATAATGCCAATTAGGGCCTATGTGATTTAAAAAAATGTATAAAAATTCAAAAGAACCTGTTTTTTTTTTTCATCTAAGCATTAACAGTTTGAAAATGTCATATCCTCTCAGATTCCAAATAAATATTCATACATTTCATAAACAGGTCTGTTCGCCTGGTAAAAATCTGGAATATTAACTGTAATGCTAAAAAACAGGTAGTCTACTGATGATTATTTTATGAGGATTTTCAGGATTTACCTTCACTGTAAAAACATTTATGATCAATAAGTTATGACAATATGTTTTTACATGGTTTTAACTCATCAAAATAAGTTACGCAATTTTCACCTTTTTTATGTTATACAAGATTCAACTATACATTTTTTAAGTCAGTTTGATGTCATTTAAGTTAAATGACTTAAATATCCAAGTTGATTGAACTTAAAAATGTAAGGCAGCAACTTTTTTACAGTGTTGTTGCAGCAAACTCTTGTTAATTTCTTTCAAATTCATTGCATCTTGTCAGGCAGCTACAAACACGTGACAGTGTCCAACAGCGGCCCGTTTGCCGATGCAAAGCCACTCAGTGTGGCGTGAAGAGACATGCAGTGATTTAAGTAAAGGTCATTTCATTTGACAGCATGACAACTGTTAGCAGGGGCCACTGTGTCCGTATTTATGAAAGGGCGTGTGTGCGTATGCATATGTGCGTGCATGAAAATCCATCTTTTCTGAAAGTGAAGATGTTTTGACTCCCTTTACATATTCCATTTGAATCCGACCTAAACAAAAAAATGGAACAGATTTAGTCAGGATAGGTTTTGTGTTGTTGGATAAAGGTTTTCGGCTTTCTCTTTCCATTTATATACCCATATCTCATGCTTAAATAAGCCCATCACTGTGTACGGGGGGTGTCTCTCTGTGATAGAAGAGGAGCTTTTTATAAGCAGTGCTGGCTGTCTGGCGCAAAGTCGTATAAAGAATACTAATGGCGGGTCTTTGTGTGGCAAAGGCTCTGACCTGGGGAGAGAAAGAGCGTGCAAACATTGCCAATTTAATGGCAGTAACACAAAGACTGAAATAAATATGCCTGCTAAACTGCACCAAAGGGACTGCACCAGGCATTTTGATGGTCCTTCAAAAATATCGGCGGATAAATCTTGAATAACTTTTCCTAATCTCGTTCTCTCTCTCTCTATTAAAGCTGCGGTGAAAGTCTTAATCTCTTATTCCCAACAATGGACATTGAAGCTCGACTTTAATATGCAGCTGGGAGAGAATAAATTGCCCATTGGAATGAATCTATCTATCTCCCATTGACTCATTTTGGACATGTTACGACAAGGCAATCTGTTACGGAGATGAGTTTTGTGTTTTTCTAACACTGATGGTCTTTCAGACATCATATTCTCATATTGGAAAACCTGCGTGGCATATAAATCAGATTCCTTTAGATCAGGGCCGTGATCCACTAAAGGGACTCAGCATACTTCCAAGGGGGCCGTTAGATGAACTAAGGGTTAGTTAACCCAAAAATCACATAATTTACTCATCCTCAAGCCATATTAGGTGTACCTTTATAACTTTCTTCTTTCAGCCAAACACAATCAGAGTTATATTAAACAACATCCTGGCTCTTCCAAGCTATATACTGGGAGTGAATATAGTAACTCAGATTTTGAAGCCCAAAAAAGCGCATCCATCCATCATAAAAGTAATCCATTCCACTCCACGGAGTTAAAGGAGAACTCCGGTCAATTTTAAAAAATTGTATTTACATCCTGTTTTCGGTCGAAGTCCATAGAAATCGATTGTCGAGTTCACACGCAAAGATTTAGTTACCTATGATCACGCACGTGAACTCGACAATCGATTACTATGGACTTCGACCGAAAACAGGAAGAAAATACAGGTATGTGCGCTGGCCGAATTAACTTCATTTTTATTCATATCTTTCACATCTACTGCAGTCAGATTCACCCGCGTTCACTCTGAAGGAATCACTCACATTAGCTGTGCACTTGTAATGACACATCAAGGATGTTAAGAGGCTAAAAGCTGGTTTAAAACTTGCCCCATTGAAGTCAACAGGGTGCAAATTTTAAAAAGAGGATAACATGGTGTAGGCAACACCGATTTTTGTCGTTGTTCTCTGTATTGACAGCACTCCAAATTTACAAAAAAATTAGCTCACTGTTAAAATTGACCGGAGTTCTCCTTTAATAAAGGCCGTCTGAGGCAAAACGATTAATTTTTGTAAGAAAGATATCCATATGTAACTGGTGTTAATAATTATAATAATAATAGGGAGCCTTCAAATATTGTGTTGGGTATTGGTGGCCCTTCCGAGTCCAAGCCAGTGCTTTAGATCACAAGAAGACCAACATCAGGTTAAACAAGTGGCAGGTTTATAAAAGACCATTTTTTATTCCACTTGTAAACAGGATCCTTAATGGAAAAAAAGTTAGTCCCGCTGTAAGCGAGCCACTTTCAGTCGTCTCACAGACTGTACGCAGGCTACGCAATATTCATTCGCATTTCCGTTATGAACTTTACAAGTAATCAGCAACAAAAATATCTAACACATCCTCTCAGGAACAAAGTCACAGCGTGGTGGCTTCATTTAAGAGTAACACCTTCAAAAAGTGAACATGTTAAACCAACACACGCCTATATTCACAAAGAGTGAATATGTGGATGCGCTAAGAATGCAAATGTCATTTCCTTTGAGCGGAAGTGCAAGAGTGCCATCTATCGGTTTGGAAAAGACCGGCAGGCGTGCGTCTCGGCAGATCCATCTCGTTTCTTCCACACTTTAGCGAGTCACCCGTGAGAAATAAACAACACGCGAACGTCTCATTCTGTTAGCGCGTGATCGTGAAGGGAGATTCGCCCGTGCACGTGCTATCCGTATCTAACAGGTAACTTGTTCTCTTATGATTGACACGCACTGATACGTCAAGCTCGAAGAGTGAGGTTAAAATGATGGATGTCTTCCGGCTCAAAATATCAACATTAACAGGGACGCTTCCACCTGCAAATGGACCAGGACATTTTGAAAAATCACGTGGCTCGTACTTTCTCGATTTGCATGCAGTGTCACATTCTAATCACTCCTCGGCTTTGCATTATGAGCCGTGAAATCTATTCCACTGGCCTGTTTGAACAGCCTCCCACTGCAGGTACTGCATTTGCATTTGGGAACTGGAAGAGGTCGGCAGAAAATGCAGTAATGATAATGCAGTGCTCTGACGTATCCAAAGGTGCAGCCCGTTTAATTCCACCACCCCATGCCCGAGGAACTGGTGTATGCTGGGATGGGATTCTTTTATGTCAAGATGGGAATGCGGATAGTGTATCGAAGTAAAGATGCTGGCAGTTATAGAAAGTATGCAGATTAGAGTCTTCACATACATACTGTATATATGCATAATCTTTATATAGCCTATGGGGTCCAACAAGTCTAAAACCACTTTTTTTTTAAGTAGTCTCAAATTTAGTCAAAAATACAGTGAAATATTATTACAATTTAAAATAATTGTTTTAAAAAATATAATATTTTTAGTTTTTAATTGTATTCTAAAAATGTATTTTTTTTCTGATGGCAAGCTGAATCTTAAGCATCATTACTCCAGTCTACAGTGTCACATGATCCTTCAGAAATCATTCTGATATGCTGATTTGCTGTTCAAGAAACATTTATTATGATTATCACAATATAATAGAGCCCCTAAAGGACATGGTGACGGAAAAAATATATGTGAGTGAATGCTTCATTTAAAGAACACAAACGTTTGCGAGCGAACGCAAAGTTTCTCGGGGGAATGCAAAAGTTTTGCGAGCAAATGCAAACAATTCAAAAATATATACTTTTCCTCTCGTCTCATATTTTCCCCAACATGTCCCTTTAGGGACTCACGTACATTTGTTATTATCACAAATAGGCCTATTATTGTGGAAACCATGACATTTTTTCCAGATTATTTGATGAATAGAAAGTTCAAAAGAACATCATTCATTTGAAATGGGAATCTTTTGGAACTTTGTTAATTTCGTAACTGTTACTTTTGATATATTTCATTTGTCTTTTCAGAATAAAAGTATTCATTTAAAATCTTACTGATCTTCCAACTTCAAAATAGTATATATTCTGGAAAAAATGTTTTAAGATTTTGAAGGGGGGAGGGGGGGGGATTAGATTTTATTTTAACTGATTTTTGATTTGAAAAAGTTAATAAAGTTCAGGAAAAGAAATGAAATAAAGGGGGGAAAATTGCTCAAATAAACAAATTTCTCACTTAATTTATGACGATCATTAATTTGTATGAGTTAACTATTAAACCTTTTAGGCCCAATGCATTGCATACATATATACACACACCTGACAGATTTGAGTTGTGGGTATTGCTGTAATACACACACACACACACACACACACTGGGTTTCATGTTTTATGGGGACTTTCCATAGACATAATGTTTTTTATCCTAAACCTACCCATCACAGAAAATGTTCTGCATTTTTACATTTTCAAAAAACATCACTTAGTATGATTCATAAGCTATTTTCCTCATGGGGACCAAAAAAAAAATTCCACAAGGACAAAGATTTTGGATATTGCCATTTTTGTGGAGACATTTTTTCCTCATAACATAAGGTTTACCTGAACCTCTCTCTCTCTCTCTCTCTCTCTCTCTCTCTCTCTCTCTCTCTCTCTCTCTCTCTCTCTCTCTCTCTCTCCGCTCACACACACACACACACACACTCACAGTCACTCACTCACTCATTCACTCACTCACTCTCACACACACACACACACACACAAACACACACACACAAAAGTCTAAATGGGGAGTTTATTGCAAAGACTATATTGCAACGGGAAAAAACGGATTTACCCAGTTTAAATTGCAGAGATATTGCCTTGTAAGTTATCATCCAATTGCTGCCCTCCATATGGAAAGTCTATTATCTGGAAAAGCAAACAAATTTCGAAATTGAAACTGCTCATAAACACCTCAAAAAGCCCATTTTCTCTTTCCTCCCAACTCGTGCTCAACGCGCTCCGTGCACAGAGCCTCCCTTGTCTCCTCACACACTCTAACGCACTATGACAGTTGGAGATGAAATAGAAATTTTGCTATCAAACACCTACACAAAGGGGAGATGACCTTTGATCAGAGGCGCGTTTGATGTTTTGACATGAAATTTGCATCAGAGGGGCTGAAGCAGCGGCCGGCGCTTCGAGTGGTTAATGATTCCTCCTGTCAGAGAGACACAGAGGTCAAAATCCTTTTAGGAAATAAGCACACCTTTAATCCGGCTCCCTAGCTGATGCCCGAACAGTCCACACCGCTTATTATGAACGCTCTCTTTGTCTCACAGCAGTATTGCTTTGTACGAAAACCGAGGGAGCTGTTTTATTTATCGCAATGCGATTTTGCTTTCAGACCTCCCTTTGCCTTCGATAGGCATTTTACAGTTGATTTTAAACTCAGAAGATCTGAAGACCCTGTAGGTCAGGTAAAGTCGTCGATTGATCTCTGAAAAGGAGAGGCTGTTTAATTATTCAAGCGAGCACGTCTTTTTTTCCTCCACACCTTTCACCTGTCTAAAATACACTTTCCATTCAGGTTCTCCCTTTGTGTCAGAGCAATATCTGCCACTCTTAAAACTTTTTTCATTTATCCTGTTATTTTTGTCATTGTTGATGTCTCTTCGGGGTTAAGGACATGAACGTAGATGCAGCATGTTATGAATAATGAATATAGTGCCTAAAAAAATACTCAATGTGTGCAACTGCATTGATCCTAAGGCTCAAAGTCACCATTAAAGCAAAATGGACTGAACAAATTAGATAATCAATAAGTTATGACAACATTTGTTTTAACATTACTTTAACTCATCAAAATAAGTTAAGCAATTTTACAACTTTTTCATAATTTATACAACATTCAGCTCATTTTAATGTCAGTTTAATGTAATTTAAGTTGAAATGACTTAAACATTCAAGTTGATTGTACTTACAAAAATTAAGGCAGCAACTTTTTTACAGTGCATTCTTGTTTTTATTGCAATATTTATTATACACTCACCTAAAGGATTATTAGGAACACCATACTAATACTGTGTTTGACCCCCTTTCGCCTTCAGAACTGCCTTAATTCTACGTGGCATTGATTCAACAAGGTGCTGAAAGCATTCTTTAGAAATGTTGGCCCATATTGATAGGATAGCATCTTGCAGTTGATGGAGATTTGTGGGATGCACATCCAGGGTACGAAGCTCCCGTTCCACCACATCCCAAAGATGCTCTATTGGGTTGAGATCTGGTGACTGTGGGGGCCATTTTAGTACAGTGAACTCATTGTCATGTTCAAGAAACCAATTTGAAATGATTCGAGCTATGTGACATGGTGCATTATCCTGCTGGAAGTAGCCATCAGAGGATGGGTACATGGTGGTCATAAAGGGATGGACATGGTCAGAAACAATGCTCAGGTAGGCCGTGGCATTTAAATGATGCCCAATTGGCACTAAGGGGCCTAAAGTGTGCCAAGAAAACATCCCCCACACCATTACACCACCACCACCAGCCTGCACAGTGGTAACAAGGCATGATGAATCCATGTTCTCATTCTGTTTACGCCAAATTCTGACTCTACCATCTGAATGTCTCAACAGAAATCGAGACTCATCAGGCAACATTTTTCCAGTCTTCAACTGTCCAATTTTGGAGAGCTCGTGCAAATTGTATCCTCTTTTTCCTATTTGTAGTGGAGATGAGTGGTACCCGGTGGGGTCTTCTGCTGTTGTAGCTCATCCACCTCAAGGTTGTGCGTGTTGTGGCTTCACAAATGCTTTGCTGCATACCTCGGTTGTAACGAGTGGTTATTTCAGTCAAAGTTGCTCTTCTATCAGCTTGAATCAGTTGGCCCATTCTCCTCTGACCTCTAGCATCAACAAGGCATTTTCGCCCACAGGACTGCCGCATACTGGATGTTTTTCCCTTTTCACACCATTCTTTGTAAACCCTAGAAATGGTTGTGCGTGAAAATCCCAGTAACTGAGCAGATTGTGAAATACTCGGCCCGTCTGGCACCAACAACCATGCCACGCTCAAAATTGCTTAAATCACCTTTCTTTCCTATTCTGACATTCAGTTTGGAGTTCAGGAGATTGTCTTGACCAGGACCACACCCCTAAATGCATTGAAGCAACTGCCATGTGATTGGTTGATTAGATAATTGCATTAATGAGAAATTGAACAGGTGTTCCTAATAATCCTTTAGGTGAGTGTACATGATTTATCCATACTTTATCTTTTTTTTTTTTTTTTTGTGTTCCCTCATAATCTTTAATCAACAGATTCAGATATACGTCACATTAGGTAAGAAAAGACTATCGCAACTTTTGTTCCGACACTTGCTATCTACACTTATTAATTTTTAACTTAGTGAGTCAATAACTAAAACCAAACTATACAAAATATCACACCACTGAATACCACAAAAATACCATCAAGCCGCTCCAAAGAGCTGTGTAATACATGTTAGTAGCTATAATGTTCACCTAAAACGGTTATAGATATAGGCTATACATTCACAATATACAGTGTATGCTGCATTCTGCATTCAATTCTGTTGCGCAAATGATAGTATTCATAATATGTGACCCTGGATTACAAAACCAGTCACATCTCTGCCAAATATTGTCCTATCCTAACAAAACATACATCAATGGGAAGTTTATATATTTAGGTTTCAGATAATGTATAAATCTCAATTTAAAAAAATTGACCCATGTGACTGGTTTTGTGGTCCAGGGTCACATATTACCTCATATACACAACACAAAGACAAGTTATATTGATTTATTAGTCACACTACCTGTCAGATCAGGTAACATGAGTTTATGTTTCCACTGAAAGCACACTTTATTGGACATGTGTTATCATTTATACTAGATATATCTATGTATCTCAGATGCATGACAGGTTAAAAAAAAAAAAAAGAAAAATCAGTTGAGGGGACAAAAGCAATACCGAGGTTAATAAAACAGTTCCATCATGTATTCAGTTGTTGACATGAGCAAAGAAAACATGTTTTTCTCAAAGCGTTCGCCTGTCAGGTACAGTACATGTCAAAGTGCCCTGTAATTCAATGCTGAAAAACAGTTTATATCCACACAAAATGACATTTACTCAGCTATGCATGGAATTGCATAAATGTCAGAACACACTGGCAGAACGCAGAGAACCGAGTGAAGAGTGTCACAGTCTTGGTTAAAGGGATAGTTCACCCAAAAATGAAAATGCAGTCCAGTGCTGTTTTGGACCCCAGTGACTTTCATTATATGGAGAAAATATATTTGTGTGTGTGTGTGTGTGTTCTGCAGAAGAAAGCAAGTCTTGCAGGTTTGGAACATCATGAGGGTGAGTAAATAATGACAGAATTGTAACTTTTGGTTGAACTATGCCTTTAAGATGGTTTTAGTCTGGAGTTTGAGAATGACTCATTAATAAGATGTCTGTCAGAATGGGAGAGGAGGGGAACCCTAAGTCTGCTGTAAGACACACATCCTATCATATGGAGCAGTGATTCAGACAAATGATTCCTACACGCCTCAATCGATGAGAAATGCCGAGCTAGTGTGCTTCTTCTGAATGGATCTCCAAACCATGACAAACATCTTAATCAATCTCAAAAAGGAATAGTTCTGAAGAACAGAGAGAAATATCAGACAGCAGTCAGACTGACATATCTTGCTGTGACAAGACGTGTTCCTGGATCAACATATTTTGTTGACCCTGGAACAACATTCCTGTCCAAAAATGTTGTCCTAACCCTATCCCAACCCCTAAACCTAGCCCTACCCTTAATTTATCCCTAATATCAAAGGGAAATAGGAGATGAATAACACTGATGTAGAAGCACCTAACTCTCTTGCAAGTCTAAACTTAAAGGGTTAGTTCACCCAAAAATGAAAATGTCAGTAATTACTCACTCTCATGTTGTTCCAACCCCGTAAGACTTTCGTTCATCTTCGGAACACAAATTAAGATATTTTTGATGAAATCTGAGAGCTGGCTCACTCCTCCACAGGCTTATGGACACTATAACTTGCTGGCCCAGAAAATGTATTAAAGACATTGTTAATATAGTCCAAGTGACTCCAGTGGCTCAATCTTAAGTTTATAAAGTGACGAGAATGCTTTTTGTGCGCAAAAACAAACAAAAATAACGACTTTATTCCACTTTTCATTTTCTTCTCTCTGGACCTCGAGTCTTTTTACGTAGTGTTTAAGCGCAGCGCGTCTGTGTTTCACGTCACCACGTAGGCTCACTATTGGGCGACTCTGGTCATGTGTGATACGTGGTGACGTGAAACAGACGCGCTACGCTATTACACTACGTAAGAAAAACTCGAGGTCCAGAGAGAAGGAAATGAAAAGTGGAATAAAGTCGTTATTTTTGTTTGTTTTTGCGCACAAAAAGCATTCTCGTCGCTTTATAAACTTAATATTGAGCCACTGTAGTCACTTTGACTATATTAACAATGTCTTTAATACATTTTCTGGGCCAGCAAGTTATAGTGTCCATAAGCCTGCAGGAGTAGTGATCCAGCTCTCAGATTTCATCAAAAATATCTTAATTTGTGTTCCGAAGATGAACGAAGGTCTTACGGGGTTGGAACAACATGAGGGTGAGTAATTACTGACAGAATTTTTATTTTTGGGTGAACTAACCCTTTAAACTCAAACTGTAAACGTGTCCCTTAAATCTGATTGGTTGATTGGAATGTTGTTCGAGGATCAACAAAGATCCAGGAACATGTACTTGGTGAAATCACGTTCACTGAAATAATACTGCAGTGAGTGTCATTTCACACTGCATGTAATTATCCAAATATTCCTGCATGTAAATTAGCTGTTTGTTGCAGACTCCAGCTGAACTCCGAGTTAAAACTATGACAGAGAGAGTTTGGGGTAGTCTGACCCCCAGATTAAGGCCAAGGACTAGAACTAGGACTGTCAGTATCACAAAGTTTTATATATGTATATATATATATATATATATATATATATATATATATATATATATATATATATATATATATATATATATATATATAACTTTGTGCTACTGACAGTTTGAGATTAATTGAATTATTATTATTATTATTTATTTATTTATTTTCATATATATATATATATGTGTGTGTGTGTATATATATATATATATATATATATATATATATATATATATATATATATATATATATATATATATATATACATACATATATATACATATGTATATATAGGAAAGTAAATAAATAATAATAATGCAATTAATCTCAATTAATATCACAATTTCCAACTAGTCTTTCAAAAGCAATGAAATGAAACTAACAATATTCTGTAAATTAAGTCTTAATTATTGAGTTAATAATATTTATTTAAATTACTTTGCCATCCCTTAAAGCACATTTTGTGCAAACTCCATCTTTTGTATATATATATATATATATATATATATATATATAGCAAAACTTATTAATATTTCATATATTAAAAATCCCAAATATCCCACACTATCCTAGTTTCTGTTAATAAACAGTTTGAGTACAAGCAGCTTTTGCATGATTACAGCAGAATATACTGGAAGAAAGATGTTAGGGTAATTTGAATATTATGTTGGGTCACAGGGGCCGTCAAGTCAAATAGGTTAAGAACTTCTGGATTAGAAAACCAGAACTATCTGTAGTACAGTATAAATAAAATACTGCTGTATGAATATATTCACTTGGTGAATTTAATACATGAAACTAATCAGAAAAAAATACATAAACCCTATACAGAAACCATTGTGTAATGCTTTTCAAATGCGTTAAACTGGAGTGTTTATACTTATTCATACAGATGCATGCAGTCCAATTTGTGTCACTGTAAATTAAATATTATTGCAGGGAGATAAGATGTTTATTATCATCTAATCCTCCTCTCCATATGGACAAGAAGATCTGCTGCCAATATAACGGCCTAAACAGCTCGGCCCAAACAGATGTTACACATACACATACACACACACACACACACACACACACACACACACCCAGCAGCCTGTTGCCACAGTAACAGCACCTGGTCTAGAACAGCAATAACCTCATCACTATGTGACAATCATGTGGCTTAATAAGGCTTCATATTTTAAGCCTGCGGTCTCGCATTCTGCAACATACAGCATAATCACAAGAGACCTATAGCATGGATGTCCTTGACTATGTACTGATTCAGGCAAGATTGTAATTAGCAGTTTGTTGTTTAACTTTGCCACAAGTGTCTGTCTCAGATTATTAAAGCTTGTTAAAGTGCTGTCAAATGGTTATTCATGCTGTCTCAAGTGGCCACTCTCACTGTAATGAAGGACATTATTGTGACATCACCATATTCCAGCGGCCTTTGACAATTAATAGCTAGAAGGATCACATTGTAAAATGAAAAAATGCTGAACTGTAAGTTAGATCTTTTAATTGCCCTCAAATATAACAAAACATGATATATATTTGCTACTTCATATTATGAGAAACAGAGCGCTCAATCATGGAACACTAATGCCATCTGGTGGACGCTGACATTCTGTCTCAACTGATGTTAAAATAAAAATCCTGTGCTCATTTATTCACCTTCATATTCTTCAAAAACCAGTCTGATTTTCTTTCATCTGTGGAAAACAAAAAGGAGACATTTAGCAGAATGTCCAAGCTGCTCTTTACCATAAAATGAAAGTGCATTGGTCCTGGGGGTGTAAATCACAAAGCATATGAGAAGGTTAGTTTGCATGAGGAAAAGACCGTTGAAGTTGTGATCTGTGTTCAGTTCAAACGTGTTGTGTCTTGTTCGGTCACGAGATGCACAAGATCCACTGGTTTTTGGGGTCATTGATATCAAACCTGAGTTGTAGTGCCTTAAGGCCACATGTTTGAATGAGGGGAAGATTTTAAGCAATTAATAACTTAAATTCATTAAATATGGATGAATCAAACTGGTTTAGTGCTGTTTTTGGGCAAAAAGTTAATAAATAGAGATGTTCAACAACAGCTTTACTGCATCCAAATTCATCATGTTTTTGTTTGTTTCGTGTACGTAAGTAAATTAATACTTTTATTCAGCAATGATGCATTAAATTAATCAAAAGTGACAGTAAAAGCATTTATGATGTTACAAAATGATTTCAATTTCAAGTAAATGCTGTTCTTGGAACTTTCTATTCGTCAAAGTAATCCATCAATGTGTCCTGTTTTTAACAAAAATCAAAAACTGTTTTCAACATTGATGATTATATTAAGAAATGTTTCTTAAGCATCAACTCAGCATATTAAAATCATTTCTGAATGATCATGTGAAACTGAAGACTAGAGTAACATCTGCTGAAAATTCAGCTTTGCTATCCCAGGAATAAATTACATTATAAAATAGCCTATATGAAATTGAAATCAGTTAGGCCTATTTTAAATTGGAATAATATTTTTGCGGTACTCTTTTGATGAAATAAATCCAATTTTGGTGAGTATAAAACATTGTATCAACCCCAAACTTTTGAACAGTCTATTTTCCGTTCTCCAAATTGTTCACAGAGTTGGCCTGGCCAGTTCTTTAAGGGTTGCAGTTGTTTGGCAAGTCTTTGCATACATATGGATGTAGTCAGTTACCATTAGAGATACGCAAAAAGATAAGTGCTTTGGTATGTTAACGGTTTTTGAGTGTGTGTGAGCATTTTGAGGCACCACCCTGCGGCTGTGATTCTGTTTGGCCAACAATTTTCACGTTTCAGAAGCTGAGAACTCAAGGGAAGGGCAAAAGAAAAGTCTGAGGCAATTGATTTTCCTTCAAAACAAGACGTTCAACATCTCAACATCCATCATTCTACCCATGATCCGATGCTGTTTTACTGTAAACCCCCCGCTAACACCATAAATGTGTGATTTTAAAACATACTGTACAGATGTAGGCATATACAAATTCAGATGTGATATTCAATCAAACTGAGATTCACTGCAGATCAGGAAGATTGGAAGTGTTTTCCTAAAGGACCTCCCGAGCAGAATGGAGTGGTGTCGTCAAGCATGTCAGCACAACTCCTGTCCACCAGGGGGCAAACTCTCTCTACACATTAGTCAATCACACTCTTCATTTGAATCTCATCTACATGTGTCTGAAGTTTCACCCCCTGTGAGAGCTGCCATATGGCCATACAAACATCTGCTGGAAGAATAATTACTTGTATAAAGTGCAATGAATAATCTACTCAGAAGAAAAATAGCTTTTTCTGTCTACTTCCTCTTCTGGTGTTTCTGCCAGGTCAGAGGAACCTCAGAAAAATGGATAACACTGAGTGCTTGACCACACATCTGGGACAGGTGTCTACAGTCTAAAGTTTTAAAACTGTCCTGGCCGTTTTCTAAAGTTTAAAGGTGGGGAAGCATTAGCAATAGCAAGCTAGCTTTGAAAGCATTAAATCCCGCCCTCCCTTCAGAGCGTCTCCAAAACCTACGCCTCCTTCAAAACACATGAAAGCAAAGAGTCACGAGAGACGCTGTTAAATGACTTACTTTATGTCTCAAAGCACATTACATTACAATAATAATGAACGTAAACAACTTATAGGGCTCGTACTTGTACCACCTGACTGCTGCAGATTAATTTCGCCGTTGATAGTGTTGACATAGAAAAGCATAAGGCCGAGTCTGAGGACGTGAACAACTCTGAGTGGAACGTCACAGGTTGCCATCTTGTAATTACAGTTAAGACATGTGAACGCAGCATAAAGGCCTGTTCACACCGGGACGAATTTCGCGCGCGATATTCGCCGACGTTTAACGCCTCGTGACTAAACAAAGGGCGCCAATGTGAGTGTGCACACCGACGCGAAAAACGCCACGCGTAAAAGCGTCATTTTTTAAAAAACGCCTCGGGTTCGTTTTTTTGGTTTGACGCACCGCGTCAAAAACTATCCGAACAATGAGATTGGCGCTTTTGCTCACGTGTCTGGAGCTTCTGAAGTTACCGTAAAACACAACTTGGGGGCGCTCAAACACAAAACGGTCTTGCCGAGCACACATAACGGCGAAGAAGATATATGCCGAGTAGCGTCTAAACACTGCCGGGAAGAAATAAGACGAGGAAGATGCAAGGCAAGATGAATGTAGAGCTGCTGGTCTCGTTGGTGTCGGAACATAAAGAACTATATGACAAACGCGACAGCGACTACAAAAATCTTTATAAAAGAGAACTGTTATGGAGTGGTATTAAGCACCATCCAATGTCAGGGAATGAATTTGCATGTTCATTCGGCTCATCGTCAGCGAAAATCGCTTGGGTGTGAACACAAAAAACGCGTTGAAAAACGCTGGCGAATAACGCACGCCGATATTCGTCCCGGTGTGTACGGGCCTTAAGCTTGTTGATTTTGTTCAGGACGAACTGTAAAAATTGGTTGCAGTTCGTTTGCGGAGATCTTGAAATACATACGCTGACCATATCATTGCATTTGGACCAAATACAATGATTGGATGAAAATTTTTTGGTCCTGAGACTTCCACAGAAGATTTTTATATTAAGACCACTTCTATTATTGATTGCTATCAGGATGTGAAGAGAGTTTTAACCAGAGAGTTTCTACCCTACCTTGGCTTTAAAGGGATAATTCACACAAAAACCAAATGACTCAATCTTGGTTCCTGTATGTATGATGACCAATGCCATTTTGGCACCAATGTGCCATTTTTAATCTGGATAAAATTTTGACATATCATTAAATAATAACTTCAGAAGCTTTGAAGTGTCGCTGCGTCCAAAATCGAATACTTCCACTTCTATATGTGACCCTGGATCACAAAACCAGTCACATGTCGCACGGGTATATTTGTGGCAATAGCCAACAAAACATTGTATGGGTCAAAATTATAGATTTTTCTTTTATGCCAAAAATCATTAGGATATTAAGTAAAGACCATGTTCCATGAAGATATTTTGTAAATTTCCCACCTTAAATATATAAAACATTTATTTTTGTGAATGGATGCAGTACAATCGCCAATAGAAATGGACAACTTTAAAGGCGATTTTCTCAATATTTCGATTTTTCTGTACACTCAGATTCCAGATTTTCAAATAGTTGTATCTCGGCCAAATATTGTCCTATCCTAACAAACCATACATCAATGGAAATATTATGTATTCAGCTTTCAGATTATGTATAAATCTCAATTTAAAAAAAATTACCCATAAGACTGGTTTTGTGGTCCAGGGTCACATAAATATATAGTATGTGGAAAAAAGTACGCCAAAAGAGTAGAATACATAGTATTTGAAAAACAGTAGGAAAAAAGTCTCGGGATGACCTTCTACTTCTGCCGAGATTCTTTGAAGTGTGCATTTGATGGACACTTTACTATCCCATGAGGCCATGGGAGATGATTTATGAATGGAAGTGAAGCGATCAACTGATGCTGGTAGGTCACGTGATAATGACAACATGGCGGATGTAGTACGTCCGAATTTCTTTCATACTACCCATATACATAGAGAACACTTTTTTAATGATCGTGAAGTAAATTCAAATGTCAAACCTACTCAGACACTATGCGATGTATAGAAAAGAGCTGCGCAGACTGTTCACAATATCTCCTTTCATGTTTCACAAGGAAAAGAAAGTTAAATGGGTTGAAATGACAGTGTGAGTAGGCTAAATGATGACATAACTTTTCACTTGACATTTGTTTCTCATTATTGTTTCTGTGGGCTGGAGTTGAAACGTAGCATGTTGCTTAATTAAAATCTCAGCTGGACTTTTCAAGCGTATATTAAAGTCAAATTCTACACAATAGTTACCAGTACAGTAGTAGCCACTTCAGTAACTCGTCCTGACGTGTGTGTACTTCGCATATATGTAGATGTTGTTATGTGGCATGTGGCATCTATCATGTGTATGAAAAATATGTGGTAAAACTTTCCAAGTACAGTTAGTGGCTCTGTCCAGGCTCCCCACAAACAGTTCCTTAACCATAAACACGCCGCTAACCTCAAATCCAGCTATTTTGGAAGGTGATGAAATGACAGGGACTGGACTGTGGTGAAAAGCATGCTGTGTAGTTATACAGTCAGTGGGGCGTTCATGGTCAAAACCATGACAAGTGGAAGCCAAATGCGATTTATTGCTCGAGTCACTTTCCTGAGTATGTTTCTCTCATTACTGATCAGAGTCTTAAAAGTGTTTTCAGTCCCAGGCAAAAGCATGTCTTATGAGCATCACAAAGTAAATGTAATTATGAGATTCAAAATGAGTTAGTGATGTCGAGTCAATGACAGAGATTTCACGGTAAAAAATGAAATTTAAAATAAATAAAAAAGTTGAAAAGTTAAAAACAATTTTTTTTGGACTCTAAAAATATCATGTTGTGTAACTCTCAGGAAAAAGTTACATTTTCCTTACACATTAAGTGCATAGTAGTGTACACATGATAAACATTTTGTACAAAAAAATTTGTAAACATTTTTTCAAGGTAAAATATTTTTGGGGAAATCACACCATAGGACATTTTACAACCTGAACTACCATTGACTTGTCATAAAAAGGTCACATTATGTTTTATTTTAAGATATTATTTATAATAAATTTACATAAATTTAAATACTATTGGTAATATAATATACATAATATTTAATATTACATAAAAATACTAAATTCATTTATACATTTTTACAAAGAAATAGAAGTTTATAAGCTAGGTTATAGGCGTTCAAATCTATGTGTGTGTGTGTGTGTGTGTGTGTGTGTGTGTGTGTGTGTGTGTGTGTGTGTGTGTGTGTGTGTGTGTGTGTGTGTGTGTGTGTGTGTGTGTGTGTGTGTGTGTGTGCGTGTGTGTGTGTGTGTGTGTGTGTGTGTGTGTGTGTTTTATATTACGCACCACGCTCTCATATTTCCATGCTATGTGCTGATACAGCACGAGGGCTACAGCCGCACCTGGTGTGTGAGAAGACTTCACCAGATGCTGATGATCTAGTATCAGAAACAGGACACACACACACACATACTGGGTTTTCATGTTTTATAGGGACATTCCATAGATGTAATGATTTTTTTTACTGTACAAACTGTATATTCTGTACCTACCAATCACAGACAACTTTCTGCACTTTTACATTTAAAAAAAAAAACGTAATTGATGTTTTATAAGCTGTTTTCCTGATGGGGAAAAATGGACAAGGATTTCATATATTCCCATCTTTGTTATGCCCCAGTAACGTAAGGTTGAACAGGACCACACACATACACACACACACACATTTCTGAATGCCAGTAAGTCTATATGCAAATGCTCTTATTCAAATATTAACGCACGCAGGAGCATGTTTTGTAATATGTTCATATTTTATGAATCAAGCATCAAGACAGACGATTCCTAACTATCTAACTAATTTTCCAAGTTTGTTCATTGCTGCAGGCGTCCATATCTAATGACCGTCTGGACACAGCTGCACATTTTCCAAAGCTCTCCCAAGTTCTGAATCTTGGAATGCTTTGAGTGTGACCTGTTTGCTCATATTCCAGACAAGTGCGATTCCCAGCAGAGAGCTGATTGCCAGAACACATCACAGGAATTTGTGGTTGAATGAATTCCGGCTCTTTGTTTTTCCATCAATTACATGGTAAATGATGATGATGATGATGATGATGAGATCTTTCTTACTATAACCATGTTCAACACTATTGTAGCCCAACTCTGGAATCATGTCAGGGATGTGAGAGCATTTACAAAGCCAAAAGAGAAACTTAGGCCTCCGTTTGTTGTATTTAAAAGTTCTGGCACCATCATCGTTGATGATAAAAACAGCTTTGACGTCTGACAGGACTGCTGCAAACGAATAAATTAAGCATCTCTTATTAGCCCAGCAAGGGGAAAAATAATGGTGAAGCTTCAGAGCTTCTAGAGAAACTTTTTTTATTTGGTAACACTTTATTTTACAGTGTCCTTGTTACATATGCTACACGTACTAGTAATAACAGTAAATTCTGCATAATTACATCATGCAACTAACCCTCAACCAAATCCTAATCCTACCCTAACCCTAGAGTAAGTACATGTAGTTGCTTAATATCACTCAGTACTTAAATATATAATTACACTGTAACAATGACACCTTAAAATAAAGTGTAACCCTTTATTTTAAGGTGACATAGTTACATTGTACTTACACAGATAAGTAAGTTAATTCACTACATGTACTTACTACAGAGTTACTGTTAAGGGTAGGGTTTATAGTTACACTTTATTTTAAGGTGTCATTGTTACAGTGTAAATATATATTTAAGTACTGAGTAAAATTAATTAACAACATGTACTTGCTATAGGGTTAGGATTAGGGTTTGGTTGAGGTTAGCTGCATGTAATTATGCATGATTTTATTATTACTATGGTTAGTACATGTAACAAATGTAATAAAGACACTGTAAAATAAAGTGTTACTGGGTTTGGTTTAGGGTTAGTTACTTGTAATTACCTATAATTCACTGTTATTACTATAGTAAGTAGGCTACACGACACGTAGTAACATGTAACTACATCACCTTAAATTAATGTATTACAATTTTTCCATTACAAATTATTTTATTGGCACAACAACAACAAAAAAAAAATGGTTACACTTTATTTTAAGGTGTCATTGTTACAATGTAATTATATTATATATTACTATAGGGTTAGGGTAGGATAAGGATTCGGTTGAGGGTTAGTTGCATGTAATTATGCATAATTTACTGTTATTACTATGGTAAGTACATGTAACATATGTAACAAGGACACAAACAAAATAAACAAAAAAGTGTTATCAAAATAATAATAATATTTTTGTAGTGCACTATTTTTTTTATTAATTTCTATATTTAATGTTCTTATTCTTAAAACTGTTAATTGTTGTTTAAAACAATCCCGAGTTTTCTATGTGATCTCAGATTTTTTAACCCCCTTGCATAATCATTCATAGTACAAGTTTGTGGCAGTCATTTACTTTCTATTGATCTTTCAGAATTTTCTATGAAAAAAAAAACATAGTCATGTGGAAAAAACAGTCCCCTAAACAAAGTCCTCTTACACAGAACATTTACTTAATTAACCGAGTATGTGCCCACTTAATGCAATCTTGTGCTTGTGGGTATGTATTCATTCAGGCAGCTTAATGGACACATTGACTGCTTGTCTTGGATACAGTGAGAAGAGAGTGACACTTAAGGAGAACATCTCCGTCTATCAGGGATAGACAAGCCTCTATTATCTCTCTCTCGCTCTCCTCACTCCCACTGTCTCTCCATCCAGTGGCTTCCCATAATTGGCTCTTTGTGCCGCGTGTGAACTCTTCGGCTTCACTTTGCTTCCCAGACCACAGCATGCCACCAAACAGATGGAGTCTGTGTTTATGTTTGTGCACGGGACACACACATCACTTCACAAGCCATGGTCGCGCTGGTTAGCCAGACTCATTTCAAACCCATTCACAGAAACCTCAATTTTTCAAAAAAAAAGTCAACAGCTAAGGAAAAGTTTCACCATTGCATCACGGAAGTGTTGGTGTGTTTAAAATATATCATTGTTTTCAAAGCTGATGTGCAGCAAAGAGTGGAGTTTGATTCAGAATAAGCAAAACGTTGAATTCTCACATTTTATTTAATTTTTAAGCACTTATCTAGCATTTAACTCCCCGCCCCAGACCTATGTAGGCCTAGTTCATCTTACAAAGTTGATTGGTGACGAACATGAAGCAGGGCAACAACGCAGTTTTATGCCCCATAAAATTCAAGATATCAGGGCAAAAATGCCCCTGTATGAGTTTTTGTCTCATATTTATATCATGATAGTTAAGCAATATCACACAAGTGCAAATGTGATATTGATTTTATACAACAGTAGGCTAGGCTACAATAAATATGGTTATTTTAGACAAAATATTGTCTGTTTTTGCTCAGTTTTGCCAACGAAAATATTACCTATTAATTCAGGGCAGAACTCCTGTGCATCTCTGAGCAACACACGGCGGTGCTTCGTTTCTAAATGAATCCGTGATTTCAGCGAATCAATTGGGTGAACCAATGATTCAATGGCTTATCCATAAAAAGAGTCATTTACTTAATTCCTGAATGAATCACGAATCGAATGAATGAATGACTCAAGGACTCATTTAGACATTTACCGCCACCTACTGGCAGTCTTATAGTATCATTTCATTTTTTAAAAATTCATTATTTCCATATTAATAAAAAAAAACATAATGAAAACTGCCACCTACTGGCAGTCTTATATCATTTCATTTTTTTTATCATTATTTCTATATTAATAAAAAAAAACAATAAAATGAAAATTCATTTACTCACCCTCATGGCCATTAAAGCATAACAGTTTATGTGTTCATATTTTGTAAAGAAATTTATTGTAATGTATAGTTGATGCTTTTCTCATTTAATACAATAATGACTTTAAATGATCTTTTGTGGGTAATTTCTCAGCCAAATTTGATGTGCGATTTATTTGCGATTAATTCGATTAATCGCCACATCATGTAATTAATTAGATTAAAAAATGTAAGCCTGAATATTGAGAGCAAGGGGCCCCCTGGTGGTTTGGGGGCCTTATGCACCTTGTGTGTCTCAATTAATTGCTAATGATTTTTACAACGGAAATTAATCAACGCTGAACTTACGTAAACTGGACAATGACTTTCTTCTAGAGCTGCTGTAGGCTACTGCCAAAATAATCTTTGTTGCATTAATTTCCTGTTATCACTGTAACGCTGCTTTGAAACAATCTGTATTGTAAAAGCGCTATATAAATAAAGGTGACTTGACTTGTAGAATAGGGATAATTCCACTATAAGTCGGGCAAGACATGTTTTTATGGTGAACGTTCTCAAATTAATATTCATTGCAAATGTTTTAATTTTTTTATGGAGCATGAAGTAAAAAATACTATGGTGGTATACCTTAACCAAGATCATGACTTTCTAAGCCTTAAAACTTTGATACGTAGTTATTTTATTATTATTTATATAAATACTTAAGTAATTTTGTTTTAAAATAGCCCCTAATATAAAAAAATGAAAATATTGATTAAGATAAGATATATTCAAGGTTTAAGTAAAGCGTGATATCTCTTTACTTAATGATATTTTATTGCAAAACTACAAGTCTTATTGCTAAATGGTAGCACAAGTTCGCCCAAAAATGAAAATTATGTCATCATTTACTCACCCTCCTCACCTGAATAAAAGCCTAGATTCAATTTGTTCATCATATTAAGTGATCGTGTCTCTTCGGATACTTTGGACTAAACCGCTCTATTCACTAATTTTACAATCTCTTTATGAACATTTTGAAGCGTCAAAGTGGTAGTTGCGTACACTGTCAATGGAGGGATATAAATCTCGCAGATTTTATTCAAATATACTCATTTGTGTTGAAGTCTTACGGGTTTGAAACGACATGAGGTTGAGTAAATGATGACAGTTTTCATTTTTGGGTAAACTAACCCTTTAAATAGTAGTAGCCTACATGTAAATGTCAATACTTTTCTTTGTAATGACAGGATGACTTGAGTTCACACTTTGAATCATTAGTGAACCTCATTCTCACTGTCCGTGACCCATTCCACTGCAGCTTTATGCTGGAATGCACATGTGTTGCATGGTAACTAACAGGTGCGCTGCAGTGGCACGATGTCCTGAGAACTTACAGGCTGTCAGGACCTGCTTAGCCAGCTGCACGCTGCACGCTGCGGACAGGTCCGTCTGTAGAGAATCCATGTGCTAAACCATCCAGAACCAACCGGAAACCTCCATAAAGGCCACAGGTCAGGTTCAACCGGACCACATGGGTTGAAACCAGCTGTGTGTAGCCATAAATCAAGCCTAAAGTGGTAAGAGTCAATGCAATATTTGTAAGACAATTATTACTTTATATTTTTTACATATGCTCTTGAAATAACGAGTGACGACCATCGAGTGCACCTAGCGCTTTAAGCTAAGTGTTGATAGCAGGAAGAATTGAGTTTAGTTTCACATGAAAGTGGTTTGTCTGTTGCATTAAAGCTCTTCATTCCGTTGTCAAAACATGGAGATCTGAATGAAGGAGAAAATGAGAAAGATGGACCACAGCTGTTGTGATGTTGTGTTCTCAAACAGAGAAGCTTTCCATGCTAAGCAAATGTCTTTGCTAATTTAGAGACTTGGACAAAGAAATCTGGTGTGACATTTCACTGGAGACTGAGAGCGGGACGGACAGCTGGTGTTTCCAGTCACAGCATTCCTGCTTGTGAGATTCCCTCTCTTTCTTTCCTTTTCTTCTCTGTTTCTAATTAGTCCCCAAATTGCTAAATGTCACATTTAGCCTCAAAACTAAACTGAAAAAGGGACAGTCTAACGCACACACGTTATGTGACATACTGAAGAAGAGACTTTTCTTTTCCTGGAGTTTGGAGGGAGATATTTGGAAAATCACTCATTCATTTTGATAAAGATGTTGGCTAAGATTTTCAACACAATATCTCACAAAAGCTCCATTCTCTCCCACTCACAGTCTCACCTTCATTTACAGACAGATTAATGGCTTTTTATCATACTGAAAAGAAAAGTGCTCTTAAAAATAAAATACTCATCATTTAGTCAATAACTTTGAATTTGTTCATCACACAAAGCGTGAAAAAAAATTCTGAGATTTCAAGTCATTTGCATGTTCACGGTTCTCTGATGTCGGTGAATGGTCACATGACATGCAGGTAAACAAATAAAATATTTAATCTTTTAAGTGTTTTGATTTGTTTTTATGTATTTATTGTAATTCTACATCTTTACAATTTAATTAATTATTAGCTTGACATAATGTAATGTTTAATATACTTTATGTTGTTGACAACGAAGAATATATTTTCATACTCTTAATATCATTATTATACAAGCTTATCCTATTAAAATCAATTACATAAACCAGTTAGGCCCAAAGTAATCAAAAGTAATCAATAATTAGTCAGATTGTATTACCTAAAATGTATAATGTAATAGATTACGTTACTGACTAAGTACTAACTACTACTAAGTTTCGTCATGTAATTTGCATAATGGACTACAATTTGTAAGAAATCTATACCCACCACTGATGTTATATATACCCACCACAGTATGTTATATTATCGATCATGTAAAAATTAATCCATTCTCTTTCATTATATCAAAAACAGTGGTCAGGATATTCTTCAAAAACCCACCTTTTTGTCTCCCAAAAAAAAGAAATAAAAACTCCCTTGGGCTTGGAACATCATGAGGATGAGTAAATGGCTGAACTGTTCTTTTAATCAGTGATTAAACATTTTCTGATCAAGATAGAGTGTTCATTGTTGTGTGGTGAGATACACAGTAAGTAAAAGAGAGAGAGAAAGTGAGAGAGAATCAGAAAGCGACAGAAAGAGAGAGTCCCGGTTGTCCCTTCTTATCAGATGAGGCATCCACTTCAATTTGCAATTTTAATGAAAATCAGACACCTGCACTGCAAATGATCGCCACTCAGTAGACTTCAGAAAAAAAAAAGCCAGAGCGAGAGGAAAGAGAGAGAGGCGGGTGAAAAAGAACCCATAGTTCCTATCGGAGGGGGACAGAGGCTCTGGACGTATCTGGTTACTGTAGACCTACCGGACTGGGTTTTCGAATGATTGAGGTGGGAAAAGAAAGGGTTCCTTTCATTCAGGGTGAAGGGACAGGGATCTTCTCACATGCTGAAAGAGTGTAGAGATGATGTCTGCTGTCGGGGCGGCCCGAAGACCTGATTACCCCCGCGGGAAGCACACACACATACACGCACCCCTCCTCACCACGAGGTAGTCCTTGCACATAAAGGGTTCGGGCCGAGGGGAGGCCACTGGGGCGAGGTGCGGCGCCTCGGCGGGGCTGCCAGAGCGTGGTGTCCTCGGAAGGCCAGGGGAACCAAATCGGACTGGTTCTCGCTTATTCACATGAGAGAGAGCAAACAGACAGAAGAATGGAGAAAAGAGCACGGAGAGGAGGTCATCAAGATCTTATCGGTCCATTACTTGAACTCGCTCGCACAAAGGCAGCTACTCTTTTACAGCTTGGCCTAGATGTAGGGCCAGCTCCCGCGTAGCGCATATGCGCACCAAGACAAAAGAGCATTGGCGCAGGTGTTAGGAGATGCCGCAGCCAGTGAAAAAGCCCTGCAAAATCTTAACATGTCCGCAGCCTCGCGTTCAGATAATGGATAATGGAACCGCTGGCCCTCGAAACCCGTGGCCGCATTTTTAACCGGTCAGCCCTGCTAAAGGTGTCTCCGGTTCTCACACACCGCTCTGAACTGGATTGCACTTTTCCCTGGACTCAACGGAAGAGCACTGGGTTCATGGGAAAAGTCTTTGAAATGATTTGCTGCGGTTGCTTAATTCATTTTTAACTATTCAATATAAACTCATTACACTTTAAAAAGTGAATAGCTGACTTAACTTAAAATTATTAAAGGAGAACTCCGGTCAATTTTAACATTGAGCAAATTTTTTTGTAAATTTGGAGTGCTGTCAGTACAGAGAACAACGACAAAAATCGGTGTTGCCTACACCGTGTTATCCTCTTTTTAAAATTTGCACCCTGTTGACTTCAATGGGGCAAGTTTTAAACCAGCTTTTAGCCTCTTAACATCCTTGATGTGTCATTACAAGTGCACAGCTAATGTGAGTGATTCCTTCAGAGTGATCACAAGTGAATCTGACTGCAGTAGATGTGAAAGATATTAATAAAAATGATGTTATTTCAGCCAGCGCACATACCTGTATTTTCTTACTGTTTTCGATCGAAGCCCATAGTAATCGATTGTCGAGTTCACACGCATAGGTTTAGTTACCTATGATCACGCGTGTGAACTCGACAATCAATTACTATGGACTTCGACCGAAAACAGGAAGAAAATACAGGTATGTGCGCTGGCTGAAATAACATCATTTTTATTAATATCTTTCACATCTACTGCTGTTGCCTACACCGATTTTTGTCGTTGTTCTCTGTACTGACAGCACTGCAAATTGACAAAAAAATTAGCTCAATGTTAAAATTGACCGGAGTTCTCCTTTAAGTAATAAACTTCATGCGTAATTGAGAAAATTAAGTTATGTGGAATTGTCAAGTTCACAACTTATTTTTGTCAATTACGCATGGTGTATTTACTTAGTAATTTTAAGGTAACAGGTTTCCTCACTTTTTTTAAGTTAAGTCAACTGATCACTTTTTATAAACGTAGGTATCCATGTGAAAGCATAACCCTTGCATAGACACTGAAACATGCATTGATATCCAATTGACAGCTTTTAAAACATAACCATTTTACATTGGACCAACTCTAGATATGTTCAAATGTTTACGAATTATATTTGTTTCATATAACATTGAATTTATGGAATCAAAAAGATTAAATAAGTTCAGTGTTATCACTATTTCTGATTCCATATTCCACTAATTTTGAAGGATTCCATCCCTTTACAAAAGGTTAAACTTGCTAAAATGAATGAAAATTACATCATGGGACACAAAATAGTTAAAAAAAATACAAAACATTAAATATATTGTAACAAAATTGTTGTCACTGTGATACTTGTGATTAAGCATAAACTATCGTTCATAATTTAGGGCTCTGTATGATTTTTAAATTAATACTTTTATTCAGCAAGAATGCATTAAAAGAGATGGTTAATACAATAAATACAATGTTTCAAAAGATTTCTATTTCAAATAAATTCTGTTCTTTTGAACTTTCTATTCATCAAAGAATCCTGAAAAAAGTGAATTATAAACCACGATCTCCACAAAAATGTTAAGCAGCACAACTGCTTTCAACATTGACATTAATAAGAAATGTTTCTTGGGCACCAAATCAGCATTTAAAGGATGGCTTTGCCATCACATGAATAAATTACATTTGAAAATATGAAAATAGAAAACAGATCTAAATCTTACCAACCTAAAATTTTTGAACAGCAGGATATCCAAAGTAACATACAAAAATGTATGTGTAAACATAATGCATGAATACTAATGAGATCATGCTGTACTAATATTTCACAATGTTTTATCTTTATAAAACCAATATTCAGCAATTTCACATAAACATCTTGACAAACAATCTCTATAAAGCCTTTAAGAAGAATGAAAATAGTCCACATCAATTTATGTGTGGTTTGGCCTGCTTGATCACAAGATTTTGATTTAATAGAGTTTTGAAAGAAGTGTGATCCAGAGATCCAAGAAGTACAAGTCTTGAACCTACAAGCCTGGAAAGGAGATATGTAAGAAAAGGCCTGGGGCTGAATAAGTCCACATTCAGACAGATAGTTTACAAACTGGGAAACTCAGCACCACACTTGGTGCTACAAAGTTAAGCACTGTGCAGTCTGAAATGCAAGAATGCTACTACAGTGTCAGAGTCAAGATACAAGACATTTACCAGTGCTGATAGCGACACACTGTCACATGTCCTGTAGATCACTCAAGTCAATGAGAAGTACAAGTTACAACACCAATATGTTTGTATAGAGAAGGTTAAAGAAGTGTGTACTGTACGCAGCAAGCAACCACGAAGCTGTTGGACCATGCAACATGATAATGATTCAAAACACAGGAGTAAATCATCAAGGCAGTTCAACTTCAAGAATGATCATTCTGATGCTGCACTCCAACAACTGTGTTGAGTTTCTATTTATAAAGGAATTCTCCAGGCAGTCTGTAAACACCAGCAATCATTCCTTCTGTCTCCCTGTCCCTCAGCATGTCACATCACGTCCATCATTAGCGTCACTGAGGATGGGAGGGAAATGTGCGCTCTACATGCCACTATTAAAAACATGCACCTGTTGCCCCGCTCCACTCTCTGGGGTGTTGTCGTCCCATTAGGGGATGGCCGGGACACGTGGCCCTCCTCTAGAACGGCCTGGTCAAGGACCCAGCGCAAGGCACTTTGGCAGGTGCCGTGATGGATGTTCATACAACTGGAAAGCCAGACAAAGCAAATGCACACACTTGCTGCTGAGAGTGATTAGTGAGCCTTTATCCTACCCTTCACAAAATAAACATTGGAGAGTCTTCAGGGTCCTCTCTTAGATCACAATGTTATCAAGTTATGTCAGATAAAATATGATTACATATGTTAACGTAAATCCTGATAATTATGTACTCAAGGTATCAATCTAGATAATCTACCGTATCCTTGGAAATCTATGGGCTGTAATTATGTTATGTTATATGCCAACTACGCGACCTATGAAGAATGCTAAATTATCTAAGACCCCAACAAGCTAAACTGAATGAAATTTTAAAGTAAAAAAAAAAAAGAAAAAAAAACATTTTAAAGAGAAATTTATGGATGGATGGATGGATGGATGGATGGATGGATGGATGGATGGACGGACGGACGGATGGATAGATGGATGAATAGATAGACAGACAGACAGATGATAGATAGATAGATAGATAGATAGATAGATAGATAGATAGATAGATAGATAGATAGATAGATAGATAGATAGATAGATAGATAGATAGATAGATAGATAGATAGATAGATAGATAGATAGATAGATAGATAGATAGATAGATAGATAGATAGGTGGATCGGTGGGTGGACTGATTCATGGGTGGGTGTTTGGTTGGATGGATGGATGGATGGATGGATGGATGGATGGATGGATGGATGGATGGATGGATGGATGGATGGATGGACGGATGGATGGATAGATGGATGAATAGATAGATAGACAGACAGACAGACAGATGATAGATAGATAGATAGATAGATAGATAGATAGATAGATAGATAGATAGATAGATAGATAGATAGATAGATAGATAGATAGATAGATAGATAGATAGATAGATAGATAGATAGATAGATAGATAGATAGATAGATAGATAGGTGGATTGATTCATGGGTGGATGGGTGGGTGGGTGGTTGTTTGGATGGATGGATGGATGGATGGATGGATGGATGGATGGATGGATGGATGGATGGATGGATGGATGGATGGATGGAAAGAATAAAATGACTGATAAAACTAGTCAAAAGGGAGCCGATTCTTACATTCTGATTTTTATCCAACACTGACTTCAACAGCTAATGGTTTAAGACTGGCAACAATTCCCCTGGTGTGTAAATGAGCGCACAGCTGTAACTTGATATCCCCTGTCATAAAACCCGGACCACGGTTTTGTCCCAATGAACTCCCTGTACACCACTCACTGTCATGAAGCCTTGGCTATTCAAGACTTCCCTTAGCGTATAACCCAATACTTAAACCCAAATCCTCACCTACTCTAAAAACTAGTGGTGATGTTTCTCCCAGCAGGTCTGTGCGCTGTGGCTCTAGGGGGCAGCAGGTGGGGGAAAGGGGAGTTGTTTGTGTGTTCACAGCTAGAAAGAAGCACAGAGGGAGTTCGCTCAGTTAGGGCCTCCGAAACATCTGGAAAAAGCCTACAGGTTGCCATCGCAACTGCACGCAGAGGGAACGCTTTAGTGGGGTGGAGGGATTTATTGCTTCGATCTGTGGTTTGGATTATGTGGGTCTGTGAGCGTACAGTGGGCTCTAAGGGGTCAGTAAAGGTTTAGCTGGCACAAGGGCTCAAACCCCCGGGTCAGACAGGGACCAGGTGAGGTGCTGCGTGCACGCGCATGTGCGTGTGTGTGTGTGTGTGTGTGATTCAGGGTTTTGTTCCAGCCTTGCTGAAATGGAAACAGAAATGAGAATCACAGGTGTCTGCTGCACTTCCTGTTCCCCAAATCTGCCCCCCGCGCAGTCTGAGACCACTGCAGATGCAGGCCAACTCTCCCCACTGTTTTCTTTTTCCTCACCGTTCCCCTTTTCTTCCTGTCTAACAGATTTATTCGCTTCCCTTTTTCTTTCTTAAATGTTTTACTCAAAAACTTTGCCTTAGCCCAATCATTCACCTCATCCTCCATTCCCAAGGCGATCAAGTTGGGATGGGTAAAGTAAATATATATATATATATATATGTTACAAAAGATGTATATGTCAAACCATTCTGTTCTTCTGAACTTTCAATTCCTCAAAGAATCCTTAAAAAAATAATAAGAAATGTGTCTTGAGGACCAAATCAGCACATTAGAATGATTTCTTAAGGATCACGTGTATACTTTTGGAAACTAAGCCCTATACATAACACTGACCCATAGATTGGTCGCAGGAATAGAAGGTTTACTGCCATAACCCTGCTGTATCATCACTGTGATGCGAAGCAAAACGCTTAACACATGGTTGCTCCACTGAGACTGTCCTTAAAGATGAATGAAAAGCATCTGCCAAATGGCAAGTAACAACATCACCACAGTTATTTGGGAGATTACATAAGCTACCCAAGGTTTGAATAAACTTTAATTCTAGTGATTATCATTCAGACCAATCCTATAGCTGGCTTTCACAAAAATGCCTTTTTAAACATTGTCAGCTTATGACAGCTCTAGCTGTAGTTTATGTTAATCCTGGATTCGATTTCATGCTAAAAAGAAATCCATAGTGATAAACCGAAAGTGATCTCAGAGCCATGTTGGAGTGACGGATAGGTCCCAGCGGTCTAGCGAGGCTTAGGAGTTCTTGTACGGGACATATGGGGAAAAGTCCACCATCTGTATAGTGCTTAGCACACATTCTTTTATCATAACCCTGAATATTTCATGTCATCATTTGGTTACACTTTATTTTAAGTAATACTGAGTAATATTAAGCAACTACATGTACTTATAGGGTTAGAGTAGGTTAAGGATTTGGTTGAGGGTTAGTTGTATGTAATTATGCATAATTTACTGTTATTATATGTCAAGTACATGTAACAAGGACACTGTAAAATAAAGTGTTACCCATCATTTTAACCAAAATATCTAGAAAAAAGGTCTACACTCACAAATGTATTTGACACACAAAATAGTATAGATAGATTAAAATAAATACAAAAAGCCCCCCTAAGTGTCACATGTGCAACACTATCAGCTGCTCTTAGTGGTTCCACATTCCCAACTCAATCCGACTCCATTCAGACCTCTATTAGTATGCGCAGATTGATAAACAAAGTCTATGTGGCATCCATAACGGCCCAGGCTTCGGTTCAAAAGAGCAATTTGTCACCACCTTGCGGAAAGTGATCCCCCGGGGGGCTTGAGCTAATAGGGACGGGTCAGTTTAATTGTGAAATGAGTGTTTCATCCCGAGCTCGCAGGAATTTGAAACCCCTAAGGTGCAGCAGACGGGTCTGTGAGCGAGGTGGATCTTGGCAGGACGCAAAAGGCAAATACAGTCAGCTATTTTTTTTCCAAGCTCTCATCAGAGAGGAGAGGGGAGGGAATGAGCCGTTGGGCAGGCTGGTTTTTACAGGTTTTCAATTGCTTGTGATATCAGCTGGAAGAGAGACCAGAGAAAAACAAGGAGAAAGGAAACAGGGCCATTTAGAGGTGGAATGCAATCATGCAGTCTGGCGTGGAATGTTTTGCATATTCCTCAATTGCCCTGGTATTATTTACCCAAAGCCTAACCAAAAATGTTTTCTTAAAGTAAATTAAAAGATCCCACCAATTATGGCAAGATCCTTCTTTGTATGATCATACATGAACGATTAACTCGGTAACACTGTCCATTTGTTAACATTAGTTAATTACATTAGTTAAGTAAGGGTTAATGCCCGACGAGGTGTCCATTATTAGGTATTAATGGACGACGGCGAGGCGTGAACCGTCCGACGCACAGCGGAGGTTGCCTCCGCCGAAGTCCATTAATACCTGACAATGGACACCTCGAAGGGCATTAACCCGCTTATACCATGGTCACTTACGAAAGAAAGAAATATTTAATCAATTAATAATATTTTAATGTGTTTTAGAGTAAAAATCGTGAGGGTTTTTATTTATTAAGTCGAGCGCACTATTTCATATCTCCCGTATACAGGCGTTGCCAAGCAACGTGGCCACAGCGACCCGACCGCAGCAGTTGATCAGTGAGTTTGAGCCAGCGCAATCATTTAGAACTGTCATCAGGCAAATTGATGGGATGCCTTTCCTAGGTGTACATTATCACATTTTAATGGACACCCTGCAGCCAATCAGAATCGAGTATTCACCCAGACCATGGTATAACATGAACTAAACATTAACTCGCTCTGAAACACTGTCCTTTGTCTTTATAGAAAAAAAAATGTGTTGCACTTTATTTTACATTACGTGCACTTACATGTACTTACAGTGTACTTAACTAAGAAAGTACTGTGTAATATAAGGTAACATGGGTTAAGGATAGGTTTAGGGGTAGGTTCAGGGTTAGTACCTAGTTATTACACAGTTATTGTAATAATAATAAGTACATAGTACATACGGGAACAGGAACATAAAAATAAAAATTAAATGCAAACAAAATTCAGAAACAATGCATTATATTGAGCTATTTATATCAGGGCCAATATTTTCCCAGCAGAGCAATTTTAATCCTTCACAATGACGGCAATTAAAACATGGCAAACGTTAAGATTTAAAGGAGAACTTAATAAAACTGTCTAGAATTCATTTGGATGGTTAAACAACCTGTTCTGGTGATATTGATGAATTTCGCCGCTCCCCCCAGCGTTCCCAGGCGGAAAACCAACCTTGCAACTTGGGGACTACCGTCCCGGCAAGATAGAAATTGGAAGTCTTGTGAGAAGCGAGAACGAGAACGAGCGCGAAACACGAATTGCTTTACGGCAATTCGACATAAACACACACGCATGTATGATGTATTACCAGATTACCCACCTCGGTAGACATAGCTCCACACGATACAGTTTGCTTGCTCCGATCAAAACAAACACACATGAGCAGCGGTAGAGAGGGGGAGGAGGCCGCCGCAAGTGAGTTTTTTACGACCGTGTTGTGAAATATACGCCCCCCCACAGCTGTAGGGGGAGCTCGTGGGGAAAACATGGGACAACAAAAGGAAAAATCAGCGAAGAAGTGACTAGAGTTCGCTAGAGTTGCCGAGTTCTCCTTTAAGATTTTGGTCATGAAACACTGAATTTTGTGAAGCCACAGAGCAGCCTTCATTTTTTATGTGGCACGACCCGAATGAATTTTTAATTTTTACTAGGGAAGAAAAGTTGGTTGCAATTTTCGGGTCATGCCAACTTCATCTCTGTGTAAAGCGATGTTTTGTATAGCGTGAATTTCATTGTCAATCAGCGTCAACTATTGCACTGGAGTAAATTTGTGGGTAACACTCTAATCAAAAGTCACGTAGTTATACGTTACGTTCATCTACTTAATATAGTTATGTAAGGGGATTTACAGTCAAAGACCCAGAACCAGATATTATGAATGAAGACCCGGAGTCAGAATTATAATAAATTAAAGAAAAGATTTACAGAAGATAGTTTGCAGTTTCATCAGCAGAAGTCAGCTTCAAGACTCACACAGGAGTTCGTAGGCCGCCCCGCTTACAGTTACAAAGATCACAGCAGTTATACCCTACACCAAGGTTTAAGCTACATCCTTACTACAGGTTGCAGTTTCTGATTGGCTAAGAAATAGATAAACATAGTAAATTTCCACACATATACAGATAGATTTAAGCATATCTCCATCGATTATGCAGCTGACACTCAGACCCTGAAGCTGAAGGCACGTTGTGACCTTCCAGTTCGCAGATTTGGGTTGCTGGGCGCCAGCCTGTCCCGAACAACAGCTCAGTCAATCTCCAATAATGCCAGTGGTTCCTTAACCTGTAAGCAAAAAGACTAACACACACACCTACACACAGCTTTTCCAAGGTTGGATTTGGCCAGGCTCTAACTATAAACAGGAAAGTCCTCTCAAGACTTCAAGATAATGCGTTCTTTCTCTCAAGGAGAGCTACACTTTAGTCTAACTGGAAAGTAAGGCTTTAACTGAGAAATAGTCCCTTAAACTATAGACTTCAAAGACCCCTGTGACCATAGTTGTCAGAGTACCCTTGAAAAAACAGATGAATGCATTGATACATGTTGAAGACATTTCTCAAACACAAAACGAGTCTATATTTCATTTCTGGAAGCCGGGCTAAATGAGCAAGCACTGTTACTGCATTCAGATATACATTAGAGAATACATGAAAAGAACACATCTATAACAAAGTAAAATCTCACAAGCCTAGAGAAGTCATTCAACTCATGTGATGTTTAGAAGGGAAGATATTGATATAAATCCACACCCTTCAGTAATAACAGTAAATTATGTATAATTACAAGTAAATAACCCTAAACCAAACCCTAACCGTAAATCTGTAGTATAAGAGCTTGTGGTTAATTATTATTTCTCAGAGCTTCTCTGAGTGAGTACAATGTAACTAAGTGTAACCAATTTGTTTATTCATCATGATGAACATTTGTTTAGCTCTTGGTGATTTTGGCACTTTTGGTGTAAAAAAAAAGGCCTAAAGGGCAGGTGACCATAAAGGCTCTGTATAATGCCACGATTTATCCTGTTTCTCTGTAAATTATATCATTCAAATAAATCTCATCATTCAGCTAAAGAATTATCAACCTCTAAGGGGAAAACACAAAGTTCCCTTTCGATTGAACTCAACACTTTACGATTCTCATTTCAAAATGCCGATTCTTACTCAGAATCTATATTCACATTGAGATTTAATAAACCATCTGATAAACTTAAGCACTGTAAAAAATGATCGTAATTTTAACGGTAAAAGACTGTAAAAATGCTACAGTGAAAAACTGTTAATTGGTTAACAGAAAGTTTCCGTACTATATACGGTAAATAACTGTGATAGATCTAACGGTACATTTAATGTAATTTTACTGTAACATACCGTTAAATTTACAGTTTTTGAAAGTGAAAAAACAACTCATTGTATAATTTACAGTGAAAAAACGTAAATTGACATTCCCACAATTCCCTGTGACACTTCACATTTGATGTATTTTTGTTGAAACTATGTTTGTTTCTTCATAGTTTTCTTCGTTTTTTCTAATCAGTTATGTACATTAGGGGTTTATGTTACATTTAATGTTGTTAAATTAATGTTTATTGCATTTTTTAAATTTCATGTGTTACCATGATGGTGTTTAATGTTTGTGTGAATGACACTGTGCAGCTTTTATATATATTAGTATTAACTTTCTTGTGGAAAAACTGCTTGTGTTGAGCTTTGATTGATCATGTGACTCTCGTCACTGCTGTGATTGGTGGTTATCAGTGTACAAAACAGATATTAATATTTCAATAAGTCGGTAAATTAACATTATATCATATTACTGAAATCCAATGTTAAATATACAGTTTTTTTCTGTAGGGAAGAAATTAAAAAATTTTTACAGTATTTTTAATACGCCCCTGCTGCCAGAAAATTGCCGTTTTTTTACGGGGTTTTTTTTTCAGTGTGTGGCAGTGCCATGATCAGTGAATGTTTCAGATTGAAATACCCTTCTCTATTCTTTCAACAATTGTTCTTTGTATGTAAAATCTGTTTAGTTATAAGGAAAATAGTTGTAGATTTACAGGAAAATTGCAACACACTGTAGCAGCAAAGATGGGTCCCATAACTAACAGACATCAGGGAAGGCAGAATCCTGCCAAAAGCATACAAAAAATTTGATTCATTCCCTCTTGTTTGGACAGTGTCCTTTATCCCTGACAAAGACTACAGTGGTGTACTTGGAGCCAGTTAGCCTTATGTAGCCTTAAAGTTTCCCTTCCCTGTTAAATCAATTTTCCAAGTGAAACTTTGTGAGACTTGCGGCCCTCTACACTGTCTTTCTACTTAAGAGAAGCAGAAGAATGCAGAGAGGCCAAAACAAACTACCTCCCCAGATGATAGTAGGAAAGATAGCTTAGCAAGCATAAAGGCTAATGGCCTCAAGCTGACTTTCCTCTGGAGGGCACATCTATGATCCTCCTCCAGCCCTGTCACACTTTTAACACTTAAACACAAGAGGGCTGTGTACAGTCTATAATCTGAAATCAAAGAGTTACTAATAAAAGAGCCTGATTTATCCAAGCATTAAAAGTCCAATAAAAGAAAACTTCTTGATAAATAAACTAGTAGAACAGCATTTTGAGTCAAATTTATTAAAGCCCTCGCAATTGTCAGTGAAATGTCACCATATGTATCCTCAAGCTTCAAAATTGGGATTTTATATACTATATCTTCATAGATCTATCTATCTAATAAAAAATATTTTAATCATTCTAATATGCTGATTTGAGACTTATTATCCATGTTAAAAATAGTTGTGCTGCTTAATTATTTTTGTGAAAATTATGATATATTCTTCATGTTTCTTTAATGAATATAAAGCTCAAAACAACAGCATTACTTGGAATAGATTTGGTCACACTTTAGATCAGGGTCCAACTCTCACTATTAACTAACTATTCAATAAACTCCTAATTACTGCTACAGTAAGGTAGTTGTTAAGTTTAGTTATTGGGTAGGATTAAGTGATGTAGAATGAGGCATTAAAATTGTGCTTTACAAGTACTAATAAACAGCAACTAGTTAAACTAGTTAATAAACTAATAAACATATGCATTGTGCAAATATAGTAAAAGTAAATCTAGTCCACAAACACTGAACACCCCATGCAACGTATTAGCCTACCTTATCAATAACCAAACACAAGTAAACAACCAGTGATTTCAGAACGACAAATGACTGTTAAGATTGGAAGGAAACACACACAAAATTGTGTGCATGTAATACAAACTTTGCATCAAATAAACATGACTAAATTTCTGATGAAGACTACGGCTGTGTCTGAAACCTCACTCTTCAGTCAGTCAGTGACCAAACCGCCATTATTTTGCCATGCTTATTTCTCAGAAGAATTTGAGTCATGAGTTGAATGATATATTCATTAAAAAGTACATCTATAAATACACTCAACCACTTTCAGACACCATTTTTGTTACTTCTATAACCTTTATAATGCAAGCACAGGCTTGCGGAATATCGTTACTTTCAGATACACAGCCTTTGTCTTTGTATATCAAGACACAAGATGGTTATGAAAAAGAACAGCAAACACAAACTGATGCCATTTGGGACTGAATATTTTGTTCCAGCTGCTCATAAGAAAATGCCAATCAGGTGGAAGAGGAGAAGGGAGAGAGGGGGAGAATGGTCCATCATTCATCTAAAGCAGAGAGACATAGAGAGGGAGGATGGGTGAGTGAGAGGGCGATCAGATGATGTTTGGCTCTGGGCGTTAGGAAGTATCGTATGTGACACCTCCAATGTGAGAAGGTTACGGCAGACCACTGTAAGGGCCCATGTAATACTCACACAGGACGCAGGAAGAGCTGACTACTGGACTTCACCTGTCTCTCTCCTCTGACTCTCTTTCACACACACAAGCAAGCGCAGCCATTAAATCTATCAATACAGAGGCCTTTAAGAGCTCAGCAGTCTAATTGAAGGGTCCACCCAAACACACTTACACAGAACACCAATCAGTTCAATATGTGGGTCTGGAGCTTGCATCTGAAATCACATACTCTTTTGAGTAGGTACTTATTGTGAATAAGTAATTACCTTTGAAAAGTATGTTTTATATGAATGAGTATATGTACAGTAACAGAGGCAGGGGAGTAGGACTGAATGTTTGGACGTACATCAGCCATGTCGCCCTTATCACGTGACCTATCAGCGTCAGTTGCGTCGCGTCACTGTCATTCAAAAATCCTCCCAAGAGGCCTCATGGGAAACTAAACTGTCCATCGTATATGCACACTTCAGAATCTCACCGGAAGAGGTAGGCCATCCGGGTACTTTTTAAAAATCGAGTTGAATCTTCTATAACTTAAAAATGAAATTGGTTGAAATTCATTTAATGAGTTAAAGTAAAATATATGTTGTCATGACTTTATTGGTAACATGTCCCAGCAAAAACGAAAAACATTAATCATTTGAAAACACGCATGACGTCGAAGCGGCAATAATAATGGATAAAATAACCTTTTAAACATAATTTGACAACTAACATGATCATTTTAAAAGTGTTTAAAACACAAAATACATTTACACACATATTAAGAATCAGAATTTTAAATATTTCATAATGTTGTTAAGAAGCTTCACTGTAAAAACAAAAGTTGCTTCCTTAAATTTTTAAGCACAAACAACTTTGATGTTTAAGTAATTTTGACTTAAATGACTTAAGCTTAACTTATTTTGATCAGTTAAAGCAATGAAAAACATGCAGTCATAACTTATTGATCATATCTTTTTTTTTTACAGTGTTGTAAATATTTTGAATAAAAGAAAGAAATATTATTCACATACTGTGGTTGCAAAGTGGAGTGTGATTCGTTCTAAAATATTATCATTATTATTATTATCTAAAATAACTGGCTTCTGGCAACGGTCGACACGCGTTCACGGGAGATGGATGCTGGTGTATGACGTAGGACGTAGCGTAGTAAGCGTCGTGACGTAGAACGAAGTATAGTTAAATCAAACGCTACGTCCTACGTCATACGCCAGCATCCATCTCCCGTGAACGCGCGTCGACCGTTGCCGGAAGCCAGTTATTTTCATTTATAAAGTTTTAAATATGTATATTTTTAAGACAAAACCGCACGGATTACCCTCAGAAGGCCTTCGTTTATCCCCCTGGAGCCGGATGGATTACTTTTGTGAAGGATGCATGCACATTTTTGGGACTTGAAGGAGTGGACCCCATAACTTGACATTATAACCACTGAAAGATCTAAGACATTTTCTAAAATAACTGAAAATGTGTTCGTCTGAAAAATGATTGACATATGCATCTCGAACAGCTTGAGGGTGAGTAAATCATGGGTTTAATATCATTTTTGGCCGAACTATCCCTTTAAAATATCATTTGAATAACATGCGCAACGCGCCACTGACTTTAGACAAGGTTTTTCCTGGTCAGTGGCGGAATTGTTTTCTAAACCTGCAAAATAGCACCAGGGAACACGCCTCCTCTTTGCGCTGCCTGAACCGCCCCGGGAGCGCAAATGCATTTCCTAGTTTACGTGCGTCTGTGGAGGGAAAAGTCCGCTGTGCGTGGGTGCAAAATAGGAATGATACATGCGTCGGTGTACAAAGTCAATTGCGCTGGGTGCAAGATAGGGCCCATACTCTTTGTAAACGTTCAATCAAAATACTTTATTTGTTTTTGTTTGATCAGACATTACAAAGTCAGCTCAACAGGCAGAACAGACTGTTCATGACAACAGCCATTTAAAAGTTTTCCTATTGAAATGAACATGGAGACTAATGGACACCTTTCTCTAGCTTTTAGAGAATTGTTTGTGCTTGTCACATTATTATCAGACTGTTTGTGTGTTTTTTTAATAGTGGTTCAGTGGTTTGCCAAATTATCCTCGTTCTTGAGTTTAGATCCTTTTGAAAACATAAATACGTAGCGCTGCATTCTCTATTCCACATGGAATGGACAGAATGATTGACAATTTTATTTTGAATAATTCATCCGAGTGTGTGAAGGTCAGACGATGATCTGGCTTGTGCCGCCCAGAACTTAGAGCAGAGGTGACATGGTCATCAAATATTTATTTACCTTGTGTACTCCCCATACACTCTCAAAATACACACACACACACACACACACACACACACACACACACACACACACACACACACACACACACACACACACACACTAACCTAACTTTCTGACCGGCCCTAGCTTTGCAAGAACTAACCAATACTTCCCTTAAACCTAAACATAACGACCTGCAGTACTATGGATCAAAGTTGCACGGTTGCACTGATTTAGAACCGAAATGTAATATGCAGGAATTAGGGAAACTGTTCCCAGGTCAGTGGGAAATATACCAAAACTTTAAACAGTTTCACATTTTTTTGCACATACTAATGCTTGGTATGTGCAATATGAGCCTGTGTCATCTTGCTGCATCATGTCTTTTCTGGCTTCCAGTTGCACGTTACTCATGCACACAGGTGCAGAGGGTGTGTGCACAGTGTGGGCGCCAAACAGATCAGTTAACTTTAGGTGAGCATATTTTGCCACTTTAACAATAATTGAATAGATTATTATTATTCTACTCTTTTACATTCTGCTCTATAGACAGACAGACAGACAGACAGACAGACAGACAGACAGACAGACAGACAGACAGACAGACAGACAGACAGACAGACAGACAGACAGACAGACAGACAGACAGACAGACAGATAGATAGATAGATAGATAGATAGATAGATAGATAGATAGATAGATAGATAGATAGATAGATAGATAGATAGATAGATAGATAGATAGATTTACAGATAGATTTACAGATAGATAGATTGATTGATTGATACTGTGTATGCTTAATGTATTTAAACATTTCAGGGAACACTCAATAATAATGCAATTAATGTCCAGTAAAGGTTGTGTGAACTAATCTAAAGTGAAAACTATTTACGGTTAAGTTGTTAAAGCTTAAAAAATCATTATCTTACTAATTACAGTTTTTCCCAATTGCTAACACACTAAAATGACATGCACAGCACAATTATTTAAACTGACACACAGCAAAATTTCTGCTTTACACACATTTTGCAATTCAAAATGGCACTTTTTAAATGCACTGAACACGGTTCTCTGCAGAAGACACTACACTCTGACATAAAGTCACATGTTTGCCATTTCAAAACACTGCCATTCAAAATGACACTACATGAGCTGGTTGGCCACTACATGTGCCACCTGGCCAAACACCTCAATGGTTCATTGTTAACACTTCAATCCTTTTCCAACAGTGTGTAGTTGGTTAGACAAAAATCTGGTAATATGAATGAAGTGTGTGCCATTTTGTGCAAAAGTTTGATTTTGATAATGCTATATGTAGTTTCATTTTGCAGGATATATTAGGTATTTTGCCGTTTTGGTGTGTGGTTTTGTGAATTGTGTTAAGTATTTTGATAAAACCAGCCTAGTTTGCAAAATTGTGTCTTAGCAATTGAAAAAAAAAACCTGTAATGAGCTAATTAAACTATTGTGTTAAATACAGTGACAAGGAATGAAGAACACATTTGTAGCGTATTAATATATTAGCAGACTACGATATATTATCTATGAATTAACTAGAGTTCACAAATTATTTTTAAGTACTTTTTGCTGTATATTTTTATAAAGTGTTACCAAAAAAACAACTTACTGATACAAACAATTTGAACGGTGGTGTGACTAATAATAAATTGCTTAATTTATCGGGATATTTCTTATATAATTTATACAATCGTTTGAATAAACTTACATAATTGTATATTAATAATCATAAACATAATACACAAAATTAATAATTAGTTTGTTCCTTTAAAGAGATAACTTATAAATTATAAGAAAGTATTATTGCAAATTTCAGAGCACATGCAGTCTCTCTTCTCCAGCACTATTTATCTAAGGAAAAATGCTTAGCTGCCCTTGTTTGTGTCCTTATGCCAAACTGTGAAATTCTGGTTTGTTTACCGTATGTGTGTGTGAGTGAGACAAACTGGATGTTAGAGATCGAGTTCAAGTGTGTATTTTAGTGTCTACGGGAAGGGGAACAGAGATAAATGAAAACGTACTGTAAGCTTCTGATGTGTCTGCTGCGTTTATTTGCTTAACGTTGAGATTTGGGGCCTTACAAATCTGCGTATTCAAACACAAACAAGCACTTCACGGTATTGAGCAGTGGGGGCATTTACCGTTATGGTTTCACACATGGAGTGTGTGCCTGTGTGTGTTAGCCGTGCTCTTCAGAGAGCAGTGCTTTTGGGGCTCTCTGATAAACAGCACATGTTTGAGTACGCCGTGCACCTTGAGTCCGGATGTGTTTACTCTTCCACAGATCATTGGGTAGCGGTAAGGAAGTGGGGTCTGGGTCACAGTGAAAAACAGAGAGGGATCAATTTGAGCCATATGTGCTCTTAACTTCCTCAAACACTTGAACCAAAGAACATTTCATGAAATCATTCGAAATGTTTTTGTTTTTAAAGGCAATTATCACAGAAGCTAGACTAACCTTGTTCATGTTATGCATCAACATAAATATCATGAACTGTACAACATTTTTTCGATCAAAAACTGAAAATCTAAACAGAGACAGATGGCATAATTCAGATAACCGTTCACCAAGAAGCGAACACTGTCGTCATTTACGCACTCTCATTTCTTTTGCCAAATCCATTTGATTTTATAACGTAGAAGAAATAATGATATATTTCTAGAATTTTCACAAAAAAACAATTCATAATGATCATGTCATTATATTAAGCTCCAGAAATGACAGAAAAGCTGAATTTCAAAAGCCATTACTCCATATATATACTGTATATAAAACATAAAAAGTAGTTTATGCAACTCATGTGCTAAGTTCTAAATCTATATTATAGCTTCAGAAAATATCTTCAGAATATAGATTTAGAACATAGCACATGAGTTGCATAAACTACTTTTTATGTTTTATATATATATATATATATATATATATATATATATATATAAATACAAAATATATATATATATACAAAGCTCAGCCAGTCCTCTAAGCGAGAGGATCCTGTGTCTCCGCCTCCGGCCTCTGATCCCCTCGCTACACCTCGGCCCCATTGACCTGTCGGCTCGGCCTTGGCTCCTCCCACCTTCGGCTCCACCTGAAAACCCCGGACTTGCGGCTGCACCGGGTTCCCTCATCCCACGGGCTCCCCTTGGTCAGTCGCGACTTTACTTTCGCCACGGACTTTCGAGCCTTCCGCAGCACTCAGTCCCTCCACCCCAATGGCTAATGCGGGTTCCTCCTTCCCTCTGGCTCCGCTTCAGTCCTTGGTCACTCTGGCTCTGCCTCAGATGCTCGATGCCGTGGCTTCGCCTAGGTCTCCAGTGCTAGCGAAATCGCTCAGTACTATCGGCTCTCTGTGCCCTAGGATCCATCGGCTCCTTCTCCGTCGGTCATCCCCCGGATGTCGTCGGCCATAGCAACATCTTTGCTCCTCCCTCTGCCATGGACTGTCATCATTACTGAGCTCTGGGTCGGCTTCATCAGGCCCTTACCATCATCACTGCCGGGGTTTAGTCGTCCTCCTGCCACCTCCAGAGCCCCCACCTTCCCTCTATTTTTCTGTTGTTGTGGCGCGAGGTTGCGCTTTTTCGGAGGTGGCGTAATGTCACACTTATGTTCAGTTAGTTTCAGTTTTCATGGATTTTAAATTTGTTCATCAGTCACATGTATTCCTTTGTTTGAATTTCCTACCACTTCTTTGTTTCTATGGTTAAAGATATGATTAGTTTGTTCCTTTCAGCTGTGTATCGTTAATTTACCTTAATTGTGTCAGTAATTAAGTTCTTCTTGTGTTTAGTGTCCGGTCTCGTTTGCGTTAGCATTCTGTTGGAGTATCTTCTGTGGATTGGAGTAGCCCAGTGGATTATTTTTATTCTTCGTATTTTGAACTTGATCCTGATCTTCATCCATCTGTCTGCACCTTCCTAACAATATTCAAATAGAAAATAGTTATTTTACATTTTAATATTTCACAATGTCACTGGTTTTACTGTATTTTTGATCAAAAGAATAGAATACATAAAACAAATAAGAACATTTTTAATAGTAGTATTTTGGCCATATATATCTCTGGAAATTAGATTTGAAAAAAATCTGACCACCTTTTGGGATGACATGTTTAAAAGTAAAAACTATTTATAAATCAGCTTTATTAACAATAAAGTCAATGGTATGTCCCCTTTTAGAAAGCTATGTAAACTTGTGTTTCTGTGTGCTCGTGTTCCAGCATGTATCTGGATGTGCTTGTTGAAGACTGTCGCACAGGTGTGTGTGTGTGTGTTGGGTACACACTCCAGTTGTTTAGAGGTGTTATTGAACTCAAGAGTCTCGAACCACATCTCCAGGGGGCAACTGACAGCTGAGGTCAAAGGTCAACTGCAGCCTCAATGATGGCCGATTAGTTTTGTTGTTATAGCTTAACAGGTGAAGGTGGGAAACACTGAATCTTCTGAAAGCATATCATCTAGAAAAAACAACAAACAAAGAAAAAAAGAAAAGAAAAAATGTCTGCCATTCCAACAATACACGTTCACTCAACACACACATATCATAACAACTATTGATAATTCACTGCTGTCATAGAAACACAAATGCGCCCACATACACATGTGAGTGCTTTTGTCCATCCACTGAGGCCTTGCCCATAACTATGGAATGAGGAAAATAACATTTGTCATTCTTTCTTTTCTTTGTTTGTTTTCCTTGTCAGTGTTGTATTTCTGTCGGTTGCACAGAGCAGCACACCTGCAGTGGAGAACTGTTCTGTATTCTTTTCAAAGCATCAATGCCTCCTGGAAACTTTTAAGAACAGGTCACATGCTTAACTTGAGTTTTGAGTCCACACTCAAGTGTGTTAAAATTAACATTGAAGTAGTGTTAAAGTTAATGGTATAATTAAGGGATTAATTGAGTGATGACACCTGATGCTAACAAGCTGAATCACTAAATGAAAGAGACACAGTTTTTGGTGTCACCATTATGGTGATTAGTGGTTGCTTAGGGCCATATTAAATCCGTTTTATTTTTCCGGACTCCATTTTAATGTAAATTTAAAAAAGCATGTCTAATTTATTGAAATCATGAAACATACAATTTAATAAACAGTTTATTAAAAGTTTAACAAAAATTATGTTATTATGCCCTATGAAACATTCTAGGTTTTTGTTCTGGATTCTATTTTAATGGTTTAATTCAAATTTAATACATTTTCAAAAGAGCATGTCTTGAATTCCTAAAAACAACAAACAACAAATGTTTTTTTTTTTTTTTTTCATTTCTTTGATTTTTTTCCCCAGAAATTCTTTGTTGGGTATTTACATTTTTCTGACAATCAAATGAAGGCATAAAATATTAATTTAATTTATCTTTTAGTATTTTAATCATAATACAATTTTGTTAAACAAAGTGCCTCATAACAGAGCTTTACTGTTAAAATTAAAACATGGAAGAAACATTGTCATTATTCCTTAAAAAAGTAAAGTTTTAATAATAGTTTATTGTTATCATTATAATTATATTGAGACGTATAGCTAAATTCTACTGTACAACAGTAATATTTTTCTGTTACAATTTCTTCCATGTTAAACCGAACTTTTATTTTGACGGGTTGCTTTGAAGACCTTTGGGTTTCTATGTGTTTATGATATGACAGCCCGTTCTCATCCCAAGGCGTCATATACTGACGCTTTTGACATTTCGTCTACATCGAACGCACATGGCACCCTTTAGCGTCAATATGAGACGCAGATAGATATGGGCCAGAAGGCGCCTCCTAGCGGTCTAACCCTAACCCTACCCCAGACCTAAACCTACCCATAACCGAACAAAGCTCTGTGCGTGTCATATTGACGCTAAATGTTGCCATGTGCGTTCGTTGTAGACGAAATGTCAAAAGTGTCAGTATATGATGCCCTAAGATGAGAATGCGTTGGATATGATGATAGTTTTTCTCAAAAGAAACTCATGAAGTGACTCTCAGGGTGGCTCTGGAGATGAAGTTCATGCATTCATGCCTTCATATAGTGTGGCGGCAGAGGCTGAAAAACACCCTGAGCATTACGCGTGCTTCAGTGTGTGTGTGGTAACGTTAAATGAAACCACGCTTCTGCGCCATTAATTTACACGGAGACACGCAGAAGATGCAGCATTCATATTTAAATAGTATTTTTGTGGTTTCAAAGACACTAGTCTATATCACGATTCGATTTAAGTGTACTGACCTGCTTTTTATTTATTAATCAAATTTGGCAAATTCTGTGAAATTCTGCATTGTACAGTAAATTACGTTTTTATGATTGATTCCGCAATTCCCTCCGCATTTTCCTCATCGCGGAAATCATAGTGCCCTTCATTTACACAACACTGTTTTCAACTAAAAACTTTTTCGGGTTTCAAAATGGAAGTTTTTGAAAACAATACTGTTATCCTCTCCGTGTAAACGTTAATTTGTGAAAACCGTGATGTCATACGCATAGAGTGGTGCAGGTATGACATCACTTTGTAGGTCAAAACACAGAGGCGAGTTAGCATTTTCGCACTTCGGGTTCCATAGCCCTGAAGTCAATGGGTTTTTGAATGGGGTTTTGGTTAACTACATTTTTCAGTAGCTTGACAGTAGCTCAGTTGCTTTTAAAACAGTGTAGCTTTTCCAGTAGCTAACTACTTTTTCCAGCAAGAAGCAGTGTTGCGTGACCAAAAGCTACATTCCGTTTTTCATTTTGACAAACATTGAAGCTTTTTCTTGTTAGTAAATTGTGCATTACTGCCATCTATTGTTAAATTTAACGCATCTTGCGGCTTTACAGTTCGCTGAGAAGAGATACAAAACAAAATTCATAAATGCACAGCACAATTCACATTTACAAAATCTGATTCGTAAATTCAAAACACAATTCATAAATGCACAAGTAAAAGCATAAACATTTCCCCAAATGCTCACACAAATGCATCTTGCCTAATACATTTAAAATGTTTACACAAATATGTATGCATAATATTTATGCTTTTACATGTGTATTTATGAATTGTGTTTTGAATTTAGGAATCGGATTTTGTAAATGTGAATTATGCTGTGCATTTATGAATTTTGTTTTGTAAATGTATTATTTTTGAGGCGGATCTGGCTCCATACCCTAACACTACATGTGACACTGAAGACTGGAGTAATGATGCTGAAAATTCAGCCTTGCCATCACAGGAATTAAATATCTTTTAAAAATATTAAAATTAATATAAAATTGTGATAATATTGCGCAAAATTACAGCAACTGAATCTTTGAAAAAATATACAGTCTTGCTGAGCATACAGCAACAATTAAAAAAAAAAAAAACTTTAGCAAAACACATACAGTCTGAACCAGCTTCCCATTGTTATCATAATAATTTGATCTTTGAAGGTGCATACGAATTATACAAGACTGTTTTAAATGAAGACACATGGATGTAGGTTTTTCCATCTGCCCGCAGATGTTTTGTCTTGGTGAGCATTTGAGATAATTGCATTTAAATGCTGCAGTTTGAAAATAAATGAGCAGTAATATATAATAATGGCTGACTTCCCATCTGTGCAAAGGTTTGTGTGTTAATCTGCACAGCTGGTACAAGTACTCAAAAACACTGTTTCACATGCCATTGCCCGTGTGCTAGTATTTATTTATTGAATTTGTACTTAAATTATATCATTTATAAATTTAGGTGTATTGTTATTTTGATTCAAGTAAGGGTATATAATTATGATTAAGAATACATCAGCAATTTATGATTTAAAGTGGATTTAAAGTTTCTAAAAAAGTATGTTATTGCAAAAAGTCATACATTTCTAAGTGTTAAAATGCATTTTTGGAGCCACTGTATTTCTATAGTCTCTTTAAAAAAGCTTATAAATAATAATACAATATAATTCAAATAAAATGAAAAAATAGATCCGGATGAAAAGCTAAAGGAAGGCAGGGAGAGTGAAAGACGTAGGGGGTTTGCGGGACAGTATATCTGGATTTGTCATTATTGTTCACACAAGAGAACTGATATAAAAACCACTTATGGATAAAATTGATTGCGCAGGTAAGGAACTTGCAACATTCAAAAAGTCCCCAAACACATATCTGTCCTGTCGTTTAACTGCTTTTGAGATAGACCATGACAATAAATAAGCAGCCACAAGTCAGCAGTTTTAAATTTAGCTTTATGTCCATCTCCAAGGACAAAGCTGCAGAAAACACAAGCCATCTCTAGCCAACAGTGTGACCCTGGACATTTCATAAATGTTAACAGTTGTCTAAAGTCTCCACGTGAAACAAGTTTGGAAAATACATTGAAACTCTGAAAATACTAAAAGATGAAGTTAGTTTATTAAAAGCCAATGTCCTGTGACTGGTCTTGAAAAGTTACAGGTTTGTATCATGATTTACTATGAAAAGATCAGCAGTGCTCTGAGATACAACATGGTTGGTTTGTTGGTTGGATTAGATGATAGTAACTTTCTGATATTTTGTTCATGCTGACAATGAAGTAATGCTGAGTAATGTTGAATAATGCTGAATGATATTGCAATACACAGATAATATTAAAGGGTTAGTTCACCCAAAAATGAAAATTCTGTCAGTAATTACTCACCCTCATGTTGTTCCAACCCCGTAAGACCTTCGTTCATCTTCAGAACACAAATTAAGATATTTTTGATGAAATCTGAGAGCTGGATCACTCCTCCACAGGCTTATGGACACTATAACTTGCTGGCCCAGAAAATGTATTAAAGACATTGTTAATATAGTCCAAGTGACTACAGTGGCTCAATCTTAAGTTTATAAAGCGACGAGAATACTTTTTGTGCGCAAAAACAAACAAAAATAACGACTTTATTCCACTTTTCATTTCCTTCTCTCTGGACCTCGAGTTTTTTTTACGTAGTGTAATAGCGTAGCGCGTCTGTGTTTCACGTCACCACGTATCACACATGACCAGAGTCGCCCAATAGTGAGCCTACGTGGTGACGTGCAACACAGACGCGCTACGCTTAAACACTACGTAAAAAGACTCGAGGTCCAGAGAGAAGGAAATGAAAAGTGGAATAAAGTCGTTATTTTTGCGCACAAAAAGTATTCTCGTCGCTTTATAAACTTAAGATTGAGCCACTGGAGTCACTTGGACTATATTAACAATGTATTTAATACATTTTCTGGGCCAGCAAGTTAAGGTGTCCATAAGGCCTGCAGGAGGAGTGATCCAGCTCTCAGATTTCATCAAAAATATCTTAATTTGTGTTCCGAAGATGAACGAAAGTCTTACGGGGTTGGAACAACATGAGGGTGAGTAATTACTGACAGAATTTTCATTTTTGGGTGAACTAACCCTTTAATGACTTCAGCACATATGATGATGACAGTGATGAAGGTACAGTCTTGACGGCCCCACCAGCAGCTGTTGGGAGTTAGACATGCAGAACTGCAGTGCATCTATAGCCTGTCACGGTACTGTCGGTCAGCCCCTCTCTGAACACCCTGAACGAATCCACTGTCCCACCCTGAAAACTCAGCGCAGACTCCAGATAACGCATCACACTTGTGCTTCACACCCCCGGCTGAATTATCGGTCTGTATGTTTCCGCTCTCTTGGAAGTATAAGAACAAGGTCCATTATTCACCAGATTTCTTGTTTGACAGCATGCCCTTGTAAATCAGCTATAGCACAGCTTTGGCTTCGCTCGATGCATCATGCTGGAATCATTTTCTAGTAAGACCAAAACCTGGCATTACTGTGCAGTTCATGTAAGACAAGTCATTATTTTTTGATTACTGTGTTTCCTGTGTGACTGAGCACTCCATTGCTCATGCTCTATAGTGCAATATTTGTTTCAAGGGTTAATTTGTGGAAAACTAGAAGTTTTATGTCTTCGGAAACCATTTCAGTGTCTATATCATATTTCTTTCTTGTTATTTTACATATAGGGCCCTATCTTGCACCCAGCGCAGTTGACTTTGTACACCGACGCATGTATCATTCCCATTTTGCACCCGCGCACAACGGACTTTTCCCTCCACAGACGCACGTCGGTTAACTAAGAAATACACTTGCGCTCCCAGGGGCGGTTCAGCGCAAAGAGGAGGCGTGTTCCGGCGCAAACGTTCCCTCGTGCTATTTGCAGGTTTAGAAAACAATTCCGCCACTGACCGAAAAAAAAACTAGTTTAAAGTCAGTGGCGCGTTGCGCATGTTATTCATATGCTATTTTAAGGGCGCATGCTTGGCCATAATCAATGTAGCGTGTGCACAACGCGCATATACTTTGATTCTCTCATCTACACACAGACGCAGCAGTTTTCATTTTTGCAAATCATATACATTATTACGATAGATAGATAGATAGATAGATAGATAGATAGATAGATAGATAGATAGATAGATAGATAGATAGATAGATAGATAGATAGATAGATAGATAGATAGATAGATAGATAGATAGATAGATAGATAGATAGATAGATAGATAGTTTATTATAAAAGCATACATCTAGCTTACACATTTACCCAAATTATCATACGCCTGTTTAACCGAAGCGCGCCTGCTCATTGAGATGTCGCTCTGATTGGTTTATTTCACGTTACGCCCAAACCACACCTATGAATAACGAAGCTACTTCAGACCAACCCATTTTAGATTTGCGTCGAGCGCAAGAGTCATTTATCCCACCGGTATAATAGCAACAGCGCCCAAGACCCGCCCACAAAGTTACTTGCGTTTTGCGCTTGATACTTGCGTTTCAGATCGTTAAAATAGGGCCCATCAAGTGTTTGTAGGTCGTTCTTTCACAACCATTCACAAGAATATTTAACAATAATTATATTTTATAGAGGAGACCAAAACACAATTGTCACCACGCCATTTTAATTGTGTGTCTATCTATCTATCTATCTATCTATCTATCTATCTATCTATCTATCTATCTATCTGTCTATCTGTCTATCTATCTATCTATCTATCTATCTATCTATCTATCTATCTATCTATCTATCTATCTATCTATCTATCTGTCTATCTGTCTATCTGTCTATCTGTCTATCTGTCTGTCTATCTGTCTATCTGTCTATCTATCTATCTATCTATCTATCTATCGTGGTATTTTTTTTTTTATTTAATATGTACAAGTAAATGTATACATTTCACAAGACTTTCAAGGCCCACTGAAGTGCCTTGGAATGCGCAGCTTTGTATGATGCATTGACGTAATTTCCACTGAAACAGGAACCTAAGGCGGGACATATTGAATGGCTCCTCCCCCTTTTCAAATAGCCAATAGCGTTTAGTTTACCTCACAGACTGTCTGCAAGTCGTACTTGACAGCACCATGGAAGTGAATCCGAGCGCTGATGATACGTTGGATTCAATAGTAGAGGTGTGAATAAATTCAAGCCATTTCATTCTTAACCAACGTACAGTTAGAAAACAGAATAAAACTCGACCGTTTGAGCAACCGAACACACATCTCCATCCCATAATGCTCCGTGACATGTTAATGGTCACTTTGGCCAGGTGGTATTAATAGCATTTAGATTCTAGAGAGCTATTGATTGGACAGAAGATGTGATGAGATGGTGAAGTCTGCGATGTCATAAAAATCCGTGATCCATTTTAGCGGAAGTGAGAGACTATGTTTTGAATGCTTATAACTCCTAGCAAATTTTGTCATTGTTTTGGAACACACCCGCTTATTCATCTTCACCTTAAGGCTAACAGATTCATATTAAAAGCTAAAAAACGTAAATTTTGATTTCAGGGGGTCTTTAAGGTATTTGCCTATTCAAAAACTTAATGTGAATATTTATTTATTGGAGTAAAATGTGTGTGTGTGTGTGTGTGTGTGTGGGGTGGTGGGCTGTGAGAATGAATTATTTCTTTTTCTGTGACACTCTCTCTCCCTGACTCTCTCTTTTTCCTCTACGTTTGTTTTACTCTGTCATGAATGAATGAACGTGGCTCAGTTTCCCCCTTGATTAAACGAGGGGCAATTTGCCTTGTGGTTTTGTAGAGTTAGCGTTAGCATATTTCTGACAGAACTGAATCCACAGAAGCTTTAATTTAGCCAGTAAACCAGACGCTTCACATAAGCAGGCTTTGGCAGTCTGTTGTTTATATACAGACACACTTACTCATGTAACACTACATTTTAAAAAAGTTAGAAACCCAACGCTGTCTCTCTCTCTCTGGCAAGCGTGCAGTCCTATCGAGGTATTTCTGCATGAGGAAAAATATATTTTCTTCCTTGTTCTTTGTATTCTAGGCAAAACAAATTAAGCCAAACAGTAAAGCACGCCATTTCACATAACCTCCATTATTCTGAGAGATAAGCATCAAAATATCAGTACTAATTAGAGTGTTTCTCAGCCAAAATAGTTATTTCTATTTAGGTTTTTCACTGGATTCTGGATGAAATGGTTCGCCTAATTGGGGGTTTGGAGATAATGGCTCTTTCAGAATGCTGTCAGCCAAAGGAATAGAAGTTTCTGGAAAGTCCTCTGGCAGTTGGTGCATTGAGAATTCAGCGTGAGGCCCTGGCCTGTCTCAAGTGCTCACAGCTGGATGCTCTAGAAGACTGGAGAACTGAAGCCATGTCAGGAGACTGAATAGGCTTCGCTGTATAGGCCTCTGTCCTTATTTACTTGCAGAGCTGGAACCTCTTGTGTTTGAGCTCAAATTGAGATGCATACCTGAGCACGGCTGGATGAAGAAAGACTAAAGCCATTCATCCAATTCTTGGAAATTGGTTATTTGCTTGATTCTTTGTCATATTCTTTGGCATTGTTAAAAATGAATTAGCTGTGATTGGTTTCCCATAGTTTAGTCTTTAATTAAATTAATACATTTATTTACACACACACACACACACACACACACACACACACACACACACACACACACACACACACACACACACACACACACACACACACACAGATATATATATATGAAGAGTTCAGATGCAAAAGCCTCTAAGTGCCATCTGCAATTTTCTTCTAGTATGATCATTTTTATAAAGCTTGTATATTTAAGTTAAGTAATTTCATTTAAATGACAATTAATAGGCAATTTGCATTGCCATTTAAAGGAACACTCCGACTTTTTGGGACTTTAGCTTATTCACAGTATCCCTCAGAGTTAGATAAGTCCATACATACCTTTTTCATTTCTGTGCGTTCTGTAAGTGTTATTTGACGCACCCACCGCTAGCCTAGCTTAGCACAAAGACTGGATGTAAATGGATAAGGTAGCATACTAATCCCAATAAGTGACAAAATAATGCAAACATTTTCCTATTTACATGTTGTGATCTGTATAGTCACAGCGTGTACAAATAACAAGGCTATATGAGACAGAGACCATTTTTAATCGTATAAATACTGGGAACTATATTCTCACTAGGCGTAGGAGCACAGCTACTTGGGCGGAGTGATTAGCGCAGCACACAAGACGCCCTGTTGATGGTTCCGTAAACAAAACAAACGTGACTAACTAGCTAGTAGCGAACGTGACTCGTGATCATGGCTGACTTTGAGGAATTGTCATAGGAATTTTACTGGGTATCAAACCAAGATCCAGAACCATATAGTTTTGAGCCAGAATACACAGACGAGGAGTTACAAACTTTGGAAGCTGTAAGACAAGATACAGCGAACACCCATGATTGTAAACTATAAATTTACTATCTAGTAATTGCTGACTCTATTACTCCAACTCTGAGCGAACTCTCTGCTCCTCACCACAGGGCGTCTCGTGTGCTGCGCTAATCACTCCGCCCAAGTAGCTGTGCTCCTACGCCTAATGAGAATATAGTTCCCAGTATTTATACGATTAAAAATGGTCTCTGTCTCATATAACCTTGTTATTTGTACACGCTGTGACAGTTCAGTCATGAAACTCTAGAGGGCGCAGGCTAGGCCCTTTACATGCAATCTGCAAGCAATCACATCATTACCATATGGCACAAGCTGATTGGCCTGCTGATCCTACAGCCAATGAGATTGCTTGCTCAACATTTAAATAGTGTGGTTCATTGTTTGCTGTAAGCTGTTCCTGCAGCGCTTTATCAGAGTTCCTCTGAAACCCTCCACCTCCCTATATCTGCTACAGGATTTTTGTAAGTCTATTTATGCAGCAGCAGCATATCTTACATGCTCACAGCATATCTGTATATCTATATCTGTATATGTCCATACTTGCTCTGCAGCAGCAAAATATGAACAGCAGCGTTGCAGATCTAGTCAGCCAAGACCAAATACATTAACATTGCTATATTCGATAACATGCTAGTAAAACTATTCTGAGTTGTCATGATTGAAATATATGATCATATATGAAAATATAAATGAAAATGTATTTTCTTTTATAATTAAATAATATAATTAAACTTTTATGGATAGTAAGAAAACGCCTCTCTAAGAACCTATTTAAAATGCATGTGCATTCTCATAAAAAATTCCAAACACACCTACACATAATCCCTACCAATTTTCAGCAAATGTTTGTGATCCGTGCAGTATCTGACACCGCTGTGGGCCAAGAGGGTTGAGAAGGTGGCAACCATTATCCCATTATCTCTAACAGGAGCCTCAGGGGTGAACGGCCATAAGCTGTGCAGCTGCAGCAATCAATGGCAAAATCACCACTATTGAGAGTGTTTTACCAGATCGCTGGTATCAACAGGGTAACAGGTCTCAGATCAGTTTGGTGGAAATGGGAGGGCAAAACTTGTTGTTTTGTCAGAGGTAGGGTGCACTGTTAGAAAAATCTGTAGAAATTACAGTATTACTGGCAGCTACTTGCCAGTAACTTACTGTAGATTTAAATTGATGTTATTTACTGGCAACAATTTGTTCAAAATTAAATGAACATTAAACATTAACAAGTCTTTATCTTTACAGAATAAAACTAAAATAACATCCTCATGCAAAGCATTCTGGGAACCAAAATCTGAAGGAAAAAAACAGAAAAAGGTTGATGAAGATTTCTGGTTCCCAGAATGCTTTGCATTAGATTGTTATTTTATAATTTTATTCTTTAAAGACAAAGACTTGTTAATGTTTAATGTTCATTTAACTTTGAACAAACTGTTGCCAGTAAATAACATAAATTTAAATCTACAGTAAGTTACTGGCAAACAGCTGCAAAACTACAGCAAATTTTTTACAGTGTGATTATGAGGTGGAGAGGTCAAGCATTCGGACAGCCAGTGCACTCTGGGAAATATCTTTCACTCCTGCATTGAGAACTGGAGATCTTTTCAATTGAAAATAATGACTCCTTGTAAAGATACAAGAACTGTTTGTTTATTAATTCATTTATTTAAAAACTTTTATTTTTAAAATGTTATAATTGACTTTTTAGATTTTTTGTGAATTTATATTTTTTTTACGTGATTTACTAAGGTTTGTGCTAGTCATTTTACTGGTATTTGCGCCATTATTTAACTCTAAAAAAAAATTCTTAAAACAGATGCTTATTTGCACTGTTCTATGTAGATTGCATTGGTCATTATAGAGCTGGTAAGTCCCGCTCCTTCCGCTAATCCCACTGGACCTCTAGGTTGAAAAATCGTCAATGCAAGTGAATGGGAGAAAATAATTATTTTCTGGTCCCGTTTGAATTTTGCCATGAATGTGAACATATGTTGTCTGTGAATTTTTTATATAACTTTTCGTGTGAAGAATGCTACAATTTAGCAGGTAGAAGTTTGATACGGTTAGACTTTGTGTGAGAGCACTTTGTGGACTACAACTCTTCGCTGCTTTCGACGCGTTTGAAACGTCACCACCACTCGCACACGGACACTAGCTCACGGATCCCGCTAAACATGGCTGTGTCTTTGGTGCACTTCACCGCCTTCTTTCAGGGAGAGGACAAAATCGTTGAGGTTGGCGAAAACCACGGGTAAGTCAACTTTATGGGGTGACGTCACATAGGCGACATGTAGTCTTTCTCGTTATGTCTTTTCCACAACTGCTAGCCGAAGAATCATACCATATACTGTCAAACTCGTAACATGAAAACATTATATAAAAAATTCACAGACAACATATGTTCAAATTCATGGCACAATTCAAACGGGACCAGAAAATAATTTTCTCACATTCACTTGCTTTGACGATTTTTCAACCTAGAGGTCCAGCGGGGTTAGCGGAAGAGGCGGGACTTACCATCTCTATGGAAATGATCAACATGCATCTGTGCTCTTTATTGTGTGCATTGTCAGTAAATCACCCGCAAAACTTTCAACTCTCATATGCTTTTAAGTTCTATCATCATTTGAGCCAAAAGTATACTTTGGCCATCCGGGTTGTCCAAGGCAGTCCGCGTAGTGTCCGTTGGACGAAATTATCATCATCAGGAGGGTTCGCGGATGTCCGTGCACACCATCCATGTGCAGCCCAATTTTACAACAGCACATGTGCGAATGACATGAGTCCACTAGATCGTGCACAAATGCCGAATGCGTCTTTCCAAGCACACAGCTAAAGGAGTCTATTTTGAAAGGCTCGCACTCTCGACTGTGTGCGAGATGGAGCATAACTCGAAAAATTAAGTATACTGGGGATTTTACCCATTGCACCAGCACCGCCCTAAGGACAGCTCTGCTCATGTCATTCCAAAACTTTATGAATCCAAGATTTGATTTAAAAAAGAAAAAGAAAAGCTTCAGCAAAAATGCATAAATGTAAATGTGTTTATTTTGTGGAATTGTCCTGATGAATGATGCATGTTATTGGGGTCACAAAAACATTGGAGTCACAAAAACAGAGACCCTCCCCTCAAAATTCATTCACAAGCTGTCCCAATTTGGTCGCATGTAAATACTAGGTGTAAAGAGCAATGTGTTTCAGCTCACAACTTGTGATCTGATTGCCAGGTGTAAACCGGGTCAAAAGGTTAAAAGAATCAAGCCTAACAAAACTGATTTCTTTGCGCACATGTGGCGTCATGGCAGTTCTGCTTGGATGAGAGACAAAAAAACGTACAGCTCAAACTTGAAATATGCTTTGTGCAACTTGATTGATTGCTAACTAAATATGTAGAATCACGTCGGATGTACACGCCAGAGCGATGCGATTGCTTTAGCAATGTTCTCCTTAGTCAGTGTAACCGAGTGACACTTTGCTTTGTGTACACAGAACTTAAAAAACTAGATTTCTTTCCTTGACCCGAACTAGATTAATGCACATGTTCTTTCCTGAGCAAAAAGAAACAGAAAATGTTTGCTGTTTGCTTTGACAAAGTTGTATGAAGTTTTGACAAATGCTTTCCTTTTGATATTTGGCTTGGGCTCACGGATTCCAACTACAAAGTCACCCCTCTCTTTGAACTGCGCAAATAATGGACTTTTGAAACGGGTTCATTACACCATGCTAATTTCTATTATGAGCGATTAAACGCAGCTCCCTCCTCCTCCCTATCATAGCCGTCGCCAGGAGCAGAGCTCTCTGTAGGGGTTCCGGTTCATTTGGGTTCCACTCCCACCCCTCCCTCCGGTACGACTATTCAGTCGACCTGGCCCAATCTATTCAGCGCAACTCTATTCAGGTCTGGGAAAAGAAAGAGAGCCAGCAAGAAAGAGAGAGAGAGAGGAGTAAAAGGACGCGAAAGAAAGGTTTCACAGCTGCAGCTGCTGAACTCAGGGATTGGGATTGCTGGGCATGCGTGGGTTTCAGACCTCTAAAGGGCTTTGGCCTCAGCTTCTCATCTCCGTCTTCGTTCTTTCTCTCACCTTCCCTCCTTTATTGTGCCTAATAAAGGACGAGAATAAAGAGCAGGAGGAAGAGGAAGAAAACAAGAAACATGGTGTTCTGGGTCATTTGAATAGGGTTATATTCCTGGTGGGGTTTTCTTAGTTCAACTTTATCTTAAAGGAATAGTTCACACAAAAAAAATAAAATTCGGTCATTACTTACTTACTCTCATGTTGTTTCAAATCTGTATGACTTTCTTTCTTTATGGAACACAAAAGAGGAAATTTTGAAAAATGTGCCGGTCAATCTTTTCCACGTTGTGTTTTGCACTGGATATCTTGCCAGAAAAGCCCCCAAAAGAGAGAGAACCTGACAGTGAACAGTATGGAATCCACCAAAGAGAACTTGAGGTAAACATCGTTTTTTATTTTTAGCCAGTAGTAAAAATAAGCGTAGCGCCTCCACTATATTTTTCTTTTTTCACTCTGTCATGGTAGTCCACCGAAGAAATACCCAGCCCGTTCTCATCCCAAGGCGTCATATACTGACGCTTTTGACATTTCGTCTACATCGAACGCACATGGCACCCTTTAGCGTCAATATGAGACGCAGATAGATATGGGCCAGAAGGCGCCTCCTAGCGGTCTAACCCTACCCCAGACCTAAACCTACCCATAACCGAACAAAGCTCTGTGCGTGTCATATTGACGCTAAAGGGTGCCATGTGCGTTCGATGTAGACGAAATGTCAAAAGCGTCAGTATATGACGCCCTAGGATGAGAATGCGTTGCAATACCATAAAGGCAGGAGTACTGCCATAGCTCCACGAATCTTTCCTCCATTGCACCAATACTATCGTCTCTCTTTCGTTTCGGCATGTTTGAAGGTGTACGGAAGAGCTTCTGTGCTCCTATTGGTCAATGTCACAGATGTGAAAAAACTTAAACATGCTAGTCTTTCTATCTTGACATCATGAAGCATCGCATGGGAGTAGGCGCAGTAGGTTGTCATCAATTCTAACACACTAAATAAAATGATAGATTCTTGCGTCCTGTAAGGCCAATGTCGTTTACGAATCCCCACGACAATCTACGTCAAATGGATCAATGTTAATGTAATGTATATGGTCTTGGCGGAATAGATCTGCTATGCTGATGCTGCTGATATTGCTTCTGCTGTTGATTATTTTTAATAATCTGCCAATACAAACACTGATACGCTGAATGTAAGATATACTGCTGTTGCACAAATAGAATTACCCATTGCAGATCTATACAGGTGGAGCTGGGGAAGGTGAGGGGTTCAGAGGAACTCCCAAGCATGTTGCAAACTTTTATAGTAAACGCTAACAAGATATTTAAATGTTGAGCAGCAAGCTCATTGGCTGCAGATGTGACAGGAACCAATCAGCTTGTGTCATGTAGTAAACGATGTAAATCTCATCAGGTTGCATTAAGGAACCATCATCTAGAGTTTCATGACAGAAATAGAAATCTGAACATGTTTTTTGTGGACTGTTGTCTGTGGATCGCATACTGTGAGAGAAGCTAAACAAGTTTGCCAATTTAAGTGAGGTCTGAATTTGCCTACATTTCAATCCCCAGCGGGCCACTTTATCAGTTTTATCTCTAGAGACTCTCTTAGTCTAAGTAAATCAGTGTGCCCCTGTTCACCATTACCCCTCCCCCCTGCAAAGACATAATGACCACTTCCCCACAGCTCATCAGCCACTTAAGATAATGTAATGACGTTGATAAATTACCCATAAATCTGTGCCCCGAGCATGTGCCATGCGCTCATTTGTGGTGGATGGGAATGAGGATCATGTAACTTTAAATAAATTGAATTTTCCCAGCTGGGCTTCCATGTTCAACAGGCGTAATTTAATATACGTACTGGCGTTTCTGTAGATTTACCAGCTTGATAAGATTATGTACACGCGGTGTAAGGTTTAAAAGTTTTGTCATCAACCCATATGTGTCATGTGTCTTTTTCTTTCAAAATGCTGCATGAATTACATTTCATCCTCAATTTCCCTGACTGTGCATTTACATGGAGGGGAAGGTAGGCTTGTTCACCTTGGTCTTTTGACAATTCCTTAAAATATTGTATTTTAATAATTTAATTTGAAATATTTTTAAAGTAAAATAAAAGATCATTTAAATTATATTTAAATATTTAGCAGAATATTTCAATTAAAAGATAATTTATGCACAAATATGATTATAGTTTAAAAATCCTAAAAAATAACTAGATTTCACCCTGTCCGGTTTTATAAGCATACCTAAAAATAAAAAAAAAACTAACAAAAGAATCCTCCTAAACAAAAGATGCATCACCTCTTAAGCTAGCCCATACAGAAGTCACCTTTCACACGCTGCATTCCTGCCCTGCGCCACACAAAAAGCCTGTTCCAGACCATTGCTTCTTTTATCACATATTCTGTACTTGGCCCTATTAAAACACTCCTGCTCAAATAAACAAGAGCTTCACAGCGTTTGTGCAGGATTTGTATTCTCCACCCTGCCAGCATATGGGAGGCACCATCTATAGGCTACATCACACCTGAATTTGTGTGCTGATTGAGGACGTATAAACACCAGGGAGACGTTGCCCAGGTAAACACTTCAAGAGAAGCAAGCTGTTAACACAAGGCTGTTGCAACAAGGTATGCCTTCTCTGGGGATGACATCAAGTGATGGGCACCCTGTGCAACACTCAAGAACAGGTCAAGGAGGAGACATCTTTCAACACGCACGGTTTTGGCCGGTGAGCGTCAAGCTCTGGGAAATGAAAGAAACTTGGCAGAAGTGGGCCAGATCCATTCACTTTATTAAACAAACAACAGTGAGAAATGTAAATGTTAGTGTACACACACAGTAAAAAAAACTATCTTCTTGTTTGGACACCTGCAGAGAGGCTGTGCAAAGGTCTGCTTGACTCATGCCATTCGGCCTGAGATAAAGACAGCGTTTCTGAAGGGACATTCAGACGGACAACGTTTAAATCGCTGGAGGTTGCAGGGTCTCTGAAGTCGTTCCAACTAGATTGACTGGACATTTTTCTTTCTAATAACTTATTCAAAAAATGCAATTCATTCAATTCATCCCATATCATAAAAGAAAAAGCCACATCAAAAGAATGAAAAAGTATTTTGGCATAATCTTTTATTAGTTCTTAGCAAAATTAACAAAACGGCTTCACTGATAATATAGAGAAAACTGGAGCACAGAAAAAAAAAAGTTTAAAATATCAGTTTTATTAATATTTTTATGACATGGCAGATCAAGTGTGACTCATAATCTTAATGATATTTATGAATTAATATGAATTGTTTTATATTAATAATTTTTGTATTTGTAATTTGTTAAAACATTTTAATAATAACCTTGAAAAGTGTATTTAAAAACGTGTTTTTAATTAATGATAGAGATATGATAGATAATATAAACTTTTTTTTTTTACTAATGTAATGGTTTTTTTTTTAAATGGTATTACATTTTTAAATGAAACCAGCATGAATACAAACATTTCTAAGAATTTGACTAAGAATTTAAACTAGATTTTCCCTTTCCTTTCGACACGTTTTGCTAACGTTCCCATTAAGTTATATAAATGTTATTTCTAAATGGTCTCTGAACATTCAAAACATCCAGTTTTTAAAAAGTTTTAAAAAATGATTTTTTTTTTTCTTGGTTATGCGAACGTAAAAGAAACATTCCATTTGATCGTTTTGCAAAACGTTACCCTTACTTTTGAATGTTCTCTAAACATTTTGAAACAAGTTACATTAAAAAAAAACATCCAACTAAAACATTTCAGGCATGAACAATGTATACATTTTTTTTTTCGTGCTAACGTTTTGAGAACATTAAAGCAGCACTATGCAGATTTGCCGATTTCTTCGCTGTTTTCTCGCTTTTTGCTCACGGGTTTCTCTATAGAGCTCCCCCTACAGCTTTGGAATAGATATTTGGCAAAACTGTCGTCAAAACTCGTTGGCGACTCTCCCCCCTCCCATCTTCTCCCGCTGGTCATGTGCATTTGGCACGGAGCCATGTCCACTGAGGTATGTATGATACACAGAAGGCTCGCATATAAATGTTTAGATAGTGTATGTGTGCAGTGTCGTAAAGCAATTCGTTACATTGCGAGACCTGATTTCACGCGATACCCGCTGGCCCAAAGTCGCAAGGGTGGTTTTTCGGCTCACGGGCGCTTGGGGGGTGCGAGACGACCACCATTCAACCCGAAAAAAGTCATATAACTATTCCAATGACTCCGAAGCTGTTCGGTTAAGGTAAAAAAGTTACTTAGTTCACCTTTAATAAACAAACAATATTACGTTCTATTAACGTTACTAGAAGAACATTTGTTGAGCCCATGTTGTCGCCTACACTGTAAATAAAAAAGTTGCTGACTTAAACATCCAACAAGTTGATTGTACTTAAAAATTTAAGTCATTTCAACTTAAACTGACTTAAATAAGTTGAATCTCGTATAACTTTTTCAACTAAAAAGTTGAAAATTGCTTAACTTATTTTGATGAGGTAAAGCAGTGTAAAAACATATGTTGTCATATCTTATTGATCATATCAATTTTTACAGTGCATGTCTTTAAAAATGAATGACTTATTGTCACTTTGACAATGTAAAATGCTATAAACTTTATTTTTATTTTATTTTTTGCCAGCACTGCTTGAATTTCCCAGCCATTGAAGGTGAGATTCAACTACAATTCTCTAAAAATGTTCTGCTCAAAATACTTATTACATTACAGCACACTTGGACCAGTGCATGAAACCTTTCTTCATGCCTCATCTGGAACAGAGACTGTGTTTTCTCCTTTGGGTTTAGGGATTCTCGCTTTTTAGCCAGGCCTGAGAGATATGATGAGACGTGCAAGTGTCTCTGCTTCCTATTAACCCAGGCATTTCCTCGCTATAGTGCACACCCGTTAAACATCCAGAGATAGCGCAAACGTGCTGGCTTCATTTCACGCCTCTCTGTTTTATTGTTGACGAATAGCTTGAGCAGATGTCCTCGTTATCTTTGAAGATTCCTGCACGGCCAGCGTGATGAATTGAAAAAACACGCATAGACACACTGAAAAAAACACACAAAACCAAACTCACGCAGATGGAACGGCATCCTTTCCAACCTTGAATTTTCTACCGTTGGAAAACTGGTCCAGGCCTACTTCACGTTCTCTCTCTTTCTGTGAAGCACCAAATCCAATGTCTTTATGTGTTGCACCATCTGTGCAAAACCACAAGGTCTTTTATCTTTTTCCAGCCGTGAGCACTGGATGGAGAGGGAGTGAACAAGAAAGAGAGGTAAGGATCTCTCATCTGATACGCACATTAGTTCACTGGCACACTTTCTCACCACTATAACTGATCCAAAAAGATCCCTGCAGAGAGAGCGTTTGCTGGAATTATCAGGTGTAATGCTGCATGAAATGATAAAGGGTCCAGTAGTTTGGACTAATTACTTGAATCAAATTATTGCAGAGAATACATAGTTATGTCCAATAAAATCGGTACAAACAACAATAGCTCTCACTGTAAAAGGTGTCAATGCAATTCAATTTATTTGTAAATTAGTATTGTCTTTCTCCTTTTTAGATTTGAAATATAGCAGTATTTATGTTTTTCAAGTGCACTTACCTACTGATACCCTTCAAAGCCCTAACCTGTGTCTCTTTATGACTCTTTATGGTCTCTTGCCACTTGTGTCACTTACAAGTTATTTGTAAAGCAAATGATTTACAGTCGACACACTGACAGATAAATCATGCAAAACAATGTCAAGAGCTCCCTCAGAATAGAAAGCCAAAATACCTGTCAAATACCATTTAGGTTAAAGAGGACAAAATGTAGAATCACTTATTTGAATAGATATATTTATCAGCAATTCGTATTAAAGTAAGGATATTCAAATTATTAGCCTACATAAAAGAAAGCCCTATTCATTTTGTCACTAGGAAAATGTTGGCTGAGGTAACTTCATTGATGCCTATTTGACAAGAAATTCAACATGAAATAGTAAAAAGTTTTATGTGACAAAGTAGGTTTTACTTAATTAACTGTTAGCCTATAGCTTCAAGAAGAAAAATTCACAAGTATTTTAAATGTGAACTATAAAATAATAAATAAATAAACAGATCAAAACAAAAGTTTCACTCTCGTGCTTAACATTCTATATAATATTAGATTATCATAATATATTAGATTATATTAAATTATAAAAGACTTCTCGCCCTGAACATTGTCCCTTTAAGATGAGATGAGAGTGAAAGAAGGCGGGCAGTTTCGCACTCTGGGTGGGAAAGATGGGCGGGGCTAACGCGAGGTGACTGACAGCTGGGCCCTGGCACGTCCAAAATCGTGGCGCCTGAGCGCTCCAACGCAGCCAATGAGATCCAGAGCTCGGCCGTCAATCATCCTCCAAGCACCAATCGGGAAGCAAAATGAGGGAATCTTTATCACTTCTTATGTATCCAACGTGGGACGAAAGAACGTCTAAAAAGAAAGTAAAGTCCGGGAGGGGGAAACAAGCGGTGGAAGCGGTCAGACGTGCGAACTGAATTTGTAAATTATCGGAGTTTTCGGACCGTACAACGAGATCAAGATAAAAGCTTCCCAGTTCCTTTTACCGCGAGCAGGACTGCTGGAGAGAGAGAGTGAACGAACGAACGAGCGAGCGAGCGAGCGAGAGCAGCAAAGTTCACAACAGTCGGACGGATTTACTGGAACTGTTACGCTTCAAACGTGGTTTATTATAATTCATTACAGTGATTCAAAATCCCGCATTCGCAGTTCGGAAACTTTATTTCAAATCCGCGAAGAAGCGAGAGCCTCAAACTTTTTAGAGAGTGCGGTTTTCCCTGAGGAAAAGTTTCTTTAAAGCGCCGATGATCCCAGATTTTCTTTCAGCACGCTCGTATGGAGTTAATGGACACGATCTACCATGTTTTTACTTTTCAGAATAATGAATCACTTTGGATCGAACCATTATAAGAACTTTTGAAACACTTTTGCCGATTAAACTCCACAAACTACATTTGATCCAGTGGATCTCTCTTGCCAAAACAAAGCGCCTGTCTATCTCCCATCCAGACCCACTTTTCAACCTTTTAAGGACAACTGCATTTAGTTTTGGCTTCTGGACAAGTTTCTTCTATTGCCTCGTCGTGATTCACCTTTGATTTACTTACGTGGTGCAGCAGGGGAGATACAATTTTACTGGGGACCGTTTTCAAGTCCAGGACTGATGCATTGCCCAAAAACAACGCAGTATAATGTGATATTACCGTTGGGTAAACAAACACCTTAATGAAGGCGAATTACTCGAACTCTGAGAAACTCAATAAGCCCGAGCTGTCCGTTTGTGGATGAGAGAGAGATCAGTGGTTAAGCGCTGAGACAACTGGATACAAAATGGCGGCGTGGCTGGGACAGATGGGATCACTTTCATATCATGTGTTTTATTGGCTTTTGACGCTGGAACTGCTAATCAATTATGGCGCACCGTGTCCTCAAAACTGTTCGTGTACGCTTGATACGACCGACTGCAGTAGTTTGGACATGACCGATGTCCCTCAAGACTTGCCTAAGAGCACTGTGCATCTGTAAGTACACAAACTGCCCCGTCCGAACGAAATAACTAGTTAAAATCACATTCTCTTCAAACTAACACGCGTTAAGTTCTTTAACACCCGTGACTGAAGTTGTCCAGGGAAGAAGCAGACTCAAAAGTTATAGTATAACAAATGACCACGTTACATACTTATTTAAATTACTTTTAAGTAGTAACAGAGGTTTTTCCTTCGCATTAAAATCATAACAAGGTATCAGTTATAAGTAGTCTCCGGCCTGGTTATGACTTGCTAGTTACTGTCATAAGTTTGGAAACTCTGACAGACAGTTTTGGGAGGCCTGCTGATACGAGTCAGAGTCATGAAGCAACGAACATATTCAGTTGTGCATTTGCTGGGAAGTAATTATGTCCCTTGAAGTCACATTTAAATATTGTTGGACTAGTGTACAAGAAAAAACTAATTCTAAAGCTTATAATAATTCAATATCTGTCCATGGCTGTGCTCAGAAAGTTTGTTTCTGAGAAAACAGGATTGGAATCTACTTAAAATCTTTTTCAGTTATGTATATCTCTGAAAGGTGTTACTTTCAGATATACTTTTCATAAACTTTGCAGTTTAGTCATGTGGCATTGATAATGCAATTAAGTGATTTTTCACATTTTATTTGGTCTAGTTTATAAATTATAACTTAAAATGTTATTGTTTTCCTCAAAATTACCCTATATTAAGTTTAAGTGGCAGAAGCTATTTTATGGTTATCTGCCGTAGAACTCCCAGATATATTTTAAAGATTATTTTTTGAAGATATAATATTTGTTGGAAACATCATGCAGCAAACGTAAAAAGTCTTCAACATTTTTCTACAAACCTGACATCACTTTTAAAGATGTCTTTTTGGGTGTTTGGTTTTAGTGTAATGTATCTCTAAGGTTTTATCTGTTTGTATGCTCAAGATCACAATCATATCATTTTCAAAGGGAAATATTTTACTGCCCAGTATTATCTTTAACACCTTTACTGCATGTTTCAATGCTGCAAAGATACCCATTTTGTCAATATCACAAAGGCAGCTCCCTTGTTTTTGTCAGGCGGTTATCACTCAAGTTTAAACACGGAAGCATCAACTGAAGTCACAAGCTATCTGTTTTGCATTACATATGATCCGATTTGTCAAATTTTAGTCGGGCCTGGTGCGTTAGATACTTCACTGGGCCTTATTTGAAATAAATGGAGACAAATACAACCACAGATAACTTTATGAAGACGAGAAGGCTACCAAAGGTTGTTGGCATAATCGTTCTTTGTCTGATAGGACCGTGAAACATTCATTACACAAGATATCAGGCTTTAGATGGGAATGATTGGGCAGGTAGATCTGTTGATGTTCTGCCTCAAGGACTGTCTAACCTACTGCTGAGTAATTTGACCTGGTCTGCGCGAGTGCTTTAGTTCGTGGCCCTATACCATTAAAATGCTTAAAGCGATTTCAGTGGAAAGCTAATGTGACATATTTCTGAGCAAAACTGGATGTTCAGTGAGAAAATTGGTAAAGAGTGGTCTCTATTTGACAGGTGGTTGGAGGGAATAGGCTGAAAAATAAGAGGGTTTGGAGGGTGACGTTGGCAAAATAGGAATGTTTTTCACAACTGAATTATCATAATAACTTGTATTAGGAAAGTATGGTCTCAATTTTGATTTCATGATGATTTTACTGTTCTTTCAGATACCAATTGTGTGACTGCAGGGAACTTCTGATTAGCACCATTCAATAATTAATTCAATTTGTATTACACTTGCAAATTGGTATGTTGGACCATTTGAAATGTCTTAGCATTTATCAAACTAGTAGCTGAAGTGGTTAAATCACTTTTGACTGAAAGTCAACACTTTTATTCCTGCAGATAACTTTTTTTTAAATAATCAACTTATTGACAAGAACAGCATTAACCCCAAACAACTGGCTTGTGTTGTTGTTAACCAGTGGCTGCTTTTCTCTCAAGAGCTTAGGGCAACTGTGGTCTGTCATAAATGCTGATTATTTATCTTCATTAATCCCTACAACTGTCCCTATTCACATGTCGCTATTCATGTTCAGAGCTTTTGTACGCCTCTCTGGTAATTCACAAGTAGCTTGTGACATCAAACCTGTTGCTTGCGTAACCATGCTGCACAAACTCGTCCAAGGAGCGTCAAACATCGTTTCCAACATCTTAATGCCCCTTTATCGTCTGCTTTCCCGTTGACAGATCCAACAGAAGCTGGATTTTAAGGCTAGAGATGGGTTGTCCATCTGCAATAAATCAATCAAGAGTAGAAAAACCTTTGGTTGGAAAAACCCTGAGGACATAGCCTGAGTATAAAATCAAGCCTTAATACCTTCCAGTTGTCCAAATAGTTTCTCCATACTGCCCTTTTTTTATTTAATGGTTCCCCCGTGGCTTGCAGAGACCTTGATGGCGAATAGGAAACTGCGAGGTGTTGGCATCACCATCTCGCACACGAGCCTTTGTGGATTTAAGTTAACTTTGAGATATGGGCCTTAAGACTCCATTAAGATAAAGGCTGATGGAGTTACTCAAGGTGGGGCTTAAAGGGATAGTTCACCCAAAATGAAAATGGTCATTTACTCACCTTCATGTTGTTCCAAACCTGTCATTCTTTCTTTTGCGGAACACATATTTTGAAGAATTTTGGTAACCAAACAGTTTTAGTGACTATTGACTATTGTATGAAAGAAAAGAAAAAAACACTGAGACATTTCTCAAGTTATCTTCTTTTAGGTTCCACAGAAAAAAAGTAAGTCTTATAGGTTTAAAACAACATGAGTGTGAGTAAATGATGACAGTTTTCATTTTAGGATGAACTATCCTTTTAACTTGAGAGTGGAGGAGACGGTTGAATTAACTGATGAATATTATGAGTAATCTTCCTGGCTTCACAGTCCTCCATCTGCGAATTTGAAAAAGTTGTCTGAATTCCTTGCAAATTATTTTCCATTAAAAATGTTTCCTGCATCTGATCCATCTGAAGTAAAAAAAAATAAAAATTAGCAATTTTGCACTGACCCTTCAGCATTCAGGATAAATGAGATACATTTCTAATTAAATAGCTTTTTGATTTTGCCTGTTTATTTAGTGTGCTTGCTGTGAAGACCGAGGTGATGGAAACAGTTTGGCTCGATATAACGAGCCATATGAGTCTTATTTCTCAAAGTAAACTACAACGACCCTTTGGTGGCCCTCCTGATTGTTTTGAAAGCGGAGGGGGTGGTGGTTGGTTTGTGTGTGCAACCTGGGTTGCCACATGTGTGAGTGTAGTTCGGCCCCCTTTTAGGGTCGGTAAACAGCCCGCTAGATTTTTCTCACCACCCTGAAGGGGGATTTATGTACTGGTCTTTTCTTTATGGTCCCTGTCACCTGTTGTGGAGCTGCTACGTAAACCTGTACCTGAAGGGTGCGGTGCGTCTTTGGCCGGGCCACAAGAGTTTAGTTCAATGTCACGGTCCATTGCTTTCCATTGACGAAACTTCTAGATCTTGATCTGCTTCTCCGACCCATTGTTTATTCTTTCAACGTGTGGAAACCAGTCAGAGTATGTCATCAGCAGTCGAACTCGTTTTGATGCTTGTTCATTTCGTTATCTGAGCAGTATGCTTTATTAATCCCGTTGCTGTAGACTTGGGCTGCATTCAAAAACAGCAACTCGCATTCTAGATTTTTGACAGCATAACACAAAACATATGTAAAAGCTGAGCTGGTTTGCTCCAGGTGTGTGCAGTAGCCTGGAGTGGAGTTTGCTTGCGTTATCGGATTGTGAGTTAAAGGAGTGCCTTGCCGTTGTTTAGCTTGGCCTGCATGGCACAGAGGTTAACGGCACCTTCCGTTAGCACTGCTCATGAGGAGTTTCCATGAATTCAAGGACTTTTTATTCATTGATTTATGCCCTGCTCATTTTTGTCTGTTAACGTGCTTAAAACACAAGACTAGCCGTTTAACGGTGAACTGCGAGTGGGACATCTTCCAAAACCCTGCGTAAGTGCAATTTGGACTAGTTTAGATGAAGATGAGTGTTGTTATGTCTCGGTTAGGGGAATGGCAGCCACACTAGAACCAGAATCGAAATTCCAACAGGATCAAACAAATATTCCAGATTCTCTTTCTGTTGAGACACATTTGAGCACCTCCTTCTCTCCCCTCCTTTGTTTAAGTGTCTAAGAAGTGATGGATGACTCATCTGTGAATTCTGTACATCTGGTAAGAGTTTGGAGATCTGGAAAAGACATAAAAAAGAGTGAAAGAAAGGGGAGGGGTGAGAGAATTGGAGAGAAACAGGCCTTATAGAGCACCCCCTGCACATTTGGTCTGGAGACTAAATTCACTATTTAACATTCTGTGGAACCATTACTGACAAACTACCCCTCTAACCCCATACTGCATATACTTTTCAGAAGTTTTATGGTATTATACCTTAGTGAGCAGGTAGATATGTATATTCTGTCGATCTAGGATTTAGCAATTTTTGTGATCATGAGGATTAATGTAATGTAGTGGGTTCTGTTCCTGATTTATTTATTTTTTTAACATTCTCATGTTTAACTGCCCTGCTGTTGTCTTGTAGTAGTAGTAATAATGATGATGATGATGATAATTATATTCACCCTCATTGTGTCCAAATAGATTAGTCAATATCAGTGTTATTTTAGTATCATTTCAGTTTTAGTAATTGTAGTGAAAGTTAGATTTTTTTTGTAATTGTGATGCATTTTGTTTAGGGCGGTAACGATTCCTCGATTTAAGTCGAGTACTCGATTTAAAAAAATCCTCGATTGCAATTTGCCCGTGTCGAGTAACCGGCAAAATACCGGAAGTGGCGCGTTTCACAGACAAGAATCCATGAACCGCATTATTACACCCATATTAATAAAAACCCATATTATTACTTTGATACTTTATTTGAACCAATTATTATTGCTTGTTATTATATATTTGTATTTTAAGTCATTTTAAAGGCTGTTGTTAACTTGGATCTTTTTTTTTTATCCGATTAATCGATGGAATAATCTGTGGAATTCTCGATTACTTAAATAATCGATAGCTACAGCCCTAATTTCGTTATAATATTAGTTGTTGTTATACATGTATATAATATTTCCTCTTCTGTGCGTTTGAATTTTCCCATATGTATAAAGGTTTGACCCTGCTGGTCATACAGTCACAAAATTTAATTTGATATAGGCTACGCTTTCTACTGTACATGATGAATATACTGCTGATGTTGACCACTCTGATGTTTCCGTTGAGCTAGTAGTGCAATTACTCCAGCGTTTTCCTTTCTGTTAAGATAATAAACCATATGCAGGGTAAATCTGTAATCTAACGATCACTTGTTCTGTTCACTTTGAAGTTTTCTGGAACAGTCTGTCACGGGCTGGTCTGTAACTATGCAGGACTTATTTACACTCCCTGTCTAAACTCTGGGTTTTCATTAAATGATAGAAAATTATCAATTGAAACAAATGTGTATATAGTCAAGTGTGAGTCATCCATCTGTTGATTTGGTTCTGGCTCAGCCCGGGGCAAGAAGAGAACCTTTTCTTACTGGCTCCAGGGCCCAATTTCTGTCATATGTCTTTAAAATGTGTCTGGTTTGTCTTGGATTCAAGCTTCATGTTACTTTTGTTTGTTGCTTTTTTTCCCCTCATATTTAATTTCTCTCTCTCCCACCGTGTAGCGTTCACTTCCTGATGATCTTTATCTCATCTTCACTCTAGATTTGATACTCTCGCTCCCTTTTCTGTGCTTTGTTTGGACTGTCGGCAAAAGCTCCTGGCTTCACTATCAGTGGTGTTGCTCGGCTGTAAATGGTCTTTATGGCAGGAAAAAGAGAGAGAGGAGCACAAGCTGTGCGGCTTCAGAGAAGCAAGTGTCTGTCCGTCTGGTCTCTCGTGCTCTCCTTCGTTTAGTGCTGTGACAGAAGAGTTATTCTTTGACTAGTTTATGGCCCTCTAAAACAGGGTGCATTAAAGATGCTTCTGTCTTCCAGCTGCATCATAAAGCTCCATCATTGACATCATTTCACACTTCCAAAGACCGAAGTTCACACTCTGCTTATCAGTGATAAAGATAGACGGATAGATAAAGGTCGCCTCTCTGGCGTTCTATTCATGATATGGCCCTTTGAGGGAAAAACTTAAAAACACTGACAAGATTTGAAACATGTCTAGCTAGCATATGTAGCAAACGGGTATGATAAACTCGTGAGAGTAAAAGACGGGGGCATTGTTTATTTAATGTATAGCATTGCGTCTCACCAGGTGACAATGTAGCGTTAAATCACCATTCAACAGACTCATGCCACCACAGCTCTGGTAGCTAGTTAGCAACTTACCGTTAAGACGCCGCTTGACCGCTGCTGCCTGAACATAAGAATATAGAATATAATATTGAATAGAACATGCAATGCAAACTAGTTTGGTTACAGCTCAAATGTATCTTTCTCATTCTATCATTCACCCTGCATCCATTACATATTTTTATCACACAAGTGTTTGATCCCCACATTTGAGTGATCTTTGCAAAAAATGTATTTACAGTACCAGTCAGAAATTTGTACACACGAATGGGAAAGTGTCCAAACTTTTGACTGGTACTGTACTATAATAAATAATATCGGCCGATATATCGATATCAGGCTTTTTTTACTCCCTACTATCGGCATCGGCCCCCAAAAATCCATATCGGTCGGGCTCTTGTTGATATGCTACTTTTTTTTCTTCATTAATTTCTTAGGTTTTCTGGCCTTTCTGACTTACTGTCTAATAAAATAGTGGTAATTACAAATAGATAATAGTTGTTTAATATAGAAATATAATGATAGCCAAATATTAAAAGGTAGTTATGATATAAAAATTACAGCTGAATTCATAAAGCTTTATCATCATTTATTTTATTTGTCAAACTTCAATGATAATTTTCATTTTTTTATTAAACTCTAATATCTCTACATGAATTTAAGCTTTTTTCAATCATTTTAAGAAGACTATTTTAATCATTTCCCATGATACAACTTGATGTTTTGTCTATCTTGAAATATTTGTTATTCCAACAAGAAGTTGGGGTGGGATCTCAAAAGGCTCATTCTTTTATTTATTTTCATGGTTTCCACAAAAATATTAAGCAGCACAATAGTTTTCTTGAGCAAATGTCTTTTTTTTACCAAATGTTTCTTGAGCAGCAAAATAGCATATTAGAATGATTTCTGAAGGATCATGTGACACTGAAGACTGGAGTAACGATGCTGAAAATTCAGCTTTGCCAGCATAGTAATAAATTACATTTATTTATTTAAAAATACGTAAATATTACTTCTTTTTTTTTTTACTGTATTTTTCATCAAATAAATGCAGCCTTGGTGAGCATAATATTCTTTCAAAAACATTAAAACATTTTTACTGATTACAATCTTTCGTATAGATTGCCAGACTAAAAGCCACAAAACTCACATTTTGGACTTCACAAGCCACAAAAGACTAAAGTCTTAAGGACTTCACATTGAAATCAACCCTCACTGGAAAACTGGAGCGTTAGTTAAGCCTGCTGTATGGTTACAACGACCATGTGATTTATGCCCCAAAGGTCAGCCTGAAGGTGTGAAAGTTAGTGTTATCTGATAAGATAAAGCGGCTTAAACAAAGTGGAGTGACTGAGAATTATACACTGTGATTATATTATCACTCTCATTTCCTTTTTGGCTGGTTAGGAATAGGTCAGTTCTCCAAACACGAGATCCCCATGAAGACTGAGGAGATCTAGTCTAATGAGCTTTTTGTCTTGCTTGGCTGTATAGCAGTAAAACATTTAAAGGACTCTAATACTTCCCGCCTCTTTATTAGCCCCACCCACTAATGATTGACAGAGCTGTTGACAATCGCTGTGTTGTTTAACCTTGTATTTGGTCTCGTTTCAACCCATAAAATTCTGTAGTGGAAACTACTAGCCTAATATGAACATCAGTCAGTAATCGGCGTGCGAATGACGAGATTGACGGTTTCATTACGCTCAATCTTCAGCAATTTGCAGGTTGGAAACGGCTAAAGCAGATTATCAACCTCCGTTCCACACGGGCGTACATGGTTTTTCTCGACAGTATTTGTGCCCCCTGGTGAGGCTCTTTTAAGAAAGCCTGCAATTTTTCACTTTGCTTCGGTATAATTAGGTAATTGCCTCATGGCACAGGACTGTAATTTCGCTGTGTTCACCCCTGTCAGATGATTGCCTTCAGGGCAGCTCACCCTGTGTTATTATCTCCACACAAACACACACACATGAGCCGAACCACAGAAGCATTGTCACAGTTTTTCCTGTTCAGTAGTAGAGTAAATTGCTTTGCTAGATTGCGCAACTTTACCACTTGAATAGGGACAGATTGAACTACTTAAAGTGTGATTATTTAAATAACATATTAAAATATGTTTTTCCTTTTGTTTATTCCTTCTTTGGTGCACAACGCTAAATTGAGAAGGTATACAACCATCCTAAGTATATAGTCGATGTCTGTTCTATCTCAAGTTTGCTTGTGAATGGCTGGGGTTGACAGCTCTGAGTGAGAAACACACATTAGGTGTAATTCTGCTTCTTTACAACCAGCTAGCTCCACAAATCCTCACTCAGGTTCGATTCAGCAGACGGAAAAACAATCATCCAATGTTTTCTTTACAAGCGCAGATGAGCTGCCGATTAAAACAGCTAGCTAACTCTACTGGACCTAGATGGGTGCGTCATTGAGTCTGTTAGTCAGGGAGTTGAAGATAATCCGAAAGTCAACAGTTTGTGTTTGCGGGAACAAACCGCTTTCTAAACGGATTGTACATGTGGACACTTCTTATTACACTTTCTATTGGCCTGAACTTCCAAAAGCCCATTCACTCAACTTCCATTTTACGTGCATAACTGTTAGTTGTTTAAATTGAATTTAACCTGAAAATTCCTTTAAAAACATATAGTGCAATATTTAACAAAGTATATGAAGCATTTAAGCTAGCTTATTCCTTTAAAATAAAAGTCTTTGACCTGGAATATTCTTGAATATTCAAAAGAAGATTTCTATTTGAAATGAATGCTGTTCTTTTGAGGAATCCTGAAATAAATTATCACAGTTTTCACAACAATAATAATTTTTTCAACATTGATCGTAATAAATCTTTCTTTTAATTGTACTTTTTAAAAAAATACTTAAATAAAACGTTTTATATGATCCAGACATGTTGAGTCTTGGTGTTTGTTTGGGAAATTCCTGTTTGAATCCAACTCACCCGCCTTCCATTCCTGCTTTCTTCGCTAATAATTTGCGGTTCTCTCTCATTCTCTAAAAATAAATACAAATTGAAAAAAAGTACTGCCAAAATTTCAATACTCTCCTAAGATTGAATATAAATTCGTCAAAGAGTCCCTTTTTAAACCATTTACTCCAACTATAAACAATACAAGAATGGTGCAGCCCATCCGAAAGGAAAATCTGAGCAGGCAGTAGCCGAGGAGCGAAGGAACAAACCACAGAGCTGACAGGAGCTTTATAGATCACAGCGCCATCAATCTCTGACATTTCAGCGGGGAGAGCAGGAGGTCAGCGCTCTGCCAAGCCCGATCTGAAGCCCTTGGATGAGTGCTCGCCTGAACCGCGCTGAAATGAAGATGACGTCCCGCTAAAGGAGGCTGTTGATGTTTCTGATTTATGGGCCATAAGTGTCGATATGACACGTTTCAGTGATGAACCGGACTGATAGACTGTTCGGTGTGTTGTTGAAAGCTGCTGCTGGCAAAGTAGACATAGTGAGGCGAGAGATTTAGGGCGCTTGAATGGGTCCGCTCGTGAGGGAAATGCGATCGTTTTCATGTCACCGCTTTTTACTGAAGGAGTAGCGTCTGTCGACCGTTATGAGCGTCTGACTAAAGCGTTTTAATACATTTCTCTTTCTCTCTCTCTCTCTTCCCCTCCCTCTCTTTGTTCACTCAGAAATCTGAGCCACAACAAGCTGACAGCAGTCGATATGGACATCCTCTCCAATCTGCCCAACCTGAGAGAAGTGTGAGTAGAACAGTCCCATGTCCCCGTCATGTCCCGGAGTCCAAACCTCCTGTAGATCGGCCCAATGTCAGCTGGAAATCTGTCCCTGCTTAATGAAATTAATTAGCATGCCAGCAACTTTCCCAGAGCTGTAACAGGATGTTGTCGGCCTTCACAAACTTTACGGCCAACGTTTGTTTTCAGGACAGAGATGCATCTATAAGCATATCATCTTATGATATCGACTCTTTAATTCTGAGTGGAAGTGCTGGTTAATTCTACGTGTAAAATAGAAACCACTTCTGATCCTGGCTAGAAAACATTCCCACAGCTAAAGCCCCACAGAGAGAGGCAATTGAATGAAGTTCATTAAATGGTGTAATAATGTTAATTACAGCCATTAGCCACAATCGGTCATAAATCATTTTAAAGCGTGCTGTCAGTGCTATTGGATATTTAAGTACTTTAGCTGGTGGCTATTGTCCTGAAAGTGGCGGAGATTGGGAATAAAGAGGTTTGCTATTATAAGCGCCTTCCATCATCACCCGACACCAGCCACTAACCTGCGCTGTAAATATTTAATACATCGAGGGACTGTGTCTGGCCCTCTGCCAGACGGGCCTACTTTCTCTCTCACTGTGTGGATGGTCACTGTTACTGTGCGTGTATGTATGTATATGTGTGTGTAATTTATATATACCATGGTAAAAGTATATATTATTATATAATGTTAATTATATAATATATCAGATTTATTTTATTTCTGAATATATTTATCATAAAATACATGAAATACATATTCCAAAAAAATATATATATTAGAATATATTAAAATAATATATTTATATTACATATATTTCAAATATGAGATCTATTAGGTATATTACAAGAAATGTTATTCAAAACGTTTCAATAACTATATTATTTAACCTGGATTTTGTCCTGTTTTTTTGATTGACAGGAGGCTTGACCACAATGAGCTGACATCCATCCCTTCATTTGGAGACGCTGCAGCAACAGTCGTTACACTGTTATTGTAAGTAAACATCAGTGTGTGATGCGCTATGATGATGCATGCTGCTCAGTTGGCACTTTCTATACACAACACAAATTATTGTTTTCATGGTGTGAACAGTCATATTTTCTTTAAGGACTATTTCAGTTTTAGCAAATCAGGCTTGAAGTAAATCCCTTCCATTTGTTACTTGTGTAATATTTTTGTCGTTTTTAAATCGGATTGTGCAAGCCTAAAAATTCCCACCTCTGGACGGTGTTTAGTTGTTGCTGGCTGTGTTAATGAAACTGCCTTTACTAGTGTTACCCTGGAGAATTACTACCTTATTTGGGGTGATCATGTGTATCTGTTTGTTTCTTGGCGGTTGAGCCCATTCCTTCCTCAGCATCCAGGTACGCATTTATGGTTTGTGAATATGAGTTTTTTTTTTACAGTATTATAGACAGATTTGCACAAGATGCAAATGTTAGTAATGAATATCAGGTTTATACTTAAACTAATATCAAAGGTGAAGTCTATAATTTCAGTGCTATAAAGTGTCACTAAACAGAGCTGCAAAATGATTGAAAAATTACAAAAAAAACAATGCAATGTTTTCAAGCAGTGATTTCTTTACATCAAATTGTCAAATATTTTACCTTTACACACTTTAAATAATGCTTGGTTATAGACTTAAGTCATGTTCAGTCTGTATATCCCTGTTTCAGAGCACCAGTTTGCCTGTATCTCCTTCACACCGACTGATATCCCAGCAGTAATCTGTCTTCTGCACGGATCATGTTCCCATCTGTAATATATCTTTCCACTACCAAATGTGTCGTTCATCTGAGCGGTAAAGCGATCGGTGTCTTTATAGCGGACAGTTGTGCTGTCATGGTGTGACCTCATTGATTTACAGTTAATCACCATCTCCCAGAAATGATGAAAACCCTGCTCAGTTCAATTCACAGGATTGGAACATTTGATATTACACTTGCTAGCTGTGCTTGGAGGATATCGGGAAAGGTTGGAATGGGAGGGGTGATGATCAGGGAATGTAGGTCCAAATGGAAGGGTGCTTCTTTTTTTGGCCCTGGTTCGAGGCCTGTTGCTATAGAGGGGCGCTGCATATCGGGAAGGGCTCGTCTTTTTTGAGCCGCACAGCTGAATGTAGTAGAACGCTCAGCTGTAGCTGTCAATCAAACGGTTTACTGTAAAAGAAATGGGGGAGGGGTCAGTCGGAAAGGGGGCGAGATCGGATGGTTACTGATACAGACGGATGAAGGGGTAGGAACAGAAAGAGCGAGAGTTCTCGATTTCCACCTGTGAGGAACACCTGACCCTACTCCTGCTCGTGGCTCTTGTTCGGAACGCTCGCAGAATTCCTTCCCTCTGAGTTCACCAGCTGGAATGCTGTCGGACAGCAGCCCCCTGTGATACGGCCACAGAGCCAGCACTAAAATACTGCTTCGTCTGTCACCAACACCAAACTCCTCAATGCCCCGTTTCATCTGAACCGAGTACGGCATTTAAACAGTAGCGCTCTCTTTCCCCCTCTCTCTAGTGAAGTGTTTAAACAGCGGAGTCGGCATTCTACTGATTTTAATCTTTTCCTTTGACTGCTGACAGTCGTATTCAAACAGTTTGATGTTGGACATCTGGTCTCACTTTTTACTGCCACAGCATATAGTACAGATGCACATTGTGGCGTTTTAGTTCATTGTGATTCTCAACTGCTGGGAAGTGTTTGACAGATGTTACTCTTGCTAGGTGTTTAAGGTGTATGGTAGGATTTGGGGTGGGGGATGGGGGTCTGAAGCCCGCATTTATTTATGTTAAACCGCTTGATTGTCACATTGATCTTGATTATTATATCAGTATTTTTCATCTGTTCAACGACTTTTCACTATGGCATAAATTTGCCAATGTTACTAATTAGACTCAATGTTTGTGTGTATATATATATATATATATATATATATATATATATATATATATATATATATATATATATATATATATATATATATATATATATATATATATATATATATATATATATATATATATTAAAAAAAAAATTATATATATTTATTACATGGCTTGGCTGAATTCCAATATAGAATGCGGTCTGTTATTTCTTTATAACAGACCGCTGCGAAGTATAACAGACCGTTGCCATGAAAAACAGCGCGTTGCTATGGACGCGGAACGGACTATTTTCTTTAGCGGAAGCAATACAATCGTTTTTAAATCAATAACCCCTTTTTAAATCAATAATTCGCGGCAAATTATTTATTTATTTTGTAGGTAGCCATGTAATAAGCGGGATAATGTATAGTGAGCCGGTTGTTATAGTGAATAACAACCCCTTCAGGCTGATTCAAGATCCCTCCGCTTCGCGTCGGGATCCCGTTCAGCCTGTCGGGGTTGTTATTCACTATAACAACCGGCTCACTATACATTATCCCTTACATATATATATATATATATATAAAGTTATATATTTATATCTTTTTAGGATATATAATAGACAAATTAAAATCACAATAAATCACTTATATATTAAAATTTTGTCATCAAAAGTAAAATTCTTAAATATTAAATTGCCCAAAATTTATTGAAACTTTCATATATCACACAGTCATATAGTGACAACGCTCAAACGACCATGTGTCCTTTTTTGTTGATTTGGACAAACCTGTTACTATTGCTGCTTTATGGACCCACCAATAACTAATTGTTTGACTTCCCTGACTAATGTTATGGTTGTGAAAAAAAAAAAAATAATTTAAACATATTTTTTACAATTTGACTAAGTGGTGTTAACTGACTAACTGAAGAACTGTTCATTTAGACTTTTTTATTTAATTGTTGAAGATTTTGCAAGTAAATTTGTTGCAAAATCTGGTTTGCTGGCTATAGCAGTGGTACTTGTAAGGCTATGGAATTTTATATATATATATATATATATATATATATATATATATATATATATATAATAATAAATAATAATAAAATACTATACAATGTACAATTCAAATTTTGCCATCATTTACTTTCCTTCATGTCATTCCGAACCGGTATGACTTTTTTTCTTTTGTGGAACATGAAATAAGATATTCTGAAAAATGCCTTTTTTTTTTTTTTTTTTTTTTTTTCTTCATACAATAAAAGTAAATCGTAATAAGACCTATTTGGTTACCAACATTCTTCAAACTATGTGTTCTGGATTTCCGCTGAACAAAATAAGTCACACAGATTTGGAACGACATAATGGGTGATTTGGGTGAATTATCCCTTTAAAACAAATATAAAATATGCGTCTTGTTAGTTGTTGGACGACCATTCCGATCCATCCCTACCTGAAACAATCTTTGAGGGCTCAGAACACCCTTCACAAACCTTCCCACAGCATTTCTTCTCCTTACTTTCAGAGTTCATCAAGCAGATAAGCCAATCAATGCTGCCTAAAGCAGCTAACCTTCTTATCCTTTGTGCGGTGCTGCTTTGGTTGGATTAACTGGCTAAGACATTCAGCTCCCACACTCTCTCTCTCTCCCCAACAACTGATTCCGACACTGATCCAGACATTGGTTTGGAATCCAGCTATAGTATTTCAGTTTAACCCAAACAAGTGTAAGAAAAACAACAAAACCACAAGCAAAGTCTTTGTAAACTATTTGTAAAGTATCGTTTTGCCTTGGGTCTGTTTTCGGATCTGCTGTAACCCAGATGTGGTTAGTCTGATCCTAGATCTGAGCAGTACCACTTTAAAACGGATTCAGGCCTGGGATGACCAGCGCATGAGAGTGGACCGTTTCTCTCGTTTAACGTCAGCATGTTTTTTTTTGCCCGGAGAAGGTCACCAGCTGCTGACCTGCTACTCAGTGGAGTCTCAGTGCTCTGTTAGTCACAGGAACATCCTGTAGGGCGGTAAGCACAGCACACGTCCTCATCCATACCCTCTGTCTGTTTATTCAGGTGGGACAGTGGGGGTACTCCCTCCTTTTCCCTTTCCTTCCGTCGTTCTCGCTCGCTCTTTCTTCTGTCCTTCCATTCCTCTTTCTTTTTCCCCTCTTCTCACAATTCCCACCCAGAATTCCAGTTAAACGGTCAACCCAGGGAGCATCTGCGTGTCTGCCGGGTCCCGTCTTCACTGGGAAAGGCCTTGCTGGTCTATTAGGCTCCCACAGAACACCTGCCAGCAGACAACCAGAGCAGAAATCCCCTCTTGGTCTCAGCGGACCGTGTGTTTACCGTGAGATTTACGCAGTATTGGGAAGCCGAATAAGGAGGCTTTGTTGTTCCAGCACAGACTCGTCTTCGCTGTATGGGCCTGTCTGCCTCGTCTTTGTAGGGTTTCCTGTTAGCATTGATCATATTGCAGGTGCTGGAACGTTGAGCATGACTAGCCAGCCTCAATGGAGGACGTTTCAGGTTCGACCGACTATCTCTCATATTTGGTATGGAGAATATTTGAATATGAGGTTCAGTTGGCCCATTGTATCCTTGCAAAAAGAGTACTGTGGCGGTACCATGATATAGAAATGGCAGAAGATAGTAATTCCAGGGTACATTGATATATATTATTGTGTTGAATGAACCATATTCATATCCCACGGTATTTACCCCAAAGCTTGTAACCTAAGCTTTAATCTAATGCAACGTCATTTCCTTAAGCCCTCTCCGTTACTTTTTTTTGTTATTTAGTAGCAAGTTTAATAGAGGGAGATTTTCTTTTCTTTTCTTTTTTTTCCGTCCCATCCTCCAGTGCGAGGATGGCTTACTCTGAAACTACCCCAAAACAAATTCCAGATGTGGAGAGCTTGACCTCGCCATTCCTTCCGTGGCCGGCAAAAACAAGTGTGATTCTTAAGTCAGCTGCTTTCTCATGCCTCAAACCTAAAGAGAAATAGAAGCAAAGAAAAAAGGGGGAAGGACAGAAATCCAATGCCCCCTTGAGAGAAAACTGTTATTGATTTGTCTTTACCACGTTAACAACAGTTCACATCGAGCCTGACTAACTAAATGACAAGAAAACACAAAATATTCCCAAACACAACAAAATGTTCACTCTTAAGTTTTGTTTTGAAATTTTATTCGTTTTACTTTTGACTGAATTGAGTCAAAACAAGAGTTTGAAATATATTCGCGAACAAAACAAGTGTTCACGATCTAATCCGAATACAATGCAGTATGTTAAAAAAAGATTGGATACTGGATTTTTTATACCTTTGTGTGACTAAACGAAACTAAATGTTAAAATATGCACAAACTAACCCTAACACTTGACAGCGAATCCAATCCATGATTTAAGATTTGGGGGAAAAAGTTGATTGTCAGATTTTTTACACACTTTTCTGACTAAACACAAGTAAAATATTCACAAACATAACACATTTTTTGCATCAAAAGTATTAAAACAGAGTCCAGTGCAAAAATTAGGTGTAATGCACATCATAGAAATTGTTTCGGTTTAAAATCTTGTAGGGATGCACCGATTGGGAAATTCTGGGCCGATACCGATGTTTAACATAACAACTTGGCCGATGGCCGATGCCGATGTTTTTTCTTTTTGTTATTTATTCCTTCTTTTGTGCCACTGAAACATACAAGTCTTTCGGCTCTTGATCACACTATCCTAGAATGAGCACAAATTCAATCAGACCAAGCAATTTATGAAACAAAAAAAACCTTTAATGTCACTTTCTGGTTGACAGTTATAACCTTATTTATAAGTTCTTTTTCAGTTGTTATGAGGAGCAATATGAGAGAGAAATTTGGTAATCATTGTCTGACCCAACAAAAAAAACATTATAATATTCATTTTATTTTTCGTGTTCGCATTTATGAGGGAAAAAACACGGGTGAATGTTCATATTAAATTTTAAACGCGCACGCGCTCTTCTGCGAGAGAGAGAGAGAGCCCCGACCGCGCGCGCGCTCTCACTCACTATTCAGAGCGGTCAAGCTTCCCCGTACTTTTTGACAAGCGTCCTTGACAGGGAGGCCAGAGCTTCTTTGCAGCTCAAGTCGGCGGCGGTGTGTACAGTTAACGCTCTATCTGTTGACGGCGCTGAGGGAAAAGCTCCCGCCACTGGAAGAAGCGGTCGCCGCCCATTTGTGTCCTCCTGCGCACCCATCAAAGCCGTGCAGAACGTCTTCAGCACTCGCGGATCGTGCATACTCCGCCGCTTCTTCTGCTACACACCATGGTCGTTCTTTTCTCGAGAAAAGGAGTTTTCTCATAGAAAAATAAATAAATAAATGCGTCATTGTACCCAGCACTTCTGAAAATGCACTTCCGAATGCGTCTCTGTCCCCAGCATATCAAACCAAACTGACGCCCATGTGACATCGGCGAATGTCATTTTTATTTCCCGATGGCAGTTAACGAGGCAAATATCGGCCGTTACCGATGTTCAGCCGATGCATCGGTGCATCCCTAAAATCTTGTCTTTCACTTGATGTGAAATGAAGAGGCATATAGTTGTCTTATTAGTTATTTGAGTCATCATATATTTAGTTTGTTGTTAATCTCTTCTGTTGCACCCAAAGCTTTATGTACAGAAACAGACATACACAGGTTTAGATGAATCTTTCATCTGACTGATATTTGTCACCATTGCTGGGTTTTTGTTTGGGATTCCAGGCCTGTATGTGTTTGTGCGTTTGCATGTGTGTGTTGACAAATCAAGTTACCGTATCTAGCCACAGTCACTTGGCACTTCTGAAGGCGTGTGTGGAAACAAGCCTCCATTGGGCTTCAAAGCCCTATTGACACATTCTCTCCGAAAGAGCCTCATGTGGTTAGAGCAGACAGCTGCCTATCAGCACAGATATGTGGGCCAGCATAGAGTTTAACATAGTTGCAAATGCACTAATAAAACAAAAAACACTGCGATAACGCGACCTGAGAATTATAAGTCTAGAGTAACCAAGGATAGATCTACAGTCTTAGTTTTTGTCAGGATATTCCATTTGTTTGCCTGATCTGTGTAGACATTAAAAAATAGATTAGCGTGTAATCTGTCCAGAGTGTCACATGAAGCCATATTAAACACTCAGTGAAGGTTTGTACAGCTGTGTATAGAGTTAGTTATAATAGATATGTTCTTTTTTCCCCTTCTAGGCACCATAATAAAATCCGCAGACTGGAGGGGAGCCTGCTGCAGAACTTCTCTGCTCTGGAGACGCTTGATCTGAGTAATAATGACATCACAGAGCTGAGAGAGCACTGCTTCCCTCCGGGGTTACAAATCAAGGACCTGTAAGAAACGCACTCATTCTCTCTTTTTCAAATAGATGTAACTGTGAACATCTGTGTTCATGTAACACTGTATTCTTTCATAATCTGAAGAGGGATATTTCATCTCTGTAGGCACATAAGCAGTAATAAGATTGTTCATCTGGAGTTCGGGGCGCTTAAGAACCTCGCCGGGAGTCTGCAGATCCTCAGACTTAGCCGGAACCGACTGACCCACCTTCCTGTTAAAGGCCTGGAGCTGCCCAAGCTCACACAACTGTGAGTGCACTATACACACGCTCAAAGGTTTGGGGTCAGAAAGAAAGAAATTAATACTTTCTAAGGACAAGGACTTAAGTTGATCAAAAGTGACAGTAAAGACATTTATAATGTTACATAAAAATTCTATTTGAAATAAATGCTGCTCTTTTGAACTTTATTTATTGAAGAATCCTGAAAAAAAAGTATCATAGTTTCCAAGTGATTTCTGAGAAACGCTGTTGAAAATGGATCGGACCTAGCGCCAAAACACACTTGTAGCCAATCAGCAGTAAGGGTTGTATACACTCATTAGAGGGGAGGTGCCTGTGTTGCATAGCGTGTCTGATGAATTTGGGGGTGGGGCTATCAAGGGGTGTGATCCTTTTGGGTAGGGGCGTGTTTGTTTTGGTGATTTCAAATATCAACAGCGTTTTTCAGAAATTGCTTACTGCACCTTTAAGCAGCACAACTGATGTTTCTTGAGCACCAAATCAGCATATTAGAATGATTTCTGAAGGATCACGTGACACTGAAGACTGAAATTTCCACTTTGCCATCACAGAAATAAATGACATTTTAAAATATATTAAAATAAAAAAGTTATTTATATTAAATAATGATATTTATAATAATTCATATTTATACTTAAAAAAAAAAAACTTTTTTTTTTTTTTACTGACCCCAATTTTTTTTAATGGTAGTGTACATGTATTTTTGTTAATTTTGATTGTTAACATAAGTGCTTCGATTAAAGTGCCAACATAGTTAAACCCTTTCGTGGGGTGTATGCTGCGTTTTAAAGATGGCCTGTCAAGTTAAAATTAAACTCAAGACCCCCCAGGTTTTGCTCCTTTTAATTGCACTTCTTCCAGCTATTTTCGAACACAAGAACGTTTCCAATGTAAACTAAAGGGTAATGTGACAAAACCTTACATCTCTATACTACTACTGTTTTTGACTTGGTCGCATTAGTATAAAGTCATTGGCTCAATTGTTATTATTGTGCAACTGTGTTTTCAAAAGAGTGGTTAATCGACTTTTAATTTATGACTAGTTGAGTAGTTTAAACTATATTTTAAATTATTCAGCAACTTTGGAAGCTGCAGTTTACCATCCCCCCCCCCCCAACACTTGTTTCCAGATGTTATATTAAACGTATCAGCATTTTTGGTCAGAAGACCATTGGTAAACATCAGAGCAGAACAATTCTTTCACCCCACTGCAGATCTATGGATCCCTCTTTGCCCCAAGCGTAACCATCTGTGCCTAAGCTCTTTGTTTCTGCTCATATCAGACTTCCATCAAAAATATGCTTTGTTCTTCAGGTGGACAGAGTGATACTGAATCTATGTATGAATGAGGCAACATAAGCTCATAATAAACCTCTCACACACACCTGGTGCATTTCAGCAACCACAAAGCCACAGCTATGTTGGTGAGCGAGAACAATAGGTTAGGTAGTAATGACATCAAAGAGGGAGAAGAGCTTCTTTATGTGACCTGATGGTCAGGTGGACATGCTATCCGTTTACAATTCTACTCTCTTAAGTTTTCAAAAATATAAGAACCATTTTGGGTTCCCAAAGAACCTTTCAGTAAACAGTTCTTAAAAGAACCATTTTTTTTCCCAGTGTGAAAGATATTTGAAAAATCTGAAGAACCTTTTTCCACTTTTTGTCCAATGGAAAGGTTCCATGGATGTTAAAGGTTCTGTATGAAACCATAGATGCCAATAAATAACTGTTATTTTAATGTCTTCTGTCAGAATATCATGCTGTGGGCATTTCCTCAAGTACCTTTTTGGTCATTTATTTAATCACATTCTAATTGTGTGTTTTGTAGGGAGCTGAGCAGGAACAGGTTGCGGTTGATCGAGGGACTCACCTTCCAAGGTTTGAGCAGTTTAGAAGTTCTCAAGCTTCAGAGAAACAACATCAGCAAGCTGACGGATGGGGCGTTCTGGGGTCTGGCCCGGATGAGGGTTCTGTGAGTCCGAATCTTGCTACAAATACATAATTATTAATAGTTGTCACAATAGACCATTGGTAGTACATTTATATTTTTTAACTGACTTTATATTTCCAACCAAAGTGACCTGCAATAAAATATATATCCACCACATGTGGTGAATCTCTTTGCATCATACAGTTATTATATTGTGTGCATTTGTCATCTGTAGGCACCTGGACTATAACAATCTGCGGGAGGTGAACAGCGGCTCTCTGTACGGTCTGGAGTCGCTCGTGCAGCTCTACCTCTCCAACAACTCCATCTCTTACTTTAACCCTGAGGGATGGGGCTTCTGTGAGAGACTCCGAGAACTGTGAGATATCTCTCATTTCCTCTATTACTCGTTCTTCTTCAGTATATAAAAAAATACAACTTAAATCAACAAATGTAACTGAAAATAATAAATAAAAATTACATTTTATGTCTTGTCTTAAAGAATAATACAGTTTTATTATATTTATTTATTTATTACATTTATATATATTTAAAATAAGAATCATATCATTCATTATTGTAACTTTTCATGGTTTAAGATAGCTGATAGCGCAGACGTGTGCATTTCATGTAGTTTTTCTAGAATGTTGCTTGACGAATGTTAGAATGACATTTATGATTTAGAATCTATAAAAATCTGCTCTTTTTAAGATGCTTTTCAGATATTTGTACATAAATGCACTACCATTCAAGGTTTGGGGTTGGTACAATTTTTTTTTTTAAATGTTTTTGAAAGAAGTCCCTTATGCTCACCAATGCTGCATTTATTTGATCAAAAATACAGTAAAAACAGTATTGTGAAATATTATTACAATTTATAATGACTGTTTTCTATTTTAATATTGTAATTTGTCACATGATCCTTCAAAAAACATTCTAATATGCTGATTTGGTCTTAAAGTAAAAAAAAAATTATATGCTTAATATTTTTGTGAAAACATTATACTTTTTTTTTTTTTCGTTTTTTTCATGAATAGAAAATTCAAAAGAACAGCATTTATTTGAGATCTTTTGTAACATTGTAAATGTCTTTAGCTTCACTTTTGATCAGATTAATGCATCCTTGCTGAATAAATGTATTAATTTCTTGAAACAAAATCTAACTTACCCCAAACTTTTGAACGGTAGTGTATATAACAAAATATAATCTACAAGAGGATTATTGTTCAAATTTGACGCCTGGTAAAAGAAAATGTAATCGCACAATCTTTACATTACACGGAAGCATTTGTCCGCAGTATCACCTACTGCACTAAACGCACAGCACTCCTCGTCTTGCTGTAGATAAGCTCTGTTTATCCCCTAATGATGCACGGGATTGCCAGCGCTTAGGAGCTCAGCACCGTTTTCACTCATCTCTCCTGATGCTAGTTAAAGAAAACAGCGTAATCCTCCACGTATACGTCTGCCAAGTGTTACACAGAGATCTGTACCTGAGTGAAAGTGATCTTATCTGGGTGAATGTGTGTATACACTACGCAGTCCTGTCAAGCGTATTGTGCGATATCTTCCTCTAGCTAACACTCTTGTCCGTTGTGGGGGTAACAAGGCTTTATTGGTAGGGCATGTTGACTGTGGTATCAGCTGAGTGGTCCGCCATGATTTTGCAGATAGGTTTATGACATGGCTGTTATTGCATCGTGGACAAGACTGCCTGATGAGACATCAACCTTCTGTGATAAACATTGAAAAAGCTAATCGAGGATACCACAATATGGACATGCAAAAGTTGAACGCAGTTCTTGTTTGTTTTTCCATTTTTTTCAGGAACTTGTCCTATAATAACCTGACGAAGCTGTCTGAGGGTAGTTTTGCCAAGCTGGTGAATTTGAACTCGCTGCGTTTGGGACACAATTCCATCATTCACATCACGGAGGGAGCGTTCAGAGGCCTTAGTTCCCTACGTACGCTGTAAGTGTTCTCACCCTGTGAGGAAACCTCTGGGATCCTGAACTGAGACTAATCTGCGTGTGAAAAACACTTGATGGTGTCAAAGCTGTGGCACAGTGGTTTGGAAGTCTACATGCCAACCATTATGCCACTGCTCTGTCACACTGAGTCACGGTGCTCATATGGGGGTTGAAGGTTCAAGTCCATTCTGCCCTGATCATATTCCTCTTTTTTACTACCCAGTAATTTAAGTCTTTAAATAAAAAAATCAAATGGTAAAATGAATGGTAACAAAAACATAAAATAAATTAAAGAAAAATGATAAAATAGTAAAGAAAAACAGATCAAATATAATAAAAAATAGTAAAAATATGCATAGAAATAAGAGTCTTGCCTGTCAAAAAATGATAAAAAAAATGCCTACATATGCACTTGTGTCAGTAACACACCTTCCCCATTGAAATCAATCGTTCTAAACAGTGTTGCCCTTCATGAAATGGTTACACACAACAGTCTTAGTTTCTAAATGAATTAAACCTGTGGCAGAAAAACGTGTTGATTGATTTAGTGGCATTTGCTAAAGTAGCCGTTGGCCATTAAGTCTGGTGAGAACACTTTCTGGTTTCTTTTCCTCTTTGTTTCCTTGTTGGTTCCCACCAAAGTTGGATGCACATGTGCACCCTGCTCAAGGCCTCCTAGTTGAGGCAACCTCTTTTTTTTTTTCCCTGCACAGTGAAAGGCATTATGGGAGACCAACTCTCCGGCCTGACTTCTATAGACACACAAAGTCTCAACCGCCACTTCATGCCCCCCTCTTTCGGTCTCTCAAAAGAGAAAAGAGAGAAGAATTCTGTCTTTACTTTCTTAGTTGAAGGCTTTTTCACAGTAGGGTGACAAGCCAAGGCACAACACGGCCCTCAGCGCTGCTGGCAGTGGGCAGAGTGTGGGGGGAAGGGGCCTGTGAAGTGCGATTGTGAGGGCCTCTGTTTTCTTTTGTTCCGTCCTTCCTTTATGTCTTACTTGCTTGATTTCCTTTATATCGTTCTCTCTCTCTCTCTCCCTCACTCGCTCTCTGAGCCAGTTCTAATCTAATCATGGCCTTAGTGCCTTGCTTGGGCTCCCGTTGAAAAGAAGCAGGGGAGGTTTTAATTGGTGCGCGCTTCTGGCCGGGCGAGAGAAGGCCTGGTCGGGTGTGAGAGACCAGAACCGGACCGTCTTTGAGCCAAGGTGGTGGGGGTCAGGCCTGGGGGCCTCCGCCCTTACTGTCATTAACAAGCCAGGGTCCATTCACAAGCAGCCAGCCAGAAAGAATAGGAAATTGGCAGCCGAGCCCAGGCATGGAGGGAAAGTAACAGAAAGAGCCAAGGGGGCGGTTGTCAGCCTAGAGGGAACTGGCTCAATTCCTTCACCCTCTCACCTCAAAAAGACATTTATTCTTTTTCAGCGACAACAATCTTTTTTTTAATAGCATAGAAACACAGGGACCCCTTACAAAAATGGCATCAGATGGTAATTCCCTGGTATTATGTGATGATTACTATTCATAAACAATAGTACTTCAAAGAATACCATTAAAAGTCCACCAAAACATTGTAAAGGTGTTTCAAACCAAGCAACTTTCTGTTGGTCAATGTGGCGCATTTGTAAATTTATAATACAAAATCATACTCCCTCACGTGACATTCCCGATTGCGTGGATTCCTATTGAAATGACTGGATTTCACCCACGAAAATTCACAGAACAACAGTAAATGTGACCTCACCTTATACCATCTAAAGCCCAAAGTAAGCATGAGTTTTGATGCGAATGCTTGGCGTATGCGTACAGCCAAGGGCACAGCCTTTCAAAGTATACTTCATTTGAGAGCGTGCGCGAACACATGCGCATTAGAAAGTTTCATTCTTGTTAAGTGTCTGCGATGTGAGAATCTCTTTATCCCCTCATACATACAGCCGTCTATTGTTTGTAGAAGTTGCATGCAAAAACGGTATACTTTGGGCTTTAAGTCACGAGTTTCAGTGAAAAATGTGTTCAAAAGCATGATTATTTAAATTAGAGGAACAGGCCAGCCACATTCGTCATGTTTAGAGATTTTCATCAGAAAGTTAGGTCTTGTAGGCAGGCCGCTGGCACCGTCCAGGCTTGTTTGAGATTCGTCTGAAGCTGTTTTATGCGTATGCCCATGTGCCTTTACCTGCCAACATGGTTGGTGCGGTGACTGATTCAAACGGCTGTCAGAGTGAGTATATGTGTGCAACTGAGTGAAAGAGTTGTGTTTGTGCAAGACGCTTTCAGCTGTCATGCATTATTCATGCATTGGCCTGTGCGTTGCTGCGCTCCTTAATGTCACAATTCACAAAGAAAAGAATGTGCTTGGTTGGCAGAGGGAGAGAAAGCAAGAAAGAGAGTGTTGTTGGACGTTCTTGTTTTTAACCAGGTGTCCAGGGCAGCTTGTGCCACTGCTGAACATCTGTCAGCGGTTTATGGACGAGGAATTGACCCTCCGCTGAGCACCGCCTTAAAAACATTACTGACCAATCCTACCTAAAATTATTATTATTGAAAAAAATGCTCAAACACTCATTAAATGTTATTTTGTATACATATAAAAAAAAAATGTATGTATTAACATTTAAAATAAATGTAAAATGCATTTATATATGTACATTTTTATTCCATAAAATTTCATTCCAGCTCACAAAAGAATATTTTCCCAAAAAAATATTTATTTATCTAATTTATGTACATATTTAATAAAAAATCACTGTTCATGGAAGTTTCCAGTACATTTCGGGGAAGATCTAAACTTAAACGGTAGCAACCAAGGTGGGCGGAGCTTAACAAATGTAAATTGTTCCATATTCTCTGTCTCTCTTTCCTAATCTCTTTTTTTTTCTCTCTGCAGGGAGTTGGATCACAATGACATCTCTGGCACTATAGAGGACACCAATGGGGCCTTCACTGGCCTCGAAAACCTCAACAAGATGTGAGTGTTATGCTCTTTCCTTTCCCTCTGCACTTACATTTTTGGACATTCTTAAACCAGTTGCAACCATGACAATGGAAATCCCTAATATCCTGTTCCACAATAAACATCAAATTGCATAGTACAAAATCAGGCCACACTTTTCCAAGAAAATGTCATGTTTATTGACTCAAAAAGAAGAGGAAGCGCAGGTAACCTCAACCCGCATCTTGCACGAGGCTCATATTTGATGCAGTGCAGATTTGGGAAGGGAGGTCTTAGTGGTGGAGGTCATTTGAGTTTGAGTACTGGAGCGAACGCTATTCATCATTGACCGATAGGAGATGAGCCTCTTGGCTTTGCTGTTGTGATGGAATCAGCGAGGGCATAAAAAGGGAGGCAGGCGGAGGAGGGGGTGTGCTCACACACATCAAACGCACCGATCTGCGCCTTTTGTTATGGGAGCGGAGGTTCGCAAATCTGCGGAAGCCGCCTGTTGATGCACATCCCTCGCCAAATCCTGACAGCCACCCTGCCAGAAACCCTATTCACCCAGCCTGGGAATATGCGAGTGAGAATTAGAGATCGATGCGCACAAAAGTCGTTTCCATTGTTTTCTTACCACAAGACGGGGTTCTATAGTAAATGCCAATACCATTTCTATAGTAAATGAGATAATGACTCACGTTTTAGTAGATTTTAGGTAAAATTGACGTTTTCTTTGATAATTTTCTTGTGAATCATTTGTACGTTCCAAATATTTGCACGTAGATTCCGTGTGTGACCCTGCCCATGATGTCAACGGATCCAGTTAGAATCTATTTCAATGGTTTCTATTTGGAATACTAGAGCTTTTGAATGATAGGGTCGGTAAGGAATCCCAGGACTCGAGGCTGCCCAGAGGATGACCTGCAGATGGGTGGTTGCTTCTGGAATGGTGGGGGGGCCTGAGGAGATGAGTGGAGGTGATGTCTTAGTCTTTCAGGAGATGACAGATGCTGTCGCACACACACAGACCATCAGGCCGCTGACAGACACGGCAGAGGCTGGGTTTTCTGGGCACATATTTATTAAACTAGGCAACTCATGAAACTTCACTATAGCGTGAGATTTTAGTTATTAAAAAAAAAAAAAAAAAATATATATATATATATATATATATATATATATATATATGTGTATATATATATATATATATATATATATATATATATTTTTTTTTATATATATAATATAATATTATATTTAATATAAAAAATCAAATTATATAATATATATAAATTTCTTAGTTTTATAAAGTATAAAAATGTACATCCTATTATATTATTTGGTAGCATTTATAATAAGATTTAATTTGCTCATATTAGTTAACTATGTTAGTTAACATGCACTAACAATGAATAATACTTCATTGAATAATACTTAAGTATTTCTTAATCTTAATGTTAATTTCAACATTTACTAATACATTTTTTTTTAAATAAAAAGTTATATATGTTATTATTTAATGGACCTGAGCTAAAATAACCTAACAGTGAACAGTTGCGTTTTTATTAACTATTAATGAATATTGTAACAAATTTATTGCACATTGATAGTTACAATAGTTAATGCATTATGCAACTAATGGGACCTTATTGTAAAGCATTTTACACCTTTTTTTTTTTGGTATCCATCAATATTAATTCTGCATGTAATGCTGCATGTTCTGCATCCTATTATATAAATTTCCTCTATTTTTACATTTAGAATTTCTTTGCTATCATTGTTGATGTTTATAATCGCTTAAAATTTAATAACAATTGTAATCTTTAGCAAATCTCAAAATCAATTTAAAAAATCTACTGGTCTAACGAATCTAACATTACTATGTTGTGATTTAAAAATTAGTTTATTTTTTACTTTTTTTTTTTCAGATAAAATATTGATTAAAAAAAAAGAAGAAGCTTTTTATAGATTCATATAGATTTTTAACTTGGGTCATTTATCAGCCACAACATAAAAATAATGATCAGACTATCATTATCAGCCGGAATTTTAATATCGGTGCATCTCTACTTTTTCTCTGCTGCTGTGAAGGTCATGTTTATCCCAGCAAGCAACAGCCCTAGACACGTCTCTAGATTGTGAGCCAATATCCGCCCATCCAAGGTCAGGAAGATCATCCCCTGATTGAAACGACAACATTGTCAGGTGTCAAATCTGGTTTATATGAGGAGGTGCTGGCTTTCACGGTGCTGACTGAGGAGTCTCGAGCCCTCTTGGACAGGAAGTGCACTGATCAGGGGCTTGATTTTGGTCCAACATGCTTAAGAATGGAAATCGTGTCATCTGGGTTGGGGGTTACATCCCCGAAGGAGCCCGTTCCTCTTCGCCGTCCCGCGGTGTGTGTGCGTACGGCTGCTTTTGAAGAGCGAGCAGGATTAGCCCCTACAAGGGGTTTGAACCATAGCCTTGACAAGGCCACTTTTATTACTTTACAAGCCGTGTCGTCCTCCAACCACTGAAGCTCGTTTTCATGTGACCTCGAGCTCTGGGCTCCACCTTGTCATCGCTATTAAATTCTAATAAAGATAAAAGTGCGCTTTGAAGAGCTGCGCCGGGCCCCGATTCCTCGCCCTCCTCCTAATCTCTACACAGTTCGGATTTCCAATCCCACAATCCCCCTCTCTTATCAGATTCAGCCCAACTAATTGTGCACTCTCTCTTTCTCTCTTCCCGCTCGTTTATCTCACCCTGCGTGTCTGGAAACGGCAGGACTCTGTTTGGAAACAAGATCAAGTCGGTGGCCAAGAAAGCCTTCTCGGGCCTGGAGGCTCTGGAGCACCTGTGAGTATCCCACAATGCTGTTCTGCTCTTACTGCCAAAAGTAAATGCTTAAGAGGGCTGCTAGCAATTTAATAGTGTCTTTGTAAAAGGAGAGGACGGGGTGGTTTGCGAGGCCAGCTGGTCTTGTCTCGTTAGAGCCAGCTTTAACTTGCACAGGAACACAGTTATGGAGCATATGGTCAGTTTCGTAGAAGAAATGGAATTTTTAAGCATTTCTGCAGACGCTGTAACTCCACATCTGATATTAGGGTCTTTTCCACCTTGTTCCGAGTTATCCCGTATAAAAATAGGCTACAGATTTGCATGCGAGTGCAGCAGCTGTATGTGAACATTCCCATGTCCTCTTTTCGTCACGCCTGAAGGATGTTTAATCTCTCAACAGGAACTTGGGGGAAAATGCCATCCGCTCCATCCAACCCGAGGCATTCAGTAAGATGAAGAACCTGCGTTACCTGTGAGTCCCATTAAACACGCGCTGCTTTTCAGACGCACAACCACTCAGCACTCGTTAGAATGTTTCTCAACATCATGAATGTCTGGCTGACAGTTAACAGTCAAATTATTGCGATTAATACACATGCATGCACATACAAGTCATGATGAAATGTTTAGTTTCCTAGGAAATCATAGAATGCCATCACCAGTGACAATTTAAAATATTTATTTTAAGTGCACTTAAGTCCACTTTACATTTTGTTTTAAAGACATTTTTATTAAGTGACAGTAAAACATCAAATAATCCAGAAAAAAATGTATCAGTTTCCACAAAAATATTATGCAGCACAACTGTTTTCAACATTAATAATAGTTTTTTGAGCATCAAATCAGCATATTAAAGGTCCCGTTCTTCGTGATCCCATGTTTCAAACTTTAGTTAGTGTGTAATGTTGTTGTTAGAGTATAAATAATATCTGTTAAATTATAATAGTCAGGTCCGAATCTTCAAGATTGGGTAACCCTGTAGGCATTTTTGAGGAAAAGTTGTTATACCACATTTTTAGAAAGTTCAATGTCTCCTGAATAAGGATCCACCGTATAACATTGAAATAAGGGTCCCATTTTCTTGTAATTGTCATTGAAACAATAGGTGCAATATTCACAGCCAAAACACTACAGGTGGATAGGGTAAAAAGTTTAAGTTATAGATATCACCATAAAACCTTTCCAGTTTTTCACTTACATAGAGACAGACATTTTTTGTATTACAAGTTTTCTGAAATGTCATGTTTACATATGCAAATGAGGCATACCAGTATATATATATATATATATATAATTCGAGGGGCAGACATACCAGTGCGCGGTTCTCCCTTTCGGGCTAGCCCTGTCTCTTCGCGTCTTCACAAAGGTTGTCGAGGCAGCCCTTGTTCCTCTCGACGACTGGCTGATCCTAGCTCACTCTCGAGACAAGGTTTGCGAACACAGGGACCTAGTGCTGCGGCACCTAGCTTGTCTGGGCCTTCGGGTCAACTGGGAGAAGAGCAAACTCTGCTCCGTGCAGAGGATCTCTTTTCTCGGTATGGAAATCGACTCGGTCGCCATGTGCATGCAGCTTATGAGCGTGCGCGCGCAGTCACTGCTAATTTGCCTTCGTCAGTTCGAGGGCAAGAGTGCGGTTCCACTGAAACTATTTCAGAGGCTCCTGGGGCATATGGCATCCGCAGCCGCAGTAACGTCGCTCGGCTTGCTTCATATGAGACCGCTTCAGCTTTGGCTTCACGATCAAGTCCCGAGGTGGGCATGGCAACACGGCACGCTCCGAGTCCCAGTGACTGCCGTCAGACCTTCACCCCGTGGACGAACCTCAGTTTTCTATGGGCTGGAGTGCCCATAGAATGAGTTTCCTGGCATGTTGTTGTATCAACAGATGCCTCCATAATGGGCTAGGGCGCCATGTGCAATGGACATGCTGCCGCAGGCTCCTGGACAAGACCCCAGCGCCTTTGGCATGTCAATTGCCTCGAGTTGCTGGCTGTACGTCTCACCCTGCACCGCTTCTGTGCGTTGCTCAGGGGTCAGCACGTATTAGTCCGATCAGACAATACCGCCACAGTAGCGTACATCAACCGACAAGGTGGTCTGCGCTCCCGCCGTATGTCGCAACTCGCCTGCCACCTCCTCATATTGAGTCAGAAGCATCTGAGGTCGCTTCGAGCCATTCATATCCCGGGAGACCTGAACCGTGAAGCTGATATGTCTCTGTTTCGGCCTCTCGCTGGAGAATGGGGACTCCATCCCCAGTCGGTTCATCTGATTTGGGATCAGTTCGGGGACGCACAGGTAGATCTGTTTGCCTCCCACGACTCTTGCCACTGCGACCTGTTTTATTCTCTGACCGAGGGCACGCTCGGCACGGATGCACTGGCGCACAGCTGGCCGCGGGGCCTCTGCAAGTATGCGTTTTCCCCCATTGAGCCTTCTTACGTAGACTTTGCGCAAGATCAGGGAGGACGAGGAGCAGGTAATTTTGGTTGCCCCGTATTGGCTCAACCGCACCTGGTTCCAAGAACTAGTACTCTTCGCGACAGCACCTCCCTGGCCAATTCCTCTGAGAAAGAACCTGCTTTCTCAGGGATGGGGCACCCTATGGCACCCTCGTCCCGATCTTTGAAACCTCCATGTGTGGTTCCTGGACGGGACGAGGCAGGTTTGAGTACCCTACCACCAGCGGTGGTGGCTACCATCACTTCCGCTAGACTAGAGCATCGTCCACGAGACATGCCTATGCGTTGAAGTGGAACCTCTTTGTCAACTGGTGTTCTTCTAAACTTAAAGAACCCACGAAAGGCCCGATCAGTGTCGTGCTTTCCTTCTTGCAAGAAGGGTTGGAGCGAAGGTTGTCTCCCTCCACCCTGAAAGTGTATGGTGCCGCCATTGCCACACATCATGATGCAGTTGATGGTAAGTGCATTGGAAAGCACGACCTGATCATCAGTTTCCTGAGAGGAGCGAGGAGACTGAATCCTCCTCGCCCTCCTCTCGTTCCCTCTTGGGACCTCTCTGTGGTTTTAACTGCTCTGCAGAGTGCTCCCTTTGAGCCTTTGCAATCAGTGGAGCTTAAGTTCCTGTCAATGAAGACAGTGCTCCTGGTTGCATTGGCCTCCATCAAGAGGGTAGGGGACCTGCAGGCATTTTCGGGTGACGAAGTGTGCCTGGAATTTGGACCAGCTAACTCTTACGTGATCCTGAGACCCCGGCCTGGATATGTGCCCAAGGTTCCCACCACACCCTTTCGAGACCAGGTGGTGAACCTGCAAGCGCTGCCCTTGGAGGACGCAGACCCAGCCTTGGCACTGCTCTGTCCAGTACGCACCCTCCATACTTACGTAGACAGGATGCATTGTTTCAGGACTTCAGACCAGCTCTTTGTCTGTCATGGTGGGAAGCTGAAGGGAAAGGCTCTCTCCAAGCAAAGGTTGTCTCACTGGATAGTGGATGCCATTGCTTTGGCTTACCAGCAGCAAGGTCGACCATGCCCCCTTGATGTGACGGCCTGCTCCACCCGGAGTGTGGCATCCTCTTGGGCTCTAGCGCATGGCGCCTCGCTAACAGACATATGTAGATCTGCAGGCTGGGCGACACCTAACACGGCCTCTGGGCAACCCCCACGTGTGTAGTCCACTGTAAGCCTCTCTGAGCATGTGTCTTTCCCTCGGCAAGCTACCTTGCCACCCCTGGGTTTGAAATATTCCACCTGCAGGTGGACACCCCAGTGATTCTCAATATGACCCCCCTGGGGTCATGTGTATTCCAAGTTCCCCCCTTCGGGCTGGCCATAATTGCATATTTCCACTGATATATGCTTCCCAGTGTACCTTGGCATAATTCCAGCAGCCATTAAAAACTATCCCTTTCATGTTAATGTTGTTTTTTCATTGTTTACATGTTTAAATATTCTGAGAATGCATAGTTTTAGTTGTAATGTTTAATGTTTAAACTTTTTTTTGGCAGCCATTTTGTTTTTATTGTTTATGCCAAAACAGTGATGTTTACAACTTGTTATACGGCAGAAATGGATTCAGCACCTAAAAATCATATAGAAACAACACTTGAAGTACTTTTCCTCAAAAATGCCTACTGCATCTTATCCAGGGCTATTTATCTATTTTGGGACCTGACTATAAAGCTCAAAGTTCAATGCCAAGCGAGATATTTTATTTAACAGAAGTTGACTACATCGAACGGCCCGTTTGGACTACATCCCTCTACTTCCCTCTTTAGTGACGTCATTAAAACCGTTTTTTGACTAACCTCCGCCCACAGGAATGCTCCCTCAACTCTACCGAAATTCGTTTACGTACTTGCGCACTTCTAATAACTTACTGTGTTAACTCAGCTCTTACGGTGATTTTCTGAAGTAAAACTGACGCTTCATCTTTTGTGTGATGTACAATAAACTTTATTAAACTCATCAGTATATGTTTGATCATCATTCAGACAGCAGACTTGTAGGCTATTAATATGTAATGGATACATACAAGCAGATGACAAATACGTTATAATAACCGTAATTAAACTACTAAACTATACCTGTTCCATCTCTATACAGCACTCTGACTCTGTAGGCATTATTGTCCGACTCGAAATGAACACGTTACTGAGAGTTTCTGATATTATCATCATTCCGTGAGATGAAATTGTCCTGAGAGACTGAGCGTGAGCTCATGAAGCTCCGCCCCCTGTGTCGTGCTGCAGCAGCTTATTTGCATTTAAAGGGCACACACTAAAAAAGAGCGTTTTTCTGAGCCCCAAAAAATGACAATTTAAACATGCTGTAAAAAATGATCTGTTGGGTATTTTGAGCTGAAACTTCACATACACACTCTGGGGACATCAGAGACTTATTTTACATCTTGTGAAAAGGGGCATAATACGGGACCTTTAAGGATCATGTAAAGCTGAAAAATCATCTTTGACATCACAGGAATAAATTACATTTTAAGATATATTGAAATGGAAAACCGTTTATTTCCATTGTAATATTTCACAATATTACTGTATTTTTGAACCAATAAAATGCAGCCTTTGTGACTTCAGAAAATCTTACCTACCCAAACCTTTGAACAGAATATTGTTTTTGAAATACCGTTCTTAAACATATTTCAGTCTGACATTTTTAATAACTTTATTTATACATATATTTTTTTAAAGGTGCATTGCGCAAGTCTCTGAGTTTTTGCAGAACTATGCCCCCTCTGGCGACAAGCGAAACTGCAACACTGCAACTGAACGCGCATGACGTCACGCCCAGTCTCAAATTCCGACCCGAATCCCTCTTATTTATTTTACTGTACAGGATTATAGAGGCAATCGCAGTGATCAGAGAAGGGCTCATTCAGCCCATCAGGCAATTGTTTAAGCATGTATGGGTTAAATGGGTATTTTTAACATGAAATGTTGCGCAATGCACCTTTAAATATTTGACATTATGCTTATATTAAATTAGCCATTTTTTTTTTGGATGCTACTATGTGACGACGTGAAAGTGCACAATAATTCAATTCTGTCAAATCATCTCCATCAGGCTGAGGCTCTTTCTTTCGTTCCCTCTTTCTGCAGTGATATTCAGAGTGATAGTTTTCTGTGCGACTGCCAGCTGGACTGGTTTCCGGAGTGGCTGGTAACAAGAGGGCTGCAGCCTGGCGTTCAGGCCACGTGTGCCCACCCAGAGAACTTGAAGGGCACCAGCATCTACCAGGCTCCACCACAGAGCTTTGTTTGTCGTAAGCAGTGCTATATCCTACATCCATAGTCTATGACAAACAAGTCACAAAAAAGAAAGAACTTAATCTTGAGATGTGTTAAAATGTGTCTATGCATTGACTTCCTTCCAGATGATCTTCCCAAACCCAAGATCACAGTCCACCCTGTGACCACGGCAGCAGTATTGGGCAAAGATGTGCGTCTGACCTGCACGGCTGCCAGCAGCAGCAGCTCACCCATGACCTTCACCTGGCGCAAGGACCAGGAGACTCTACGCCAAGCTGAGGTGGAGAACTTCGCCCATGTGCGGGCCAGTGATGGAGGGGTGATGGAGTACACCACTATCCTCCACCTCCGGCACGTCACCTTCAACCATGAGGGCCGCTACCAGTGCATCATCAGTAACCACTTCGGCTCTTCCTACTCTAACAAGGCCCGCGTCACTGTAAACGGTACATTTAACACACCTAAACTACATAGCTGTACTTTTCAGTTTGACCATCAGTCATACCATTTGCACAAAATGCCCATCATGCAAAGATCCTTTGTTCCAGTGGAAGCATTTAATTGTCAAACAAATAATTGCTTTTTAAATGTCAGTGTATGCTTAATACACAGTAGTCACAATAGTATTCATTAACTTTTGAACTTAACAAAAAATAATATATATCATCTCTTTAGAGGCTTGAAATATATGTTTAATAATACATATTATACACATATAAAAAAATTATTATTATTTTTTTTATAAATATTTTTGGGTCTAGTTTAGTTCAGTTTCATTTGTAGTAATGGATTTTTCCAAACCCTGGATATTATATATTATTTTAGTAATATATTATGAATTAAAGTTGTTGTTAAAATATATATTTATATATATTTGCATATTATACATGCTTATACATATATAATATTATACATTATAATGTTTATATAATTTATCATTTAAATATTTCTATAATATACATGTTTATACATATCTAATATAATGTTTCTATATTTAAACATTACTTTATACATACATTTATAGCCTAATTTAAAGTCTGAAATTCTTCACTTTTAAAGGCAATTTTAAGTAATTCTTTCAACGCACAAATCACACCAGTTCCCATCATGCACCATTTTCTCAGAGCTTTCCTTTCAGTGAAAGGATAGTTTGAATTGTACCAGCAAAATTGGGTTTGAACATTCAGACCAAACTGTGCCGCTAGAATTCGGGAACTTTTTAGCTTCTCTGCTGCTAGCGGTACACTTGGATTACATGCCTTGTCAGTTAGAGCAACAGATGCAAATTGATTGTCCTGAGGCATTTTTTGGTTTCATGCCCATCCAAATCAAGCCATTTCCCATCACCAATTGAGTTAGTCACAGCTATGAATGCTGGGCTTGTTTGGTGCTGATGCAGCAACATTATGTGAATAATCCTTGCTATGGCTAATTTCCCTTTGCTTTTCTTTGCGCACAGTGCTGCCTTCATTCGTCAAGACCCCACGCGACATCACGATCCGCACGGGCACGAAGGCGCGGTTGGAGTGCGCGGCCGAAGGGCATCCGACTCCCCAGGTGGCGTGGCAGAAAGATGGCGGCACGGATTTCCCCGCCGCCCGAGAGCGCCGCATGCGCGTGATGCCTGATGATGATGTCTTCTTCATCATGGACGTGAAGCCTGAGGATATGGGAGTGTACAGCTGCACGGCCAAAAACACGGCGGGCATGATCTCCGCCAATGTCACTCTAACAGTGCTAGGTAAGGTCATTTTTGTAATATTTACATTATGGAATTCAGATTTGTTTATTAAGCTGTTGGGAGTTTTGCTAACCGCTGTTTAGTTGTATGTAGGAATGTTTTTTTTCTTTCCCCGTCTGAAGCAGCTGGGGTTTATGTGCTGGTTGAAGGTGAAAGGTCAGGAAAGAGGTCACAGGAAGTGCTGAGGGCTCTCATAGTGGTATTTTTGAGTGTTTCTGAGCTCTCGAATGAGTAATTGCTAGGCAGAAACAGTCAAGTACTCATTTTACTGTGGACATTATGTGGTATAATTGTTTTTGATTCACTAAAAAGAATTGGCTTAGGGAGTCAATCGTTTCTGCTCGCACTGAAAAAAAAAAAACAGTTCACAAGAGTCATTCATTTGGAAATAAGACAACATTGGTGATGTATGTCTTTGATTCACTAAAAAGCACAAGTTCATAAGAGTCATTTGTTCAGGAATTTGAATACACTTCACTATACACTAAACGAATCAGTTCATAAGCATCATTTATTTGGAAATCCGTCAATCTGTACTGTATATTTTTGATTCATTACTCATTCATTAATTTATCCAGGAATTTGACAATGCTGATTCTTCTTTTTGTTTTTTTTGCTCACTGAAAAGAACCAGTTCATATGAATCATTTGTTCAAAAATCAGTCTAGAGTGGGTCCTGCTGTATTATTGATTCACAAAAAAAGAACTAATTCACGGAGTCATTTGTTCAGAAATCAGACTTTTTTTTTGTCCAATACAATTACGATTCGCAGCTGTGACATGAACTAAACCCCAATGTCGAGCCATTTAAGGAATTTTAAGTACTTGTGCAAACTTACTCATGTCCGTATGTAATTCAAGAACCATTCCCCGTAATCTTCCTGCAGAGACCCCTCATCTGGCACAGGAAATGGAGGATAGAAATGTGGTGGTGGGCGAAACTGTTGCGCTGCAGTGCAAGGCTTTAGGCAGCCCACCTCCTCGCATCACCTGGCTAAAGGGGGAGGAGCCTCTTCGTCCCAGCGACCGTCACCACTTCACTCCAGGGAATCAGCTCTTGGTGATCGGCACCACCACCTTTGAGGACGCAGGACGCTACACGTGTGTCATGTCCAACACCCTCGGCACAGAGCGAGCTCACTGCCAGCTCAGTGTTTACCAGCGATACGAGGACTGCGCGCCTTTTACAAGCCCCAGCACTGTTACTGTTGGAATCATTGTCATAGCTGTGGTGACCAGCATTGTGGTGACATCACTAGTTTGGGTGTGTATTATCTACCAGACGAGGAAGAAGAGCGAGGAGTGCAGTGTAAACACAGGTGCGTATATTCACATAGATTTGGCTCCGAAAGTTTTTGTTTTTACATCACAAGACTTTTATTTGAAACCTTTGCTCTTGCCTTTTATAGACGAGACAATTGTCCCTCCTGATGTCCCCAGTTACCTGTCCTCTCAGGGCACTTTATCAGAGAGACAGGATGTGTGTATACGAGTGGAGTCCAATGGCGGATCTCAACCCAACGGACACATAGAAAACAATGGTACAGTATCTTCTGACCTTTTTCAAGCGAATTTTGAGAGAGAAAAACCTGTGGAATACATTTCAATTATGCAAAATGTGTTAAATGGAGAGTAATGACAATGGTAATATATTCTACTTGGAAGCTTAAAGTATGATCAGTTCAGTCAAAAACATGTAGAACTTTAGGAATGTATTCTTCGGAAATTTGCGAAGCTTTCTGCGGGATCCTATTATTGCAGATTCCGTTTGGGATTCGAGTTTTATGGCTAAAACATACAATCACAGTGTTTACGAAAATCAGAAAGTCACACACATATGAACAGTCGTTTTATACAGGATTCCCATGATCACTGAAAACCTGGAAAAATCATGGAAATTTTCATGGCTAAAATATTAATGACTAGAAATTTGTCCTTGTGAATGTAGTTTCTATAAAATGAGGGTTGATTGGATTGTGAGATGTGGGTGGTGCGCTCAAAAATGAATTCGAGCTTGAAGTGGATTGTAAGAAAGGGGCGGGGTTTAAGCGACTAAATGATTAAAAAAAAAGTGCATTAGTTCACAATGCGATCTATAACTTTCATTTACAAAATAGAAGATTTTTTTTTAACGTGTCCATTTAAATGATCTTCGCATAACATCATATGTTAACAAGCTTCTCTCGCTTCAGGCTATGATGTGTGTACAGACTGCCTGGAAAACGGTACAAGTTACTCCAAACACTGCAACTTCCTCCCTCATGGGATAGCGCCCCCTTCAGGCCTGGAGTATCAGCAGACACACCAGACATCAACGTTCACCAGCCACAACGCTGGTGAACCACACTGCAATGGCACACCCAACGGGGTCAGGAAAGAGTGTCAAACTCCCATCTTTCCCACCAACCACGACAGGGTGACAACATCGCCCTTATCTCACCAGTACGACCGAAAAGGTGAGAATGATGAGGGATTCATCAATCCTTTGCTCCGTGGCTGTGTTTTAGACAGCCATAAGTCTCACTCATGTCCCATAAATCATTGCTACTGCCATCACTTAGTTCTGATTGACTTCACATTGGCTTAACACAGCGATAATATTTCTTGTTTTTCACAACTAGAATAGAGTTATTTTCTAATTTCTCTTATCCTCTTTCAGGACTGTTGGTGAATCGGTCAGACACACCTCCCTCACTTGAAGAGACCTACCATCGGCCAGTAAAGCTCCTGTCTGGGGACTGTGACATTGGGTCCGAGCTTACACAGACTCTATTACCCAACGGACACGCTCATACGCCCGATGCCTCCCTAAGCGAGAGTGAATCCTTCGGGCGGGCCAGTGACTAACACCGCACCATCACTCTTTTTTTTTTATCGTTTTGCACTGAGAACTGCTACCTCACACTGAGGGGCACAGACAAAGCTGCCCCCGTCTATCTGAATGCAGAATAGGGGCGTCCGGAGTTTGAAGGCGAAGCTTGAGTGGGACAATGGCGTCCCATGCGAGCGTTAATGATGTATATAGATATAATCCTCCTCAGGGAGGCTTTGTTCACACTTCAGAAATGTGGCTTGCATTTGACGCATGCAAAACGTATGACAGAGTGCTATAACGTTGGGCTTTGAGCTGTACATAAGAGTTTTCATATATAAATATATGAATGTATGTATTCTAGAACTTTTACAAAAGAGTGTTTAACTCTATTCGCTGCATGGTGAGATCAGAGTGGTTATTTTATTTCTATTTCTTTCTTTTTTTTTTTTTACAGATCTCTCCTGCTTTTCCCAGTTTTATAAGCAGTGCCTTATTGCAAGATCAAAGAATCCACATGTTTTGTTGGGAGATGTCTGTATACTTTTCCTTTCACAAATGGGAATTTTGTCATGCACTTGAAGTTTAAATAACCCAATGATCATAATAGGCTGTCTTAAAGGAATATTCTAGGTTAAATAAGATACAGGGTTCCCATGGTCAGTAAACCTGGAAATATCAGGGAAAATTAATGGAATTTAACAAAAACTTCAACATTCATAGAAACGATCAAATGTTTTTGGGGTCTGTAATATTTTTGTTTTTAGGCTTATGGTTTAAGGATGCTTTAAATTGATCAAAAGTGAACGTAAATACATTTATACTGTTACAAAAATATATATTTCAATTAAATGCTGTTCATTTGAAGGCTCTATTCATCATATAATCTTTAAAAAAAAGTATCAAGGTTTCAAAATATATTAAAAAAGAAGTTAAATGGCAATTTCACAATACCGTTTTTACTGTATTTCTAACTATTTTACTGTATTTATGTGCTTTGGTAAGCATTGAGACTTATATTTAAATATTTTATAACATTTTAAAAATATTACGAACCCCAAACTTTTGAACGGGAGATTGAGTTTGTTTTAATTTATATTTTTGAGGGAAAATATACATATACTGTAGACAAGTATTGTATTTATCATTAACTGGTGTTTAACCTTGAATATTCCTTTGTCAGAATATGTGTGTGTTCTGGTCTGTGATGAAGGAAAAGCTCGGCATTGAAATTTCAGGTCCGTTATGGTAATGTAAGGGAAAATGTAAGCACTTTCATGTGTTTCTTATAACACATGAATTGGACATTTTTACAGCCTGAAATTCTGATGCAATCGAGGCTCTTCCGTTATCAAAGGTACATGGCACCAAAAGCTGCTTCACTCACCTACCTGTGGTATTTGAACCCAATTTTTAAATGTATTTGTTGACCGTCTTTTTTAACATTTGGGAAAATAACAAATGATCCAACAATTAACATTTAGAGAGATTTGTCTAACTGACTTTTAGCTAACAAAAGCAGAATGCTGCCAAATCACGAAAGGGAAAAAAAAACTCAAGCTACGTGTGCTGGCCTTCAGGGTCTTCCTTCAACCACACAGAATGTCTACATGTAAAGGGAAAAAAAAAAACGGGAATAAGTGAACCCCTCATCAGCTAATCTCTCATAGTCTCAGGACTTAAGCAACTAATGCTAAGCTACATATTGTCTTTGTTGGTTAGCCTGAGCCAAACTGGTTCATGTCAACAGCCAAGGTTTTTAGGCCAAATAGTGAAACATCTCTACTACTAAACTAGGGGAAAGTTTTGTAAAGTTTGATTACAGCATATGCCAGTTTAGCACCCACTTTGATACTGTGGGTAACTGGTGAATCGTGTAATCCAGCTCTGTGAAGAACCTCACTAGGTCACATCTGTTAACACTACGGATGTGTGGGTCATACCAGATGAATTTATTGCAATGAACTCTAATCACAGCTGTTCACCCACATGGCTAAAACTGTTGAAGTGTCAAAATGACAAGCGTTTATTAAAGTCACATGTTGCTCTTTTACTCCCTCTGGTTTGTGTCTTTATTTTGATGCACTGGTTAAAAATACTTTGCATGAATAGGTTAAGTTAGTGCCCCCTCACATTTGTTTTAAGAAACCCAAAAACAGCGAAATCTTTGTAATGATTTTGTTGAACTCTGTGTTTGGACAGAAAGCTATGGAAGCTTGTTTCCGCCACTGAATAAAACATTTTAAAAGATAATTACGACTTTTTATCTCACAATTGCGAGTTTACATCTCGCAATTCTGACTTTATATCTCAGAATTCTGACTTTATATCTCGCAATTCTGAGAAATAAAGTCAGAATTGCGAGATATAAAGTTGCAATTGCGTCTTATAAAGTCAGAATTCTGACTTTTTTTCTCGCAACTGCGACTTTATATCACGCAATTCTGACTTAATATCTCAGAATTCTTACTTTATATCACGCAATTCTGACTTTATAACACATATTTGCGAGTTTATATCTCGCAATTCTGACATCTTTTCTCAGAATTGTGAGATATAAATTCCAATTCTAAGGGGAAAAAAAGACAGACTTTTTTTTTAACCTTAGAATAGTTTATATCTCACAATTCTGACTTTATAACACGCAATTGCGACTTTATATCATGCAATTCTGACTTTATATCTCCCAATTGCGTGATATAAAGTCAGAATTCTGAGATATAAAGTCAGAATTGCGTGATATAAAGTCACAATTGCGAGAAAAAAAGTCAGAATTCTGACTTTATAACACGAAATTGTGACTTTATTTCACGCAATTCTGACTTTATATCTCGCAATTCTGACTTTAAAACACGCAATTGCGACTTTATTTCACGCAATTCTGACTTTATATCTCGCAATTCTGAGAAATAAAGTCAGAATTGCGAGATATAAACTCGCAATTGTGATATAAAAAGTCGCAATTATCTTTATTTTTTTTTTATTTTTATTTTTTTGTGGCGGAAGCAAGCTTCCATAGAAAGCACATGCCAGCGTAAGGTGTTTGTTGACTGGAACGGCCCACTGCGTCAGTGTTGTACTTGTGCCCCCAAGCCTCATGACAGGTCAGACAAACATTCGCACCTGTGGACTAATCCGTCTTTCTCTGCATTCTGCTCGACTCGTGTGTTTTTTCAGCTAATAATAGTGAAGCAGGTAGAGCAACTAGCTTAAGCTTGGGGATCAAAGTCTAGACTCGACATGTAATGATAATACACTGGAATACTATTGGTAACGTATTTTAACTCGTCGTTACCAATTAGTGCATTCGTGACTGAAGCACGGGACCAGTGCAGTCATGTTGTAATACAAATAGCCAATTCATTTTTGCAAAAAAAAATCTTTTTTAATCGATTCACATAGGTTTGCAAAAATGACATTTGAGTTTGAACCCGATCTGTGGTGCAACATAAGTGGAATGCAGGCTGTTAAACTCAATCTGTTGTGGACTGATGAGCAGGAATGCAAACCCCTGTGTTATGTGATCTTTTTATCCAGACACCAGGTGTCCTAGCCGTGGACTCGAGACCAGCGGTTCAAACTGGGACAGGGGTGCGCTTCTCAGTCAGATTTGACCAACCTCCACTCATCTGCAGTGCTGGTCTCTGACCTCGTCTTGCGGTTCTGGCCGTACAGTCGGGGTTTGGGTTGAGGAAACCGTCCCACGCTGTTCCACGGAGAGGGTGTTTATAAAAGCGTACGGCGCACTTTCTCGTATGCGCCGAGGAAAATGAAGCCTCCCATGCTGATGAACGTCACTCTGGGGATGCTGCCGGCGAACAGCCTTTAGACATGACAAAACATAAAAGCAAGAGTTAGAAATAATAATTACAAAATATGGCGCTTAATCGCGACCCGATCCCAGAACACAACCAGAGTAATCAGTGAATAGTGTTGGCCAACTGATTCCTGAACGAACAACTCTTATGAACGGTTCTCTTTAGTCAAAAATTATAAAAATAAAAAATTATACACAGTTTGTTTAGCACAGTTATTAAATGTAAATTATTACTGCTTTTATCTTTGTAAACACCTTTTGCAAGAATTGTTTTGAAAATGATATCATTTGACATTAGGTTTCCACAAAAATATCAATTTTCAACATTGATACTAAAAAGAAATGAGCATCAAGCATCAAATCAGCATATTAGAATGATTT